>NC_029772.3:74947373-75039022 GCF_000817695.3 Arachis duranensis | reverse complement strand
ATGGATGACTTTTCAGTATTTGGAGACTCATTCAGCTCCTGTCTTGACCATCTAGCACTTGTTCTAAAGAGATGTCAAGAGACTAACCTGGTTTTAAACTGGAAGAAATGTCATTTTATGGTGACTGAAGGAATTGTCTTTGGGCACAAAATTTTGAACAAGGGAATAAAGGTGGATTAAGCCAAGGTAGAGGTAATTGAAAAATTACCACCACCTGCCAATGTTAAAGCAATTAGAAGCTTTCTGGGGCATGCAGGATTCTATAGGAGGTTTATAAAAGATTTTTCAAAAATTGCAAAACCTCTGAGTAATCTGCTAGCTGCTAACACGCCATTTATCTTTGATAAGGAGTGTCTGCAGGCGTTTGAGACTCTGAAAGCTAAGCTGGTTACAGCACCAGTCATCTCTGCACCAGACTGGACATTACCATTTGAATTAATGTGTGATGCCAGTGATCATTCCATTGGTGCAGTGTTGGGACAGAGGCATGACAAGCTTCTGCACGTCATTTATTATGCCAGCCGTGTTCTAAATGATGCGTAGAAGAACTACACAACCACAGAAAAGGAATTGCTTGCAGTGGTTTACGCCATTGACAAGTTCAGATCCTATTTAGTAGGATAAAAAGTGATTGTATACACAGACCATGCTGCTCTTAAATATCTACTCACAAAGCAGGATTCAAAACCCAGGCTCATAAGATGGGTGTTGCTTCTGCAAGAGTTTGATATAGAAATAAGAGACAGAAAAGGGACAGAGAACCAAGTAGCAGATCACCTGTCCCGAATAGAACCAGTAGAAGGGACGTTCCTCCCTCTTACTGAGATCTCTGAAACCTTTCTGGATGAGCAACTTTTTGCCATTCAGGAAGCACCATGGTTTGCAGAGCTTCATGATAGTGACTTTGACAAAAAGTTCATTATTAATAGGCAAAGAGTCAATCATTATCTTAAAGGCAATGTTGAGCAAGAATGCTCAAGACTGAGACTGGATTAAAGCTCAGTAATAGTCCAGCTAAAGACAATAAAGAAGCGCTTATTGGGAGGCAACCCAAATTTTTATTTTTATTTTATTATTCTTTTATGTTTTCTTAGGTTCATGATCATGTGGAGTCATAAAACAAATACAAAAATTAAAAACAAAATCAAAAACAGCAGAAGAAACAGCACACCCAGGAGAAAGGGCTTACTGGCGTTTAAACGCCAGTAAGGAGCATCTAGCTGGCGTTCAACGCCAGAACAGAGCATGGATCTGGCGTTGAACGCCTGAAACATACAACAATCTAGCGTTTAAATGCCAGGATTGCACACTGAGGAAAGCTGGCATTCAACGCCAGAAACATGCTGTAAATGGGTGTTGAACGCCCAGAACAAGTATAAAGCTGGCGTTTAACGCCAGAAACAAGCATCAATCTGGCGTTAAACGCCAGGATTGCATTCAGAGGGCATTTTACACGCCTCATTGGTGCAGGGATGTAAATCCTTGACACCTCAGGATCTGTAGACCCCACAGGATCATCTCAGGATCTGTGGACCCCACAGGATCCCTACTACCCCAACTCACCTTCTCTCTTCTTCACTAATCCCCTCAATCTCTCTTCCCCATCACCTCTTCACCACTCACATCCATCCATCCTTCCCACCCAAACCCACCCTACATGGCCAAAACACAAACATCTCTCCCTCTTCCCTTTATCTTCTTCTTCTTCTTCTATTCTTTCTTCTTTTGCTCGAGGGTAAGCAATATTCTAAGTTTGGTGTGGTAAAAGCATAGCTCTTTTATTTCTCCATAACCATTTATGGTACCTAAGGCCAGAGAAACCTCAAGAAAGAGGAAAGGGAAGGCAATTGCTTCCACCTCTGAGTCATGGGAGATGGAGAGATTCATCTCAAGGGTCCATAGCTCAGTAGTAGAGCATTTGACTGCACATCAAGAGAGCATGAGGAATTCCCTCATTAAGAAATCCCTGAGACACCTCAGGGGATATATTTTCCTCCACACAACTATTGGGAACAACTAAGGATAGGAGCACCAAAATCACTAGAGATCAAGAAACAGAGGCAAGGAAGAGACATAAAGGAGCTCAAAAAGCACCATTGATCTTTCAAAAAGGCGCCATCCTCACTAAGGTGGACTCATTCCTTAACTTCCTTGTTCTTATCTCTGTTTTTCAATTTTTATGCTTCATGTTTGTCTATGTTTGTGTCTTTAATTCATGATCATTAGTATTTAGTAACCATGTCTTAAGGCTATGAATAATTCCATGAATCCTTCACCTTTCTTAAATGAAAAAAAATATTTTTAATACAAAAGAACAAGAAGTACATGAGTTTCGAATTTATCCTTGAATTTAGTTTAATTATATTGATGTGGTGACAATACTTTTTGTTTTCTGAATGAATGCTAGAATAGTGCATATTTTTTATCTTGTTGTTAAAATTGTTGGCTCTTGAAAGAATGATGAACAAAGATAAATGTTAATATATATAGAAAGAAAAAAAAGCAAGCAGAAAAAGCCAATAGCCCTTAAAATCAAAAGGCAAGGGTAAAAATGATCCAAGGCTTTGAGCTTCAATGGATAGGAGGGCACAAGGAAATAAAATCCAGGCCTAAGCGGCTAAATCAAGCTGTCCCAAACCATGTGCTTGTGGCATGCAGGTCCAAGTGAAAAGCTTGAGACTGAGTGGTTAAAGTCGTGATCCAAAGCAAAAAGAGTGCGCTTAAGAGCTCTGGACACATCTAACTGGGGACTTTAGCAAATCTGAGTCACAATCTGAAAAGGTTCACCCAGTCATGTGTCTGTGGCATTTATGTATCCGGTGGTAATACTGGAAAACAAAGTGCTTAGGGCCACGGCCAAGACTCAAAAAGTAGCTGTGTTCAAGAGTCAACATACTTAACTAGGAGAATCAATAACACTATCTGAATTCTAAGTTCCTATAGATGCCAATCATTCTAAACTTCAAAGGATAAAGTGAGATGCCAAAACTGTTTAGAAGCAAAAAGCTACAAGTCCCGCTCATCTAATTAGAACTAAGCTTCATTGATATTTTGGAATTTATAGTATATTCTATTCTTTTGATCCTATTTGATTTTCAGTTGCTTGGGGACAAGCAACAATTTAAGTTTGGTGTTGTAATGAGCGGATAATTTATACGCTTTTTGGCATTGTTTTTAGGTAGTTTTTAGTAGGTTCTAGCTACTTTTTAGTATATTTTTATTAGTTTTTAGGCAAAATTCATATTTCTGGACTTTACTATGATTTTGTGTGTTTTTCTGTGATTTCAGGTATTTTCTGGCTGAAACCGAGGGAGCTGAGCAAAAATCTGATTTAGGTTGAAAAAGAACTGCTGATGCTGTTGGATTCTAACCTCTCTGCACTCGGAAATGATTTTTTGGAGCTACAGAAGTTTAATTAGCGCGCTCTCAATTGGGTTGGAAAGTAGACATTCAGGGCTTTCCAGAAATATATAATAGTCCATACTTTGCGCGAAGATAGACGACGTAAACTGGCATTCAACGCCAGTTCCATGTTGCAGTCTGGCGTTCAGCGCCAGAAACAGGTTGCAAGTTGGAGTTCAGCGCCAGAAACAGGTTACAACCTGGCGTTCAACTCCAGAAACAGCCCAGGCACGTTAGAAGCTTAAGTCTCATCCCCAACACACCCCAAGTGGGCCCCAGAAGTGGATTTCTGCACCAATTATCTTAGTTTACTCATTTTCTGTAAACCTAGGCTAATAGGTTAGTATTTAAACAACTTTTAGGGTGTGTGTGGTTGGAGGGAATACAAGTATATTCCCAAGATTTTGAGATGGGAATATCTTATTCCCATGTTTGGTTCAAGATTTAAAAAATTATTCCTGGGTATGTTTTATTCCCTGGAATCAAAATCCAACCCATTTCATTCCCATCTCCCTCCTGGTTATCTTTAATTCTAATGGGAATGGAATGTGTATAATAAAGTGAAAAGACCAAAATACCCTTGTTAATTTCACTCCAGCCCTTCTTTTAATATTTTTACTCCTCATTTGATTAGAAACCAAAACCCTAGCAGAGCCCTTCCCCCATCAAAACTAAAACCTAGCCAAGCTTCTTCCCCAAATTCATGGAAGCTCCACCGGCGTCAGCACTGTCTTGCCACCGATTTGAGTTTGCACAACCACCCGTCACCTTATTCTAGAAGGAAATTCACTTCAATCATTCGTTTACGTTCATGTTCCATCATCGCAGCTCACATCAGTTCACCGCGACTGTATGCTTGCCGTCGTCGCTGCCGCGCCTCTAGCCGGATCCTCTGCGTCGCGTGTTCGCGTTTGGTCTCTCTTCTCCGTCACTCTCTTGCTTAGCGTCGAGTTCGCCGTCGACGAGGAAGCTTTGCCACTGTTTCTCTAGTGCTTCGCATACAGTTCTTTCTCTATCCCTCTTTCTCTCTTTCACTTTCGATCTCTCTCTCTCTCTTTCTCTCTCTCTTGCCGTCTTTCACTTTCTTCTGTTGGTTGCAGGGGATACTAAATAAGAGCAAATTGGTTGCTATTGATGTTGGAAACAGGGGCTACCCTCCGAATAAGGTATGTAAGTTGATGATTACGATGTTTTTTACACCAAATTTCTGATGATTTGATGATGACACTGATCTGAGGTAGTTAACATTGTTGTTAAGTTTGCATAAGGTCACAAGTTGAAAAGTTGTTTTCCACAGTGAGTGCTTTTGAGTTTTGGTGTTTGAAATTTAAGGGGAGAAAATGAAGATTAGATGGTGAATTGGTGATTGAGTTTTGGAGCACATCACCTAGTCTTGTGTTTGCTGTTTTTTATTGTTTTTCAAGAACCAAAATTGCTTGCAATTCTTTTACTCTGCCAGATATTTGCAATTATGTCACTGAGAGCTAAAAAAAGATAACTCTAACCTGGTTTTACTAATCATATGTTTCTTGTGGGGTGTGACAACTGAGAACTGCATACATATCTGTGAAGATGCTCTGTAACATTTGGAAGAAATCAAAGCAGCTTTAAATTTTGATGCTAAAGACATATTTATTTTTCTTCTTGTTACAGAGACTTGATTGCTAATTACCGAAATTCTGTCGAGGAGCTTGTTAAGTCTGAGCCATAGGAGCCTGTCAATTTTCAGGTTGGCTAAAAACCATAACTATTGTATTATTTATCGAGAGATTGTAGCTTCCTTGTTTTACTAGGTGTGTATCTCCAGTTTCTAACTTAAAATTAACAAAATTGCTAAGATTTACACTTGATACGTTGTTCAAGAGCATGTCTCAGAATTAGATTTATGTTCTACTATCTCAATGTAGTCAAGGATTAATAGGTGTAGCTTAAAGTTATTTCTTGAGGGAAAGATAGCCGATAGCACATGTATATTTGATTATTATCAAAGTACAGAACACAAGAAGTGCATAGCTGAATAGCATTCTCATTGATGTTGAGTGCCACTGTCCTGTTGTCGATAGAAAACAGAAAAAGTAATTATAAAATTCACACTACAAATATAAAAGTGGATTGAGAGAAACTTATCTGTCTATCTTGAATTCTCGATCTGGTTTTCAATCCACTGAAAAATATTTCTGTGAAAATTTGGATAAAACTCGTTATTACTAATTTTATGACTAGTTTTTACTATTTATGATGGGAACGAAGAAATGCCCAAAGGCTATGGTGGATTGAATCAAAGGTTGAATGCTGAGGTTATAAGATAGAGTTGTGTTTATTTTTTCTCTGTTGATTCTGTTTTTAGTCATATGCTGTGACTTAGAATTGTTATAGTTTTTGGGTCTGCATTATGAAATTTTGGGTTTGATTCTTGTGGCATAAGGATTCATAAAGACCGTGGAGTAAACATGCCAGTCCCTTTGCTTTGTATTCTCATAGCTTGTTCATAGAACAGAGCAGGATGTGGAGGAGCATAAATTGCTCCAGAGAAAGACTGAAAAAGTAGTAGTTACAAGCTAACATATCAGAAACAAATAATAATTATATAACCTCTTATCAAGGACTAGTAATCATTCAAGTGTAACTGTGAGAGTAAATAATAATAATAATAATAATAATAATAATAATAATAATAATAATACCATCCAAAGAAAGGATTGTGTCTTGGCCCCTCCCAGTTTCGTAATCTTAATTAATTATAACATTACATAAGTGTGATCATGACCTTGCACCCTATAGCTTTCTCCTTTCATATCCAACAATTCTTATTTTTGGTTTGGTTTTATTTTCACCTCCTCACTAGTCACTAGGTTTGTTCCTTTAGAATTTCCAATATAGGCATATACATAGATAGATAGATAGATAGAAGGGTGAAAGTGAAAGCAGGTAGAGTGGTTAATTAACAAGATAGATATATGGTTGATGCATTTGATGAGGTAGAGAGGTTAATTAACAAGATAGATATATGGCTGATGCATTTGATGAGGAGTGTGATTATCTGTTCAAAGCTGTTCTAATTGGGGACTCAGGGGTTGGGAAGTCAAATCTGCTATCAAGGTTTTTGGGTCTGTATTATAAAATTCTGGGTTTGATTCTTGTAGCATAAGGATTCATAAGGACTGTGAAGTAAACACGCCTGTCCCTTTACTTTGTATTCTCATAGCTTGTTCATAGAACAGAACAGGATGTGGAGGAGCTTTCTTTGCTTTAAACCCTTGTGTTAAATTTCTATGCTGTTTGACTAATATTATGATTCATCCTTCATCTATTTAGAAAAGAAAAAGAGAAAGCAGGAACAAATAAAAAAAGGGCAGGAGTAGAAACTTTATCTTTATGCAACTAGCTCTAGTCCACCTCCAATTAAACTCATTTATATATCACCAACACACACCCATAGGGCCAGAATGAAGCCACTAGAACTGATTGAGTAACTTTGGGAGTAAAAAAGTTTGATTTGAATTGAGGACGTAAAATGACTATGCAACGATGTAGCAACAGCAAGTGAAGTACGTATGATAATGAACCAAAAAAAGTAAATAAGCATGCATTCATTCACAATGTAGACAACTACTTTTCGAATATTAGATCATCAATTTTTCTTTCCATATATTTAAGTCAATACTATCTAACTTTTTATATTGACTCCTAACATTTCTCATAATATATATTATATATAAGATACGCAAATTAATCATTAATATATGATCACTTCCCATTCTCTTTCTGAGAGTAATTAAGCATTTTTACAATCGGTAACCTACTTTAATTTAAATTCAGAATTTACAAGAGAAAATTATAAGCAGTAATTAATTAATCAGGATATACAAATATTACAGGGGCCGGGAATAATGTATACAATAATCATTCATCAGGAAGGAATCGGCCACCAAGATTTTCCATCATAGAAAGTTGCATATTCTCAATGGCTTCCAATGACGCTTTCTTTGATTAATAAACCAATTGTTAATTTGCTTCTGATCTAGCCCTGTTGACTTAGCCAGTTCAATCTTGTCAGCTTCCTGGAAGCATCAACAATAGTTAATGTGTCATTGACTCATTTTGTTGTGTTTGTGCTTAGGTGACTATTTCTATTAACACTAATGAAGATGATATTGTAAACCGTTGGATGATTATTCATAATAACATTTTCAAGATGTGTTCCTTGAAGTAATCCTCTTGTGTTTAATTGATTTTCTTGAATTCCAGTAGTAAGTAGTTCATCTATTTATGGTTTGACCAACAACACTATGGAGAGAACCATTAATGTGCCTTAGACAGAACCATTTTATTATTTTAGTCTCCTTGAAACTGCCAAACTACTTCTATATCTATATATGTGTATGGTCTGATCTCATTATTTAGCTTTGAAGTATGATTTATGCAATAAGCTAAGGTAGTGATCACTGATCAGAGATGTAAAGAAATCTAACATAGCACAAAGGAAATTGAAGGGGAAAAAAATTATCCTTTTGGCTAAGATATATATCATGTGTTGTGAGATGTCCTTTTGGCTATTAATTTTATTTTTCAAATGATAGAAAAAAGTTTACATAGAATAAATAAATAGTAAAGTCTTCTAACTAAATATTTTAATGTTTTTTTTTTGACAGAATGGATCCCAAACAGAATATGAGAGTTATTGCCTGCTTGATTTTACATTTTGAATTAATGAATGACCTTATGGTTAAGTTGTTGATGATTTGCTATGTTTTGATTATATTGCAATTGAAAAAAAAAAGAAAATGGAATGATAGTTACAGTAGGCAAGTAATAAGGGATGTTAGTGTCGATATGATTATTTATTTTAGTGATCTAGCATGTATAGAAAACACAAGAATGGATGGATGTGCCTTTCATGCATTGTGTAACTTGCTTAAAAGGGTTGGAAGGTTAGAACCAAGTAGGAATATGGGTGTGGAAGAAATGGTTGCCATGTTTTTACATGTTATAGCACATGACGTCAAAATTAGAGTAATAAAGAGACAATTTGTGAGATCTGAAGAAACAATTAGTAGGCGGTTTAATGATGTATTGCTTGCTATTTTGAGATGTCATAATCTCTTACTGAAGAAACCTCAACCATTTAGCCAGGATAGAATGGATGAATGATGGAAATGGTTCAAGGTAATTTATCTTGCTAATGTTATTAAACCTAATATACTTTGTGTGCTTTAGAATTGAGTTAATTGATCTCTTTTTTTGGATTTTAGAATTGTTTAGGAGCCTTAGATGGTACTCATATCAAAGTCAATGTCCTTGAGGCTGATAAGCCTAGATATCAAAACAGAAAAGGTGACATAACAACCAATGTGCTTGGAGTGGTTGCTCCTGATATGCAATTTATCTACATACTGGCGGGTTGGGAGGGTTCAGCTACGGATTCTAGGGTATTGTGAGATGCACTATTTCGCAATGGGTTTAGTGTTTTCCAAGGTATTTTTATTGAGACTTTATCATGTTATCAAAGTAACTATTTGATCTTTCATTAATTTTGTTCAATTTTATATGTTACACTAGGTCATTACTACTTATGCGATGCTGGATACATGAATTGTGAAGGATTTTTGGCACCTTATAGAGGACAAAAATATCATTTGAGTGAGTTTAATTCACATAATCAACCCAGTACAGCTTAAGAGTTTTTTAATATGAAACACTCACAAGCTAAGAATGTCATTGAAAGGGCATTTGGAGTATTGAAAGCAAGATGGGAAATTTTAAGGGGAAGATCATTTTATCCTATTAAGACTCAAGGAAGAATTATAACTGCTTGTTGCCTTTTGCATAATCATATTAGAAGAGTGATGGTTGTGGATCCTATTGATGAGATAGAAGATCAAAATATACTTGGAGTAGATGGTGAGACGATCCACCATATTGAGACAAGTGATGCTTGGGGTAGATGGAGAGATCAACTTGCACAAGAAATGTGGAACCAATGGAGAAGACATCACGCTCGATAATTGTAATAATTTTTTTATGTATGAGGCTGTTTGTCATAACAATGATTTTATTTTGTTGATGTGTTTGTGTTCTTGTATAAGAGTTGTGTATCTGTTAGTAAATTTTAACTTTTTGAGACTTCTTTGTAACTTTAATTTGGATAATAGTAAAGCTTTTTAATATATATGTGGTTAGAATCGTTGAGATTTGTTTTATATAAGTTCAATTATGGATTATAACACGAATTATGAATTATGGAATTTTTAAAAATTTTAGATACGTATTTTGTGTTAATTTTAATAAAACATATTTAATATTAGGGGTATTTTAGTAAATTTAAAAAATTTAGAGTCAATAATAATTTAACTAATTTTAATAAATTTAAAAAAATTTAGTTTAACTAATTTTAGTAAATTTTAAAAAAATTTAGAATCAATAATAATTTTAATTAAAGATATTTGATATTAGGAGTATTTTAGTAAATTTAAAAAAATTTAGAGTCAATAATAATTTTACTAAAGATATTTGTTATTAGGGATATTTTAGTAGGGATATTTTAGTAAATTTAAAAAAATTTAGAATCAATAATAATTTTAATTAAAGATATTTAATATTAGAAGTATTTTACTAAATTTAAAAAAATTTAGAGTAAAAAATAATTTAACTAAAGATATTTGTTATTAGGGATATTTTAGTAAATTTAAAAAAAAATTAGAATCAATAATAATTTTAATTAAAGATATTTGATATTAGGGGTATTTTAGTAAATTTAAAAAAATTTAGAGTCAATAATAATTTTAACTAAAGATATTTGTTATTAGGGGTATTTTAGTAAATTTAAAAAAATTTAGAGTCAATAATAATTTAACTAAATATATTTGTTATTAGGGGTATTTTAGTAAAAAATTTAGAGTTAATAATAATTTAACTAAACATATTCGTTACAAGGGGTATTTTAGTAAATTTAAAAAAAATTAGAATCAATAATAATTTTAACTAAAATATTTGTTATTAGGGGTATTTTAGTAAATTTTAAAAAATTAGAATTAATAATAATTTTAACTAAAAATATTTATTATTAGAGGTATTTTAGTAAACTTAAAAAATATTTAACTTTTAGTCATTAATATTTTAATTTGAATGATTAAGGGTAATTTTGACATATTACATAATATGACCAAGATATTTAAACTCAACCAAACAAAAATTTAGTCATTCCTAGGATTATTACATAATATTCCAATGTATTAAATTTTACAACCAAATATGGAAATCATATATTCCAAGTAATCTTATTCCTAGGAATATAATACCTAGGAATGAGATTACTTGGTAATAAAATTTAATCTTTGAACCACACACACCCTTAGAGACTTATTTTGGATCTCATGATATTTTTAGATCTGAATTTTATACTCTTTGACGGCATGAGTCTCTAAACTCCATTGTTGGGGGTGAGGAGCTCTGCAACGTCTCAATGAATTAATGCAATTATCTCTGTTTTCCATTCAAACACACTTGTTCTTATCTAAGATGTTCATTTGCGCTTCACCATGAAGAAGGTGATGATCCGTGACACTCATCACCTTCCTCAATCCATGAACATGTGCCTGACAACCACCTCCGTTCTACATTAGATTGAATGAGTATCTCTTAGATTCCTTAATCAGAATCTTCGTGGTATAAGCTAGAATTGATAGCGGCATTCATGAGAATCCAAAAAGTCTAAACCTTGTCTGTGGTATTCTGAATAGGATTCAAGGATTGAATGGCTGTGACGAGTTTCAAACTCGCGATTGTTGGGCGTAGTGACAGACGCAAAAGAATCAATGGATTCTATTCCTACATGATCGAGAACCAACAGATGATTAGTCGTGCTGTGACAGAGCATTTGGACCATTTTCACTGAGAGGATGGGAAGTAGCCATTGACAACGGTGACACCCTACATACAGCTTGCCATGGAAGGAACCTTGCGTGTGTGAAGAGGAGTACAAGAGAAAAGCTGAAATAAAGAGACAAAGCATCTCCAAAACTCCAACATATTCTCCATTATTGCACAATAAGTATTTATTTTATGCCCTTTGACTTTTTACAATTAAAATGAAAGAACCCTATTGGCATCCTGACTAAGATCAATAAGATAACCATAGCTTGCTTCAAGCCAACAATCTCCGTGGGATTCGACCCTTACTCACGTAAGGTATTACGTGGACGACCCAGTGCACTTGCTGGTTAGTTGTGCGGATTGCAAAAGTGTGATTGCAATTTCGTGCACCAGGAGCTCTGCAGCATCTCGATGAATTAATGCAATGATTTCTATTTTCCATTCAAACACGCTTGTGATCACACTTTTCACAACTCCGCACAACTGATGATCGGATTTTTGACGGTTTAGAATTTCACTAATGAAGTCTCGTTGTAAAGTATAGTTCCTAAACCAAACAATAATCCTTTCATACAAAAGATTGTTTGTCACAAGTAACAAACCCCTAAATTTATAAATCGAAGTATTGAACCTCAGGTCGTTCTCCCTAGGAATTACAATAAAGTGTCTTGTTATTGGTTGTGAGTTATATTTGGGGTTTTTAAGGTTTTAGACAAGAAATATAAATGGTAAAGAAACAAACTAACAACTAACAAAGCTCTTGGCAAGATATGAGAACTAGAAGTCCTATCCTAGTTATCCTTTTCAATTGTGATAACAAATTGTCCATTGCTCCCACTTAGTTAACCTCTAACCATGGAGGAAAGTCAAGTGGATGAATCAATTTGATTTCTCAAGTCCTAATCAACTCCTAAAGGAAAGACTAGCTTTAGAGGCATTCAAAGTAATTAGCAACTTCTAATTATCAATCAACAAAGGAATTTAGATAACTCAAGAGTCACTAATTACTCTACCTAGGCCAAGAGGAATAAAAGCTACACTAAAGTTCAACCAAGCAATTCATCAAACACTTGGAAGGTATAAAAGGAAAGCATAGTAAATTGATAACAAGAATAGAATCTAACAATAATTATTGAAATAAGAATTCACAACAACAATCATGGAAATCACAATTATCATGAATTACCTTAAATTGCATTATTGAAAGAAAACAAAGGAACAACAATCTATCCAAAACAAAATGAAGAATTACAATTATTAAAGCACATAACTAGAAAGAGGAAGAGGAGAAGAGTAAGAATTGATAAAGGAGAAGTGAATTAAAGCATGAATTAAACCTAGATCTAAGAAGAGAGATTAACCTAAACCTAATCCTAATTCTAGAGAGAAGTGAGAGCTTCTCTCTCTAAAATTACTCTAAACTAAAACTAATGATGCTAAAATGATAGATTGATGTCTTCCCCCCTATCCTTGGTCCTTTTAGTGCATTTTGGTGCCAAAGTTGGTTCAGAAACTCCCCAAGATCGCCAGGCACGTGCTGCTTTAATGAAGTCATGTGCGGACTTCGACGCGTGCGCGCACGGTACGCTTGCGCGTCCCTGGCTGATTCTGCAATGTGCGCGAGAGCGCCTTGTGCGCGTGCACGTGCTTAGCTGATTTCACCTCTTTGACTTTTTATGCTTCTCTCCACTTGTATGCTTCCTTCCTTACTCCCTTTGATCCATGCCTAGCCTATTTCAATCCTGGAATTACTAGCAAACACATCTTTGATTGGTTTTTCGCTTTGGGCTTGTAATGTGCTAAAATGAGAACAAGTTAGTTAAGCATAGGCTCAAAATTGGCTAACAATAGAGAGTAAAAGGTAGGTTATTTGGGTACGTGAGCTAATGAAATAATGGCCTCAATCATACAAATGCATGAATACAAGAAATAAATGGACATATAGAATCAAGCAAATCAAGGATCACAATCATAGAAAAAGAATAATTGCACACAAGAATGGAAGATAAGTGGTTATAAAAATGCAACCACATCAATAGGCTCAAGTCTCACAAGCTTGTGTTCTTAGTTCAATACATGCTTCACAAAGTAAGAATTCAAGCAAGTTTCACCAAAAATTTTCTTCAATCAATTAGGTTGGTGCCCTATGCCCTATAATTAAGTTTCTTGGAAAATCTCAATATTTGACTAAGTATTGTTGTGATTGAGAATTTCTAAAAAGATTCCCTAGTTTACCCTTTTCTTTTTCAACTAGAAACAATTTCTTATGCAAAAAGGTGACCAAGTTTTAACAATTCACAAACAATTTCTAATCATAACCATGAGCTAAAGAGAAATATGAAATATGCAAAAGTTTTATAAAGAAAAAAAATCTAACTAAAAGTATGGAATCTATCATCCAAAACATCTAAAAATATGCAGAAGCATCCAAAATATCTAAAATCCAGTAAAAGTATCCAAAATAACCCAAAATGACAAGTATATACATAAAGTACGAAAAATGAGATAACTAGGCAGCATAACTAAAGTGTTCACCGGTCCTCTAATAGTGCCACCGGCAACCTCCCCACACTTAAGATTAAGCATCGTCCCCGATGCTAATCCTGAGGATCAGGGGTAGGGACACCGGTAGGTGCTGACTCTGTCTGAGGCTATGGGACCGGCTCTCATGGGGCTGCTGAGTCTCTGTGGCGTCAGGTGCAGCTGAAGGTGCATCCTGCTGAGTCGGCTCATCAACATCCTCCTCCTGATGATCCTGCTCATCGGAGGCTGGAGAGTCTGAGAGCGGAGGTAACTCAGCACCCAGGGAGATGAGTGCCTGATCCATCCGATCCAGTCGGCGCATGATCTGGCGCTTTTCGCGCTCCAGAAACGGAAACAGGCACTGAACCAGTAGGTAAGTCGGCTCAAGTACTGAAGAAGGGGCTGTCGAAGAAGATGGAGCTGCTGCTGTAGAAGAGGATGGGGCTGCTGTCGAGGCTGAAGGTCCAGCCGTCCCTACAACTACTCTAGCCCTAGATCGGCGTCTAGTCGGGGGCTTCTCGTGCACCCAGCCACCCCAAGGAATAGTAACCTCCTTGTCATCGTCATCTGGGGGTGGTGGTATCACATCATCATCCAACCAAGGGACCTCAGCTAAGGCGGCCATACTGGTAACCAATGTGGGAAACGGGAGTAGGCCACGAATATGTGCTCGCCACATACACTGCCGAATCAATCGAGGAAAATAAACCTCCTTTCCCTCCATAACACAACCAATCAAAAGTAGCATCTCCATAGGGATCTCAGAAAAGTGAGTGGTGGGCAAGACGTAGTGAAGATCATCTGCCAAGTCTTGGCCTCCTTGTTCAAGTGTGCAAAGAGCATCCCTTTGGGCTTTGTGTTGCCTGAGTCCATCACCCAAGTGGCATCTGGTAAACCAATCACGCGCCTAAGCGCCTCATAGTCAAAAGTCATACAGTGAATGGCTACCTCTGCCTGCCGATGGGCACAGGTGTCATCAGGGATGTGTCGACACTGCAGTGCCTCCTCTATGGCTGAATCAGTGATCATAACCTCTCTACCCCTCAACTGAACTGAATCTAAAGTAGGACGGAAGAAGTTGCAATAGAATTCCTTAACCCAAGAAATGTTGATATCTCCCAAATCTCTATCAACAAAGTCCAAACCCAACTCTAGGATGCGACTAGTAATGGCTCGTCTCACATCATTGGGTAGGAGTAATCTCTTCTCAGTACTCAGCTTCTTCGTCTGATACTTGGGAAGGCGAAGCTCACAGTAAAGATTGGGAAACTTTGTTGGATTGGTAGAAGGTAGCAACTGATTTTCCTTTTCTTCTTCATTCAACGGATTCTTAGCATAATTCTTGTAAATTGAGGGAATAGAGGGTGTAGAATGTTTTCTTTTCTTGGAGGTAGTGGCTATGGCTTTTCCTTTATCCGACATCCTGAAAAGTATGATAGAATACAAGCAATGAAGCACTTAGCATGAAACAAGGAAAATATGTTCAGGATATGAGATGGATGATAAGCAATCATGATGTGAACTAAACTTGAAAACTTGGTTTGGAAGTAAGGATAGAAAACAAAGCTGTAAATCAAGAAATCAAAGTTTTAAGGAAAGCAACAACCCTTACTCATTAAGCACTAAAATCGTCATACCTTGAAAGAATGGTTAAAGAGGGTTAAATGTGAGTAAAAAGTAAGTGTTTAACGAGATTAGAGAGTTAGGAAGGTGGATTAGTGGTATGATGATATATAGGCTCAATAAAAGTAGAGTCATGACTAAACATAGAAATCATGTTCACAATGATTGGTGCAAATCCCGGAAGTCAAAAGGAAACGAAAATTAGCCCAAATTTGCAATAGAGACTACAATGAAAATAGATTTCCTGAAAATTGGGCAGCATCCCGGCTTAAAATTGGACATTCCCAGATAGTAACATAGCATAAGCAGCAAGAAGACAACATCAATTAAGCACAGCAACAGTGAAATACAACCCAGCAACACAAATTGCATACATAGCAATCCAAAATCAGCATACAACACCCAAGTAAACAAACAACGAACATGCACAAACAGAGCACTTATCAGGCCTAGAATCCTCTAACCAGACCTAGCTACCTAACAGCAATTATTTCTATCTAACCTAACATACAAAAATTCAAATTCCAACTAAATAACATTAAGCTAACAGTAATGGAAAGTTAATGAACACAGAGTTGAAGCATGGAACCTGGGAGTAGAGTAAAAAGAAATGGAAATGGGAAGTAGGGGCGGCAGAGAAATGAGCTGGGCGCAGGATGCCGCCGCGGAGGGTAGGGTTACGGCGGTGGTGACAGATGGTTGGCGGAGAGAGTGAGGGTGAGTGGTTGTGAGAGAAGGGGAGCGAGCGAGAGGGTGGATAGGATGAGGGTTAGTGATGTGGTGGTGGCGATGGACGGCCGCTGGCGGTGGCGGGCTGTTGAAAGGAGAGAGGGGACGAAGATGGTGAAACGGGAAGAAGAAGAGATGTGCACTGCTGCGCAGTAGTTCTCGCGTAATAGGGTTATCTCATTTTCGAATCGACGCGGGTGCGCACAGTGCGCTCAAGCGTGGATGGCGAAGATGGCAGAGGCGCGCGCGTACAGTGCGCGCACGCGTACAAGGAGTTGGGCTGGAGGCTTAAAGTGGGCTCAGCGCGCGCCCAACTCTCTGGACAAAGGCCTGGAATGATGGCATCAGCTAGGGGATGCGCACGCGGCAAGTGCGCGTCCGCGCGAGGTGAGTTGGGTTGGGGAATTAAAGTTGGCCCAGATCTAGCGCAACTCTCTGGATATTGGCTCAGAAGTTGCAGCAGCAGATCGACGCGGACCCAGCAGGTGCGCGTCCGCGTGCATTTCCTTATAGCTGTATGGACGCGCACGCACGTAGTGCGCGTCAATGTGTAATGAGTTGGGCTCGAGGCACAACGTTGGCCTAGAAGAGGCCCAACTCTCTGGAATTTGGGTAATGATGCACCTACTCAGGGACGCGTGCGCGTACGTCATGCGCGCGCGCCTACCCCCCCTTTTTTTATTGCCCTTTAAGCAGAAAAATTGTGCTCAGATGCTCCCTATACTGCTCACAACTCTTTATTCAATCAACCATCATACAATTCACAAAAAATGCAATTTGATGTTATTCATCTACTACTAAACACAGCATACATGTGACTATGCAACAATTAAGTTGTACAAACAAATTTATATGAAACATCTACCTACAATGGCAACTCAAATCACTTATTAAGCAAAATTAAAAGAGAATGGAAAGAGTTTACCATGGTGGGGTGTCTCCCACCTAGCACTTTTAGTTTAAGTCCTTAAGTTGGACTTATGGGGAGCTCCTCATCAAGGTGGCTTGTGCTTGTACTCGTCTTGGAACTCCCACCAATGCTTGGTTCTCCATTGTGCCCCAAGATTTCTTATGGATTGAGCCAAGTATTGATGGAGTTCTTCACAAGCTTGGGGCTCCCAAAGTTGATCCTCTTCTTGTAATCCGGGATCCCACACTTTGTTTTCACACCCATCTTGAGGTTGATTATCATTATTAGTCCATCTGGGTGGTGAACAAGAAGAATCCTCTATGAAGTGCCCAACAATCCTCCTAGACCCATCTATTTGAGCACTATTTCCACCTTTGTATTCAACTCTTGAAGTATCAACCAAAATGAGCCTTGATTTACAACGCCAACCACAAAACATCTTTCGCTTACGCTTCATCCCACAAAGCATCCTAAGTTGACCATCCGTTTCAAGCAAGTCATACTCAAGTGGGACAATAAAGCTAATAGAAATGAATTTTACCCACTCAGGTGAAGGAGTATATGACAACCTAGGCAAAGATGCTTCCAACGATCTTGACAAAGCGTATTCCACTCCACTCAATTCTTGCTCTATCCTATCCAAGTCTTCATATGGAATATGCCTTGGAAGGTGTGCACTTTCCTCCCTAGCATCAATTTCAATCATCTTGGAGGGGTTTTCTTCAACTTTATGTTCCCATGGATGCTCCGCATCTCCTAAGTCTTCTAC
Source organism: Arachis duranensis (assembly GCF_000817695.3). Taxonomy (NCBI): domain Eukaryota; kingdom Viridiplantae; phylum Streptophyta; class Magnoliopsida; order Fabales; family Fabaceae; genus Arachis; species Arachis duranensis. Next base: position 75,021,194 of record NC_029772.3, on the reverse strand, counting down.
CGCTTCTTTCTTGTCTTCAACAATTAAAGCTTCCTCCAATTGTTCCAATACAAAGCAACTTCCCTCATTTCCCACCGGAGTTTTCAATCTCTCCTTCATGCTATGTTCTTCATTCGATTCTCCACATGTAGCCGTAGGAGTTCCTTGAGTGTTCAAGCATTGGGAGGCTAATTGATTTATTATTGCATCCAAGGTGGCCATGAAATTTTGCACATCCCTTTTCATCTATTCTTTCCCTTGAACAAGAACACCAAGGGTTTCATCTATTAGAGATTGGGGTTGGTGGAAGGGTTCCTCATTTTGGAAAAAGGGTTCATAATAGGAAGGTGGTTCTTCTTGGTAGAGTTGTGGTGGTTCAGTATTTTCCATTCTTTCCACTTGTTGCACAACACACTCCATGGTTGCTTGAAATTGATCCAATGCTTCTTTGAGATGATCCCTTGACTCTTGTTCCTCTTGGATAATATGATTAGGATCATGTGGCTCTTGGTTCAATGGATATGAGTGTTCTTCCATGGGAGGTTGTGGTGGAAAGTAGTATTCATCTTGTGGTTGAAAATTTTCATTTATTGGAGGTGGTTCATCTTGGTAATAATATGGAGGGGGTGGCTCTTGAAAATATTGATGTTGGAGTGGTGGTGGCTCTATGTGTGGTTCATATGGCTCATATGGTTGTTGGTAGGATGGATATAGATTAGGGTGATATGAAGGTAGTTGGTAAGAACGGGCTTGTGAGTATGGTTGAGAGTTATGTTGAGGATATGGTTCATAGGCATATGGTGGTGGTTCTTGAAAGTCACAAGGTGATTCACCATAGCCATTGGATTGATATGCATCATAGAATGGCTCTTCTTCATAGTGCATTGGTGGGGGTTGTTGCCATGAGGATTGATCATAAGCATATGGCTCCTCCCACTTTTCGTTATCCCATTCTTGATACACACCTTTATTATAGTCCTCATTTCCTACAACATGTTGATAACCAAACTCATAGCCAAAATGAGAATTCATGATAGCAAGAGGAAAATGAAAACAAAATCAAATAGGAAGCAAGAAAATTAAATCCTAAAACTAGTAAGAGCTAACAAAAGCAAACATATTCACACTATTCACATATATACAATAACCAATAACATAACACCATTGCAACTCCCCGGCAACGGCGCCATTTTTTGATGATTGGATTTTTGACGGTTTAGAATTTCACTAATGAAGTCTCGTTGTAAAGTATAGTTCCTAAACCAAACAATAATCCTTTCATACAAAAGATTATTTGTCACAAGTAACAAACCCCTAAATTTATAAACCGAAGTATTGAACCTCAGGTCGTTCTCCCTAGGAATTACAATAAAGTGTTTTGTTATTGGTTGTGAGTTATATTTGGGGTTTTTAAGGTTTTAGACAAGAAATATAAATGGTAAAGAAACAAACTAACAACTAACAAAGCTCTTGGCAAGATATGAGAACTAGAAGTCCTATCCTAGTTATCCTTTTCAATTGTGATAACAAATTGTCCATTGCTCCCACTTAGTTAACCTCTAACCATGGAGGAAAGTCAAGTGGATGAATCAATTTGATTCCTCAAGTCCTAATCAACTCCTAAAGGAAAGATTAGCTTTAGAGGCATTCAAATCAATTAGCAACTTCTAATTATCAATCAACAAAGGAATTTAGATAACTTAAGAGTCACTAATTACTCTACCTAGGCCAAGAGGAATAAAAGCTACACTAAAGTTCAACCAAGTGATTCATCAAACACTTGGAAGGTATAAAAGGAAAGCATAGTAAATTGATAACAAGAATAGAATCTAACAACAATTATCAAAAGGAATTAACAACAACAATCAAAAGAAACACAATTATTATGAATTATCTCAAATTGCATTATTGAAAGAAAACAAAGGAACAACAATCTATCCAAAACAAAATGAAGAATTACAATTATTAAAGCACATAACTAGAAAGAGGAAGAGGAGAAGAGTAAGAATTGATAAAGGAGAAGTGAATTAAAGAATTAGGATTAGGTTTAGGTTAATCTCTCTTCTTAGATCTAGGTTTAATTCATGATTTAATTCACTTCTCCTTTATCAATTCTTACTCTTCTCCTCTTCCTCTTTCTAGTTATGTGCTTTAATAATTGTAATTCTTCATTTTGTTTTGGATAGATTGTTGTTCCTTTGTTTTCTTTCAATAATGCAATTTGAGGTAATTCATGATAATTGTGATTTCCTTGATTGTTGTTGTTGATTCTTTGCAATAATTGTTGTTAGATCTGGTTTTTGTTGTTGATTCACTATGCTTTTCTTTTATGCCTTCCAAGTGTTCGATGAAATGCTTGGTTGGATTTTAGTGTAGGTTTTGTTCATCTTGGCCTAGGTAGAGTAATTAGTGACTCTTGAGTTATCTAATTCCTTTGTCGATTGATAATTAGAAGTTGCTAATTGATTTGAATGCCTCTAAAGCTAGTCTTTCCTTTAGGAGTTGATTAGGACTTGAGGAATCAAATTGATTCATCCACTTGACTTTCCTCCATGGTTAGAGGTTAACTAAGTGGGAGCAATGGACAATTTGTTATCACAATTGAGGAGAATAACTAGGATAGGACTTCTAGTTCTCATATCTTGCCAAGAGCTTTGTTAGTTGTTAGTTTATTTTCTTTGTTAGTTTATTTTCTCTCTAAAACTACTCTAAACTAAAACTAATGATGCTAAAATGATAGATTGATGTCTTCCCCCTATCCTTGGTCCTTTTAGTGCATTTTGGCGCCAAAGTTGGTTCAGAAACTCCCCAAGATCGCCAGGCACGTGCTGCTTTAATGAAGTTATGTGCGGATTTTGACGCGTGCGTGTCCCTGGCCGATTCTGCAATGTGCGCGCGAGCGCCTTGTGCGCGTGTGCGTGCTTAGCTGATTTCACTTCTTTGACTTTTTATGCTTCTCTCCACTTGTATGCTTCCTTCCTTGCTCCCTTTGATCCATGCCTAGCCTATTTCAATCCTGGAATTACTAGCAAACACATCAAGGCATCTTATGGAATCAAAGAGGAATTAGAATTTATCAAAATAAGGTTTAAAAGGCATGTTTTTACACTTAAGAACAAATATGGGAGAGATTACAAAACCATGCTAATTCATAGGTTAAATGCGAGAAAAGGTCATCAAAATACTCTAAATTCAATACAAAATAAACCCTAAAAATGGGGTTTATCAACAACTAACCAGCAAGTGCATTGGGTCGTCCAAGTAATACCTTACGTGAGTAAAAGTCGATCCCACAGAGATTGACGGCTTGAAGCAAGTTATGGTTATCTTGTAAATCACAGTCAGGCAGATTCAAATGGTTATGAGGTATTGATAATTAAAAGGTAAATAAAATGGAAAATAACATAGAGATACTTATGTAACTCATTGGTGGGAATTTCAGATAAGCGTTTGGAGATGCTTTGTTGCTTCTGAACATCTACTTTCCTATTGTCTTCATCCAATCATGCATCCTCCCTTCCATGGTAAGCTGTATGATCCTCTCAGTGAAAATGTTCCGGCTACGGTTTCTGTACGACTAATCAACTGTCAGATTTCTCATCTAGGATGAAAAATACCAGGCACAGCTACCGTAGGGCTAACCATCTGTCAGTTCTCACTTGTGTCGGAATAGGATCCCTTGATCCTTTTGCACACTGTCAATGCACCCAATAGTCGCGAGTTTGAAGCTTGTCACAGTCATCCCGTCCTAGACCCTACTCGGAATACCACAGACAAGGTTTAGACTTTCTGGATCTCAAGAATGCTGCCAATTGTTTCTAGCCTATACCACGAGGGTTCTGATCTCAAATTCGGATGCTCTGATGTCAGGAGAGGCGATGCAAATCACGGATCAAAGACCCAAGAGAATATACTCCGGCTGTCATCCAATGACTACATTGAACTTCATGTAGACCGCTTGTGATTGTTAGGCACGTGGATCTTGGCTAAGCGTGTAATGAAGATAGTGGGTGATTGTCACGGGTCACCCCTTCATTCTGACTTAACTAAATTAAGTACGAGAGTATATCTTGGAGAAGAAGTAGGCGTGAATTGAAAGAAAAAAAATATTACTTGCATTAATTCATGAGGATCAGCAGAGCTCCTCAACTTAATCTATGAGGTGTAGAAATTCCATCATAGAAAATACATAAGAGAAGAAAGTCTAGGCATGGCCGAATGGCTAGCCTCCCAAATGTGCAAAATGATCTCAAGTGATCAAAAAGCTATTCCCTCTAATACAATAGTAAAAAGTGCTATATATACTAAAATAGTTACTGGGGTTTAGAGAAAATGAGTAACTAAGTGCAGATAGTGCAGAAATCCACTTCTGGGGCCCACTTGGTGTGTGCTTGGGCTGAGCTTTGAAGCTTTCACATGAATAGGCCATTCTTGGAGTTAAACGCCAGCTTGGATGCCAGTTTGGGCGTTTAACTCCAGTTCTGGTGCCAGTTCCGGCGTTTTATGCCAGAAAAGGGTCTCTGGTCGGCGTTTGGACGCCAGTTTGGGCCATCAAATCTCGGGCAAAGTATAAACTATTATATATTGCTGGAAAGCCCAAGATGTCTACTTTTGAACGCAATTAAGAGCGTGCCAATTGGGCCTCTATAACTCAAGAAAATCCACTTCGAGTGCAGGAGGGTCAGAATCCAACATCATCTGCCGTCCTTTCTCAACCTCTGAATAAGATTTTTGCTCAGGTCCTTCAATTTCAGCCAGAAAATACCTGAAATCACAGAAAAACACACAAACTCATAGTAAAATCCAGAAATGTGATTTTTGCATAAAAACTAATAAAAATATACTAAAAACTAACTAAAACATACTAAAAACTACCTAAAAATAATGCCAAAAAGCGTATAAATTATCCGCTCATCAGTTCACTGCTGCAATTTGAAGACCATCAATCCTCTTGGCCATCATCTCCATTTGCTGCTGGATCTGTTGATGCATCACCTTGTTTTGTGCTAAGATGTTATCCACACTTTCCAACTCCAATACACCCTTCCTTTGAGCTTGTTGGCGTTGCCTTTGATGAGCATAAAAGTATTGGTTATTTTCCACAGTGTCTATGAGATTCTGAGCTTCCTTAGCTTTCTTCCTTAGTTGTACTGATCCTCCAGCAGAATAATCCAAAGCTTCTTGAGATTTTAAAGTCAATCCCTCATAGAAATTTTGAAGTCTGTCCCATTCATTAAACATCTCTGGTGGGCACTTCCTAATCAAGGCTTTGTATCTTTCCTAGGCCTCATAAAGTGATTCTCCATCCATTTGGGTGAAGGTTTACACCTCTATCTTCAATCTTATTATCCTCTGAGGTGGGTAGAATTTAGCCAAAAATTTGCTCACTAAATCCTCCCAGTTGTTGATGTTTTCTTTGGGAAATGCTTCTAACCATTGAGTTGCTTTATCCCTCAGGAAAAATGGAAACAGCAGCAACTTATAGATATCTGGATGTACACCATTTGTCTTAACTGTGTCACATATCCTCAGAAAGATGGCTAGGTGCTGATTTGGATCTTCCAAGGGACCTCTTTCATAGGAACAGTTGTTCTACACCAGTGTAATGATCAACTCAAAGTTGTTTGAATGAACATTTGGAGTGAGTATGCTACTTCCATAGTTTCTTGCATTGGGGAAGGTGTAGGAGGCTAGAACTTTCCTTTGAGGCTGGCCATTGTTATTAGCCACCCCTTCATTTGGTGGATTAGGGGGATTGCCCTGCATCTCTTGATTCTATTCCTCTGATTCTTCTTCTCCAATTATGCCCTTCCCTCTTGCTTCTCTTCTCAATCTCAAGAGTGTTCTCTCTGGTTCAGGATCAAAAGAAGTGGAGTTACCTCTTCTCCCTCCTGACATGTAACCAAAACAACAAGAAACAAAAACAGAGCACTCTATTCCTTGAGTGCAGTTAGGATTAGTAGAGACAAAATCTCAAATAGTTAGTGTGCTTAACAAAACAAAGAAAAAAATGCTTAATCTAGATTATCACCCTACTTATTCATTGTCAATCTATATCAATCCCCGGCAACGGCGCCAAAAACTTGATGAGGGAAAAACGATTCCACACAAACTCACCGACAAGTGTACCGGGTCGCACCAAGTAGTAATAACTCACAGAGTGAGGTCGATCCCACGGAGATTAATGGATTAAGCAACTTTAGTATGGTGATGAATTTAGTTAAGCGAATATTTGATGAATTTGGTGAAATTTTGATTAACGGACAATAAACTGCATGAAAACAAAATGCAGAAAGTAAATTGACAGAATCTTAAATTGTAGAAGAGGTAAATTGCAGAAACTTAAAGTGCAAGGAATTAAAAAGAGCTGAAACTTAAATTGAAAGAAAGATAAATGACTGTAACTTAAAGTGCAAGAAATTTAAATTGCTAAATCTAAATTGCAAGGAAACTTAAATTGCATGAAGAATAAAGGGATTTGGGTGTTTGGGAATCAAACAGAACTGGAAAATGTAAAGTGCAGTAAACTAAAGAACTCTCAGATGACAGAATTTAATTCAGGACTTCAGTACCAAAACAAAAAAGTAAAATTTTAGAAGAGTAACGAAACAGAAAGAAAACTAAGATCTCAAATGCTCTCTTAACAAAACAGAAAAGAAGAAATTCAGAAGAATTCTTCAATCCGAAATCCCAGAGACCTAAAAATAGAAAGTAACAATTGCAAAAAAGAGAAAGAAAAACAGAAAAGAAAATTTAGATCTGATCCCAATGCTAAAAATTCTCCAAATGAAAATTAAAAAGAGAGCTCTCTATGAAATCAAAATCCTATCTATTTATACACTTTCCAATTCTGGCTTCCCGTACTTGGAGTGGGCTTTTTATGCTGTGGAGAAGTGGATCAGAATGGCACTTTGTTGCAGCTTCTAGTGGAACGTTGCGTTCTCTAAGTGAGCGCAAAGTTCATTCACCCACGCGTGCGCATCTCTGGCGCGTCCGCGTCCTTTTGCGTTTTTGCTCATCGATGCATACGCGTCATGTACGCGTGCGCATCTTTAATAGCGTTCTCTTATTGAGCGCTACGTTAGCTTAGTGAGCGCTGCCTACGCGTGCGCGTCCTCTGCACGTGCCCATGGGTAGTATAATCTCAAATCCAGGCTTCAGTGCCATTCACGCAAGCGCGTGCTTCGTCTCAGGCACCATTGACGCGTGCGCGTCAAGCACGTGTGCACGTCGTTTGCAGAACTTTGCCTCCAATTTTGAATCTTGCCCGAAAACGCTGAGTAAATGAACGTAGTGCTCTATTTTTGAAACGAGCGCCAATCCTTTCCACGCGTACGCGTCATGCACGCGTACACGTAGGTTTTCGAAAATTGCCTCTGATGCGTAAGCGTCCTGTACGCGTGCGCGTCGCTAGTGAAGTTCTTTCTTTGAACGCAATGTTACTCTGGAGTGCTTCTTCTTTTCTTCACTTTCTCACCTAAAATCAATCAAACAAGAAATCAAAGTCTCACCAAAATCATAAGAAATTGCATCGTTTATAATAATCACTTAATTCTTGCATAAATCTCATGATTTTGTATAATATTAATGATGTTTGGTTGAATCAAGATAAATATGAAATTCCACTCCAACCACTTACTTATTGTGCAAGAAAGTGCATAAAACCTAATGAAACAAGTGAAAAATGCTTGTGAAACTAGCATAAAATGACTTGTCATCAAACGGCCCCATCAATATAAACAAGGCACAAAAATATGGCCTAGACGGTCCTATTACAAAATATGCAAGTTATAAAATTGACTTAAAGATACTAAAAGGCAAGTGTCACATTAACGGCCAAATGGCCCACTATAACAAAAGCGAAGTCTAACAAAATGAAATTGTTGAGCCAACAAAACGGCTTACAAACTTAGAAGCATTAGAATAAAAGAAAATACTCTACTCCAACTCGACGATCTGGTTATCTTGGATGGTCTTGAACACCCCCATCACGGACACATCCGCATCTAGCGCAAGAACCAAAGCTTGGGCCCGCATCGTCTCCTAGGTAGTAGAGATTGCACCCTTCAAGTCGGCCAGTAGCTCCGCCTTTTCCTTCCTCAAGCTCGCCACTTTGACCCGCAGAGACTTCACTTTGGCAAGCAAAACTGCAGCCCAGGATTCAGCATCTGAAGCCCTCTTTCGCTCACTTCCTAGCTAGGATAAAAGCCAAATCTCTACCTTAGAAAAGCAGAGCAGCTTGGACCCAGCATCCTCAGCTTCCTTAACAGCCTTCAGCCGAGCTACCTCCGGCGACTCCTATTGCTCCTTCAGCCTGCCAATGTCATCCTAGGCCTAACGTAGCTTTGTATCCAGCAAGCTCACTTGGGCTATCACTGGCTCCGCCTTCTGAACTATCACAGCGGAGCGGAAGAGGGCATAGTACACCGACTTCGCTTACCCGACAATGTCGCAATCCTCGAAAAACTCTTCAGTGCCCAGAAGGAGATGCTGATCAATGAAGGCCAGAGCATCCAAGCTCCGATCCATCACGGAGGGCACTGTACCCTCCTCCTCGAAGTTTTCACTGCTGCCTTCCTTTCGAGATGCTTCGGAAACTAAAACAACTATCACCTCCTCCTCGGTCTCCACGAACACCAGACCAACAAGAATCGGACCCCAACCCCCAGTGGAGACCATCTCCTGGGAGATAGTTTGGGAGTCCTCCTGAGGTCGGGTAGAAGGAGTGAAAGAGAAAGCATCCGAACCCACCTCCTGGTCCATGGTGGCCTTTAATCTTGCCGAGGTACTCAGACCAACAACCATTTGAACTAAAAAAATCAAAAGGAAAAACGTAAGTCACATGCCCTTAAAAATAAAGAAAAATAAAAGAAGAGTTACACACCAATATAAGTTCGGCAAGTTGCCGGATCTCCCATGAAATCCTGAGGGTTCAAAGGACACTCCCCAAAAATGTGCCAAAGGACCTCAGCGACGTCCTTGTTTTTTAAGGACAGCCCCTCATAGGTGACCCGCATCAAATACGATGCCCCGACACCAAAGTTCCAATACGTCGTGAACCAACGCCCTTCCTTTTGAACCCGTGAAAAGAGTCCTTAAACAAAACAAATATACGTCGATTAGGTTGAGCCCTAAACGACACATATCCCTTCTTATGTCCTTGGTTGGAAGGATGCACAGGAAATAAAATAGAAACACATCAACCGAAAATGGGAGCTCGAGATACTCGCAAACGAGCTTAAACGTCCAGATGGCCACCCAACAATTTGGGTGTAATTGGGATGGTGCTACGAAACAACAACTTAACAATGCCTCAACGAAACCGGAGAAGGGAAGCCGCACACCGAGCCGCGTGAATATCGACTCAAATACCCATATCCAATCCGGCACGGTGGGGCGAGTTAGGGTTTATATAACAAACCCTCACGTCAACCCCGGAGAGCGCGAGCTCGTATTGACGCTCAGCGTCGCCACCCCCACATATCGCTCCCTGGTCATGGAGCTGCTGGAGATCGACCTCCGTCATTCGAGACAGCGTCCCCCAAACATCAGAATTCCTCGAGTAGTACGTCGAGGGGACGCCGCCGGCCACGACTATTGGAGCACCAACACCCTCACTCCTCCACCGAGACATACCTAAAAAAGGAGAGAGCACCACCTTCAACCTACCAAAGCCATACGATGGAAAATAGTAGAAAAACACAAAACGCCAAATTTACCATCTACCATAATCTAATTCGAAAATAGCCAGAGAGAATGTGAAGCAAGAGAGAGAGAGAGAGCAAAGAAGAGAAAGAGAAGCAATTTTCCAAATGCTTTCGAAAAATAAAATGACAAAAGACAGAAATGGGAGGGAAGACCGAAACATCCCATCGCATTAAATGCCATCATGACGCCTGGAAAAATATAACTAACAAACTCTCCTTCGGAAAGAACAACAAGCACATCATAAGATTCCCAAACCGACCAAAACTCGAACAGGTCTCCAACACCGAACCCCAAAGCAACCACAAAACTCTCGCGGCTCCCGACCTTGACCGGAAAAACCGGATTACGAGCCTCCCAAATTACAACTATAGAAAGCGACGACCCCAAGCTCACTTGCTCCTTCACTTATGGGCCTAGTTCCCAGGCCCCACACCGGAACCACCTCTTGACCGACCTTCTGGACTTAGGCTCCTCTTCTAGCAGGCCAAAATAAATCCACAAATGGAAAACACAAATCCTCTAACGTTGAGATTGACCTTGCTTGCTCTCCCACTGTGAGGGCAACTGTTACGGATCCGACCCTCGGGTCCCGCACCCGGAATGGCTTCCGACCCGGATACCCGGGGTTGTCCCTGCCCCCTATCTCTAGAAGGCCCAAACCGGCCTCCACATCTTCTAACCAATATTCAAATTCAAATACATTCCTTATCTTAGCTAAATAAGATAAGATGAGATAACTTTCACTAGCTATATAAAGGGAAGCCAAAAGCCCCCTCAGGTACGTCATTCGTCCTACACACTTTATACCTCTCAGATCCATTCTGACTTGGGCGTCGGAGTGTCTTTGCAGGTACCATCCCCTATTGCTCCAATCAAACGATCTGTCAACCGCCTCAACCCGCCAGTTCTCAATCCATCTCACAATCCGTACCAGAGACTTCTAGTACATATATGTATCATACTCATTTTTTTCTGAAAATTTATCTACTAATCATTCTACAAGTATTTTATGATGAGTGAAAATCTTTAATTCGTAATACAATTTATTTTACTTAACATAATATGGTAATTTTTCTAAGAGTAATATATTGTTTTTATCTTATTTAAGTCCCCAACATTTCAAAATTATCTCAAATAGAACGATTTAAATATTATGGACAACTTTAAAACTTACTCCAAATATTAAAAATAAAATCAATATTTTACTCTATATAATAATTTAAATATCTTATTTAGTTTATATATATATATATAATACCTGTATTTTTTAGTTAGAAATTAACAAAATGATTTAAAAGAGATGAATGCATGACTCATCTTATTTATAGTTGGCTTTAGAGCAAAACAAGCTAAACGTAAAGGAGATAATATTCTTAGTTGGCTTACCGGAAAAGAAAATTGCTCATTAACAAAATCTTCCTAGTTCCTATCAATAGCGAAACCGAACTCACCTCCTTTTCTTACCATATATCATATCATTCCATCTTTACTTTAATTTAATTTAACTAATATTTTTGTCCCTAATAACATTGTGGATATATAAATTTAAAATTATGTTAATTTTATCTTGACATTATAAATTATGACAAAAAAATTAAAGATTTATAAAATCAAATTATTTTTACAAAAGGATTGTATAAAAAAAGTCTCTATCAACAAAGAAGATTAGAGTCTGAATAAGTAACAAATTTAAATAATAAATTTTTTAGTTACTATTTTTATGTGAAATAGTTTAATTTTTACTAATAATTGATTTTAGTATTCATTATCTAAAATGAAAGAATTTAATGTGTATACATTTATATTTAATTAAATGTTAAATCTATTACGCAAATAAAAATATTTAATTTTCATGCTTTGTTAATTATTTTAAAATAATATATATATATATAAATAAAATTAGATATTAGTATAATATAGGCCATCAAATTTAAAACTAAATAAAAAAATTAAAAAAATATGCATATAATAATATTTTTTTATGGGAATAATATTACAGAATTATTTTTTAATTATATTTAATTATGAATTTAATGTATTGTTTATAATTTTATGAATTTATTTAAATTATATTATTTTATTAATTTTATTTTTTTAAGAATAAAAATATAGAAAGAGATAGTGAATAAGAGGGAAAAGAGAGAAAAAGATAAAGAAGAAGAAAAGAGGGAGTTTGTTAATTTTGGAAAGAAAAAATTTATTTTAATTGTAATGAAAGAATATTTCGTGATATATTTTTATTTGTCAGATTAGTAATATAAAATATAAATTATAAGTTATATATAGAGTGAGAAATATAGAAAAAATAGAGAAGGGGAAAGAGATAGATAAGAGATTGGAGGAAGATAATTTGTTAATTTTAGAGGTAAAAATTTATTTTAATTTTAATGTGAGAGTGTCATGTGACATATTTTGGTCGCTAAATTAATAATATAATATAATTATATTTCAATTTCGATTTTAATATTTTATTTTCAATTTTAATTGAAATTAGAGAATATTATGTTGCATATTTTGATTGTTAAATTTGTAATTAGTCATTGATAATGATATGTAAAAGAGATAAAATTGATGCATGAATAAGAGAGATAGAGTGGGTGAAATAATGAGAGAGAAAAACAGAGACAATTCTTTAATTTTAAAAAAAAAATTTGATTTTAATTTCAATGAAAAAAATATATAGTATATTTTGATTTTAGAATTAATAATATATAATACATAATAAATAATAGATTTAATTTAATTATTGTAGCTTATCCTAATTCTAATTGCCCATTAGGGCCTCAATCTCTCCACTTAAAAGATAAAGGAAGGTAGCCGCCGGCCATATAATGGTGAGAGGATCAAAAGTCGCACTTCACTTTCTTTTCCTCATTCGTTAGCTTCGAGTGTTTCTCCTTTCTTCTCTAACCACATTATTTGATGTCACCTTTTCAAGTCCAATAAGGTCAAATTTGACACGTTTCTCCTAAAAAGACAAGTCCCATTGACAAAGAAAGCAGAACATGGCAATGGCCACGCAGTATAAAGTATAAACATGATATACCCACCAATGAAAAAAAAATTAAAAAAATAGTTCACTACACTTATATTTTATCAAAGAGGTTTTAGGATTAATATTTTATCAATAATTAACACATTTTTTATTTAAAAATTAAGATAATCAAAATATATATAATTATAATTAATTAATAATAACCATATATTTTGTTTACATTTTAGAAATATCTAACATACCAATAATAATTTTGAAAAGATCACGAGAACTATTGAGATCCACACGACCTTTCCTTGATTAATTTCATATTCCCTAAGGTTTGCCAAAAGGAATGCAACCTTAGGAAAAGTGGTTCATGAGAGTCAAACTGTAATATACGACAATAAATCTTAACCTTAATGAACTGTTGCTGCTCTGTTCTATCGGATTTTCAAACATGCAGAGCTCGGCTTTCACTCTCTCCCTCACCCCTTTCCGCAAACCCTTCCTCCACCATCTTTCCGTCTCTTCTTCTTCTTTCATTTCCTCTTTCAGTTCCAAAGCCAACATCATCAATGTGGATTCTTCATTTTCATGTTCATTCATACGCCAACCAGCAACACCATCATGGCCTCTTTCTTCTTCATCCTCTTTCAAACTACCCTCCGATCGCTTCGTCCCCAAGGCTGCCGCGGAGAGTGCCAGCGAAAACCGCAGCAGCGGCGGCGACGTTTTGCTCAGAGCTTTGAAGCTAGGAGCCTTGTTTGGTCTTTGGATCATCTTTAACATATACTTCAACATCTACAACAAACAGGTCAACACTCACATATCATCATGAACTTTTCTTTTTGCGTCTTAAAAGTAAATCTGAAATTGTACTTAACCTTGTTCATGCTGTGATGTTGGCTATAATCATATAGGTATTGAAGGTGTACCATTTTCCTATAACTGTCACCGCGGTTCAATTTGCTGTTGGGGCTGCCCTTGTGTCCTTTATGTGGTGTTCCAATCTTTACAAGAGGCCAAACCTCAGTGGTGCTCAGGTATTTAAATTGATATATGTATTCAAATGAGTTGTTGTCGTTGTTGTTGTTGTTATCTGTTATGCTACTCTTATACGTTTTATTATTTTTACTTGATGTGTTGCTTATGTTTTTGGGTGTATATATAATTTTTTTCTTCTTGGTTGGCATGGTAGCTTGCAGCCATATTGCCACTGGCTGTGGTACATACTTTGGGGAATCTTTTCACTAATATGAGTCTTGGCAAGGTTGCTGTGTCTTTCACACATACAATAAAGGCAATGGAGCCTTTCTTTTCTGTGATCCTTTCTGCTATGTTCCTTCGAGAGGTTATTGCCTAACCCCAGCATCCTTATAATAATTGTAATTAGCTGAATAAAAAAATGAACACATTGAATGTTTAATATTCAATTCTGAATTTTGTTTTCTAATCTTAATAACTCTATTTTAATTCGAACTTCCTTATAGATGCCTACTGCATTGGTGATTGGCTCCCTTGTGCCTATTGCTGGTGGGGTGGCACTGGCTTCTGCTACCGAGGCCTCTTTCAATTGGTACGATCTCCCTCCTTCTGGTGGAACAGAAGAGAGTGTAGGAACAAAAGTAAAAGCTTTTAAAGTATAGGGAGTTAATTACAAATTTGGTGAAACTTTAAGAACTAGCAAAGTAATTAAACTGAAAATATTTACTAGAATGTATTTGTCGTTTGAATTCTCATATGTGCATATTTTTCCCGGCATGATATATAAAGGACTGGATTTTGGAGTGCAATGGCTTCTAATTTGTCAAATCAATCTCGTAATGTTCTTAGCAAAAAGCTCATGGTTAAGGAGGAGGTAACAATCTAAAGCCATTTCCAAAAGTTTTGCATGAATTCCACTTATGTTTATATTTTTTGCATATATACTGTTAACTTGTATGTCATATACAAGCAGAAAGTGACATTGACAAGTCATTTTATTCTTGTTAGGAATCAATGGACAACATTACCCTCTTCTCAATAATTACAGTTATGTCCTTCCTATTGACGGCACCTTTGACTCTCATTATGGAGGGTTTCATATTTACCCCTGCTTATCTGCATTCTGCTGTGAGTATATGTATAATATTACTTGAGGGTTAAAACTTAAAATTGATACAATTGGTGTTAGCAATCAGCATTCTCATAAACCAGAATATACTATGTTCTATGGTGTTGAGGGGACTAATATATTTTCTCACTTGATCTTTGTTGGCAGGGATTAAATGTTAAACAAGTGTACATCAGATCTTTTCTTGCTGCATTCTGTTTCCATGCATATCAACAAGTGAGTTTTTCTCTTATATTCATAAATCATAACTCATGAGCAATAACTTAAAACAAAAAAACTTCAGTCTGATTTGTAAAAGAAACAATGAAAATAGTAAATATTTTTTTCTTTACTTTTGCTGTTTATACAATCATAAAAATAGAAGTAATGAAAATGAGAAAAGAAAAATTAAAAACGCAAACTTATCATACTATTGTTTGATGTAAAATACTTGTTGACATACTAGATTGAACTCTTGAGTATCTCTCATGAAATACTAAAACCTTTGGGAAGTTTGCTTAGTCAAGAACTTCTAGTATTTGTTACCTATCAAGTATGTACACTTTGCTTAGTTGCCGTATCCGTGTGTCAGACACATTTCAGATACGATACTCTTTGACATTCGTCCGACACGTATGTCTGTTGTATTTAATCGTGTCTTAATAAAAAGAAATTTTTTTTGGAGACACATTTGGACACACTTAAATACCATCACATATCAGCGTGTCCAGCTTTATTATTAACATGTATTCTTGAATAAATTTAAAAATAGTATATATTATTATTTATTAAAATAAAAAATATTTTAAATATTTTATATAATTAAAATAAAACACTACAAATAATTAAAAAATTAATTTATATTTTAATATCAATAAAATATCAAAATATCATTATCTAAAAAATATTTTATATTTTATATATATGTGTCCGGTGTCCATCTATCATGGTTTGTTACCAAGTCATAGAAACAGAAATAAGGTCTAGTCTCTAAATTTATCTAAAGTCATTCTGTATTTTTGGACTGAATTATATAACCTTTTTGTTTTCGTGAATGGGAGTATTTGTGTGCAGGTTGCTTACATGATATTACAGTGGGTGTCACCTGTTACCCACTCCGTGGCAAATTGTGCTAAGAGAGTTGTGGTTATTGTGAGCTCTATCTTGTTCTTCCGTACACCTGTCTCACTTGTCAATGCAATTGGTAAGAATTTCTTCTATGTGAAGAAAATTTGTGTTGAAGTTGCTATATACTGAGATTGTAAATTGCTTTTTTAATCTGCAGGAACTGTTATAGCTCTTGCTGGTGTTTTCTTCTACTCCAGGGTGACCGGAACTAAACCAAAGACTACTTAGTTTTCGTTGTAAAATTTTGTTACTTACATAACAAGCCATTTAGTTAAGTTTTGTTCATTTTTGTTTAGAGAGAGAGGGTCACTTTTTTTTACCCTTCCTTTTTCTCTCTAGTTTTGTAGTGATTTTGTTGTGTATATCATTATTTAGGAAAATGATGGTCTGATTCGATATTTTCTCTTTACATATTAATGATCTCCTAATGAACATTTCTAAAATCATTTTTTGGGGAATCATCTTTTCACTTTTCCTGTTCCCCAATTATCGTTGACGAAAATGTCTTATGATAATCATTATGCAACGCATGTTGTTTCTTTTCCTCATGATGGCAGAGATGTTTTTACATTTGTGGTACATTTCCTTAACACTACTAATGGCAGGCTTGATCTACACCCAAACTTAATTTATGCACGGATACGGGAGTAGATACAGGATATGATACAATATCAAATACATAGATTCATCAGTTTTAAAACTTTGGGTAAAATATATGTTTTTTTAATCAGTTAAAAGTTTTTAAAATAGTTTAAATTTTTTTTATTTTATTAAAAGTTTTTTAATTTGTATCAAATATATCTCTGACAATTAAATTTTTAAATATTTTAGGACTAATCGAATAATAATGTATGGTAACTATTTCTGATTTATTTGATTAATGATTGTTTTTGTAAAATTATTGTTGAATTGGTTCTAAATTTTTTGAAAAATTAGTCGTCAAGAGTATATTTGATGCAAATCAAAAACTTTTAGAACAAAATTGAAATAAAATAAAATTTAGGGTATTTAAAAAATTTTTAGATACTAATTTAAGCTGCTAGTTAGTTAATTTTATTTTTTTAAAAAAATACTTTTTTATTGTATTTTTTTATACCGTTTAAAGTTTTGTTCAAATTTCAAAGTGATGAGGTGATGATCTTCTGGTATCATAAATTTCAACTATGTTACATATACGTCGAAAATCAGTCATAAAATTAATTAGGGTAAACTACTTAGATAAACTAAAGGCATGAAAATATTACTTATATCACCCAAAGCAAAAAATGGTACGTGGATCTCCCAAAGGCAGTGCTTCTTTTTTTTTCGTGTCCTGAGTGTACTTGGGGTGAAGTTGTTCTTACTGCTGTTCATGTTATCAATAGATTTCCTTTTTCTGTTCTTGTTCTTGGTAATGTTACTCCCTTTGAGCGTCTTTATCATACCTTTCCAGATTACTGTTCTCTTCGAGTTTTTGGTTGTATCTGTTTCGTTCTTCTTCAGCCTCATGAACATAGTAAGTTTGAACCTCGAGCTCGCATGTGTTATTTTCCTGGTTATGACATTGAACACAAAGGTTATCGTTGTTGGGATCCACTCTCTAAACGTATTTGTATATCTCATCAAATTGTCTTCTAGGAGCATCACATGTTTTCTTGATTTTCCTCCTTTAAGTCCATTCCTTCTACTCAGTCACCTTTCTTCACTAACCCCAATGTTGACCTTTTTCCTAGTGATGATTCTACAGGTTCTATCTCGGGTCACTCTCTACAGCCTCCTGCTCTTCCGCCTTCTCTATCTCTCGATGATTCCAGACCGGACGGCGTTCCTACCATCATGCCTCCTGTAAAACCCTAATTACTCTAAGCCTTACCTCATGCCGTAAAGCAAAGGTTAATCAAAGATTATGACAATCCTAAGGCTTTTATACGTAAATATAAGTAGAAGAAATAATAATTCTAGAAGCCCGATTTAGAAAATAAGCTCAAATACGGAATTACAAAGCACGAACAAAGCTACAAACTTAAGGCACAAGATAAAGGTACAAGATAACAAAATATAAGAGTATAACGATCATAAGATACTAGCCACAGCCCGCGGAGTTTAGGCCGAATAGTTAATACTGACATACAGAGTTTTGAACGTAAAAAGCATACACAGAATATCTCACAAAAAGTAAGGCTCTAAGGCAAATAAATATAAGAGTGAGAGTACTAATAAAAATAAATCAAGAGACTACTAAAATATGGTAAAGAATCCTCCGCTCTGTCACCATCAAAGTAACTCACCGAGGTGCGTTGCGACCAGAATCTGAAAAACAATAACAATGTATGGAATGAGAACTGGAAGTTCTCAGTATAGTAACAGTGCTCAGTAATGTAAGATATAAGACCACGGGACGCCAGAGGCAATCCTAGAGCTTCATATCAACACAAGATTCAACTTAAAGCATACTAAAATTTAAAACCATAACTTTAACACCTTTATAAAAAGGGGGTAAACTAACTTAAGGGATTTTTAACTATCAGTTCACCGCTGTCCCACAGCCTTCTCCATCCTAACCGCCATGCGATCCCATCGCCACTGCCTACCGAGCCTCTTCAATCCTAGTAGAAAGCACAAATAATTACATACAAGTAATACACAAGAAATAATCAAGTATAGCAAGTAAATCAAGAAGCAATTATGCATGTTATACAAGAGGCATAGAATGCAAGTAGACAAAGTAAGCAACCATATAGAAAATGGCCACCATGAATGTCTGCCCTATTGGCTGTGATATCATATTGTTAGTTCAACTGCCAACTCGACACATCTCCATGGAAATGTCGCCTTTCAGAATCACTATGGGAACCCCTGAGATATGGCGCTCAAAACACCGTCCAGGATTTTGTGCTTGCACACTCTAGTGATCCGAAGGGATGTGAGCGGGATACTATTGCCACGGACTTCACATTTCAACGTATGCGGGACGAACCACCCCCCTTACGCCGCCGCTACCTCGACAGGCAGGATCCAACCAAACCATCCCTGTCAGGCGCATAGCGTCTCAACAATCTCAATATAAAATAGTGATTCAGTAGTTTTCAGAAATCATTTTTTCAATATATCATGGATCGATCATTCCATTCCAATTCCCAGACTCATTAGTTCACCGCTATCACAATTCATTCAGAACTCACCAGTTCACCACTTTCACAATTCCTTATCAATAATCACCAATACCATACGCATGCTTCTCATTCAACCAAACCCATTTTCAGTACACCAGAAACCTAAGCCTCCGTTCTCTAACTTTTACCGGAAATACCAAAATAATTCCACCCAAGACCTTTTCTATGTTATAACATTCAAAACAAGCCAAAAAGTCCTAGATAGGTGTCACAGAAGTTTACAAGCCTGTCAGGAAGGTGAAACAATTAAAAAAAAATTATTGAAAAAACAGGGTAGTGTGCGTACGCACAAGGGTGTGCATACGCACAAGGGTGTGCGTGCGCAGGCCCAGGAGGATTTTCAAGATTTGTGTGTATGCATAGAGGTGTGCACAGGGACAGGAGTAAAATTTTTCAATTCTGTTCGCTCGCACAAGGCGTGTGAACGCCCTCAACAGAATACACCTTCCAACATGTGCGTGCGCACAAGGCTGTGCTTGGGCACAACTTACAAAGCTTCGTTGGTTGCGTGTGCGCACAGAGCGTGCTAGAGCTCCTAGTAGTTGCCATATCCCCACGTGTGCTTGCACACAAGGCTGTGTGTGCGCATAGTTTAAAAAAAACCACAGGGTGTGCATGCGCACACAGACCAGAAATAAAAAATTCTGCAGCATTCACAGAATTCAGATTTCAAACACCAAATTTCAACGATCATATCTTTTTCTACAAAATTTGAATTTCCAAAAAATATAAACCATTTAAAAGCTTTTTGAATTATCTTTAATTTGATATAAAAATCATTCAATTTCAAAAACCGTAGCTCAAGATATGATCCGTCGAATTTAGCCTAAAATCCAATTTTACCAAAAATCACTAAACCTCAATTTTACCAAACTTTTAATCCAAAAATACTTATTCCACTTTCAGAAGAGTCCTAATATACCTAAACCATATGCATATACTCTCAAATCATTCTTCAACCTATTAATATACAATTTCACCCATTTCCAGCCGAAATTCCCACTTTCAAGTCTCCAATTCTCAACTATTATAACTCAAAGCATCATTTTATTATTCTCATTATTTATCAACATCAATACACTTCATAAATCATTATCAATATCCAAATTCATCCTTTTCAA
Source organism: Arachis duranensis (assembly GCF_000817695.3). Taxonomy (NCBI): domain Eukaryota; kingdom Viridiplantae; phylum Streptophyta; class Magnoliopsida; order Fabales; family Fabaceae; genus Arachis; species Arachis duranensis. The sequence continues at coordinate 75,001,037 of NC_029772.3, read as the reverse complement.
TCCCACATCATAAATTAACTTCAACATTCATCAAAATCATACCTCCATCAAAATCATGACATATCAACATTCATTACCAACCAATTCAATCCTATCCTAAGGTCTACCAGCCTAAGTGTCCAGAGATATTACATATTACATAGAGAAAACTGAAACCATACCTTGGCCGATTTCCAATTTGCACAAAACACCAATTTGAGCCCAAGTAAGCTTTCAACCCAAAATCAAGTCACCAACAATTCACCAACTAACTCCAACAAGCATCAACAACCAATTTTTTCCAAGCTATACACATTAATTACCACAAATCAATACCTAGGGTTCATCAAAATCACAATTTGACAAGGTAAAGAGTTTTCTTACCTTTTTCGATGGTGTTTAGAGCACAAACATCCAATAGTTCAAAATCTTACCAAGAAATGTTATATAGAACTAACGGGCTCGGCAAGAGTTTCACGTAGCCGCTGACAGCATGCAAATCGGAACACCAGAAGTTATGGCCACCGGAAGTTGTTTGTGAATAGTAACACCCTCTCTTCTCTTCTCTACTCTTGCAGCTGCTAGGTTTAGTGTGTGGGTGGGTTATGAGCTGAAATGACTCATTTTAAGTGTATTTATATGTTGGGCTTGGGCCCAACTTGGGCTCGGTCCAACCCATTAGTGTTTTTGGCCCGTTTGGCCCAACTTTGGGCCAAACCTTTAAATTTAGTGCCCGGTTTTCAATTCTAAATATTTTTCTAAGATTTTCTACTATTTTTAATTATTCTCACACAGTACCTGACAGACTTAAGCCGGCACTGCCGGTCAATTTACCTGTACGCGTTTTTACACAGTTTTCTGAAGAAAATTACATTTTCCAACTCAGAAAAATTTATTGAGTGCAAATATCATATTTAAATTTTCTAATTAATATTCTAAAGTTTTCAACCTAATCCGGGCAATTAAATTATTATTATTTTATGTTAATTAATTGGTTAATTAATTCGCGATTCTTACACTCTCCCCACCAAATAAGAAATTTTGCCCTCAAAATTTGGTTTACCCATCTCCATTATTAAATGTTCCCTCAAGTCAACTTCCATACTACATCGGCCTTTCAACTCAATATGTTCTAAGTCCATTTCTCAAATAAATCATTTCCCATCTCAATCCTAAACCCAAAGTCACCACGCTCAATTATCGCAATCCTTACTTTCCAAACTCGACAATTGTACTCACCTGCCATCCAAATCCAAATTAGTCACCTACCCTTATGTTCACAACCTATCCTAAACCATTCTATTCTTACAATCACAATTAAACTTAGTTCTTAGAAACCTTTACTTATATTAATCCACTAACTCTTCAAGTATCCAAGCCTAAGATATGTCTAGTGACCATTCTACTACCTCTATTCACAACTATCATGTGCTACTGGATCCCACAAGCTTTTACTGCTCCACTCTATTTTTCAGCCACTAATTATCTATCTAATCCAAATATTCAATCAAGTCATACATCATTTATTGGATTACAAAACCTAAGCTTACTTCTGATCTTTCTCAACTGGACCCAAAATTGGGTTTACGCTCATCCTAAGACTAAGTCATAACTTAGGGCCTTATAGCATCTCTATGCCTAATTTCTAGTCTTAAACAATTCTTTATAGCTCCAAGTACAATATCCATCAAATTCTAACCATTCGACACCCTCCAAGCCTAACAACATTTCTTATACTAACCACAATTTCAATATCATCTGCTTAATTACACTCATAACACACTTAATCATTCCAACACCTAAAATATTCGATTCTTCATTTTCTTTACTCATTTGACAAAATCTCAAGGTCCACAATACCACCACATCATTTATTTCGCATCTAATTATCCAATTCGTTTACAATTTTACCAATGTATATAATTTAACCTCCTTTAGACATACTAAACAACTAATAAACTTCTACTTATCATAATCAATATCAATTATCACTCAATGTCAAACCTAATCAAAATTTAATCCTAAATTCATGCCCACTTATTTTCCTCCTTTTCTACTTACCTCTACACTTAAATGATTCACCAGGTACCAAGTGTTACATCAATTATCATAGAAGCTACACGTAAAAACCAAAATTAAGGTGGATATCTCTAGGTGGTAGCTTAACTCAAAATCTTAGCCTTTTAGTAGTTTCATCCATCTCTTTAGAGGTAGTTTTCTCCTTGTTCCACATCTTCATCATGAGCACAAATGTCGTAGGCTCCAGATCATAAGTCATAATGGCCTCAACTGTCGCAACGCATAAATCACTACATCCTGATGTTACATCGGAACGCACTCCAAGATTTCCAACGAAGCATCATCATCGATCCCAACTGGTTCATGGGATTCTGGCAACACAAGCATTAGCTCTGTAATTAATCTTCTTTTCAAATCCTGGAAAAGTTTCTCCACAGTTTGACATCCATACCAATGAGGCCTCCTTGTGTGTCTATTTAATTATAGGTAATGTCAATTGCAAAAGTAAAGCTTCACCACTCTGCGCGATGTCGCACGCTTGCAAGTTTCGTCCTTCGGGTCTATAATTTGTGTACTAAGGAACTAACATATCAACGGTTACATCTAATAATTTCATGCGATGTCGAAATGATCTCAAGTTTATTAGAAGGAATACCAACCTTAGAAGAGATAAAATTTTTTGAATGGTATCCATAAGAAATTGAAGAGATACATTGTGTTGTGAGCAGACAAGGTTGTAGAGAACAAGAAAATACACCAGAAAGAGAACTGGGGTGCACCTCAAGAAAGGAATTCCAAATTAAGAATCTTTAGAGAAAACAATACGAAAAATTGAATCAAATTAGGTCTTTACTGATTTTAAGAGTATTAAGAGCCCTTCACTAAAGGCGGTTCAACCTAACAGTACACGTTCAAGCATACATCAAGGAGTACAAGGTTCACGCGAGGATATGTGCAATCAAGGAATAAAATTAGGCAAAGTTTGATTTACTCACCAAGAAGATTCCGAAATAAAGAGCTTTAATGCAATTTACAAGGAAAAAGATAGGTCGGTTCACAAGGATATATTGGTCCTTTCATTCGTACAAAACATCACACTGGCATTAAGATCACCGTGCTTCCGTGGCGTTACTCTGACTCGTTGGTCTTTAAGAATTGGATTATTTGCCCACACTAACCAAAAGTGTTCCTAAGTTCTGTTGGTTCTAGCGGCAATACTTTACGCGACACAAGTGAGCTTGGTCCTAGGTTTGATGCTAAGTTTGACACCTTTAGTCTCAAACCCCCATCCTTATTATATGCTATGAATAAACGTGTTATCCCAATATCGCACAATACAGTTAAAGCTTTATAACCAGTTATACACCTACCTCTTATCTCAGGCTCCCACATATGGTGTTCACAGCGAATACACGGTTTTACTATTGGTTTTGACCCACATCCTGGTTTTTCCCACGTCGGCAATCCCTGGCAATGTGTCCATTCTGAAGTTTCCTTGACCTCGAAGATGCTGAGTGGCATGTCCATCCCTTTTCAAAATCTGGCCTCTTGGTGAAAAATGCTTTCCACGGCCTCTGCTACTGGTACCCCTGCGAGTATCTCTCGTTATAGTCATTTTCTCAATGCAATCCTCTGCGAATCTTGACTCGTTCACCAATTCTGAGAATCTCTTAATCTCAAATGGAGCCACAACGTGCATGATATCTTCCCTCAGCCTTACTTGGTACTTTTCACACTTCCAACTCTCATAGGACTCAGGGGCTCCTCGACATACCCTTGAAAATCTACAGAGCTCTTCAAACTTACTCGTATACTTGGCCATAGGCATTGAACCTTGCTTCAACTGCATAAGCTCTAACTCTCTGGCCTCCCTCACTAACTCAAGAAAATACTTCTTGTAGAAAACAGTCCAAAACAGCTCCCATGGATATCCATATTCTGTAGTTGTAGGAATCGACACTCTCCTTGCCACCAATACTGAGCTTCTCTCATTAATTGATAAGCCGCATATTTCACGAACTGATTATTTAGGACATGTTGAGCCTATAATGCATACTTCACAGTTTTGAACCAGTTATCTACTTCAATAGGGTTTGTCGATCCATTGAAAATCGGTGGGTCAACTTTCAGAAACGCAACTAAAGTTCTCAAAACACCAACTAAGCTGTCCTCAGCACCTTCTTCATATTCGCTTCCGGTTGATTGCCTTGTTCGCCACATAGCACGAGTAGCCATCGCAGTGCTTGCTTGAATCATGTAGCTAAGTCAGTCATCACCTCCATGAGTTCAGCGTGAATGTCCGTTGACAGGTTACTCTCATTCTCTCTTCGAGTACGAGTTCGACCTCGTCCACAAGTAGCCATTCAGGGTCCTGTCTACACCAAACAATCGATATCAAGGTGATTAGTCTCAATGTCAAAAGCCTAGTGCTTCAATTATCCCAAAAAGGCACTCACAAACAAGCATGCTATGAAATATCAAGTAGATAACCTAAATAACATGAAAGAGAAATGACCCAGAGTATGCAATGAAGCACAATCGGTCCATCCCTCAGGCTCATGAGGACGAACTGCTCTGATACCACTAAATGTAACACCCTAATTACCCTAAGCCTTACCTCATGCCGTAAAGCAAAGGTTAAGCAAAGGTTATGACAATCTTAATGCTTCTACATAAATATATGTAGAAGGAATAATAATTCTAGAAGCCCGATTTAGAAAATAAGCTCAAATATGGAATTACAAAGCGCAAACGTTCACACTAAGCTACAAACTTAAAGCACAAGATAAAGGTACAAGATAACAAAATATAAGAGTGTAATGATCATAAGATACTATCCACAACTCGCAGAGTTTAGGCCGACTAGTTAAATACTAACATACAGAGTTTTGAAAGTAAACAAATTATATAGAATATCTCTCATAAAGTAAGCCTCTAAGGCAATTAAATACAAGAGTGAGAGTACTAATAAAAATAAATCAAAAGACTACCAAAATATGGTAAAGAATCCTCCGCTCTGTCACCATCAAAGCAACTCATCGAGGTGCGTTGCGACTAGCATCTGAAAAATAACAATTACGTATGGAATGAGAACTGGAGGTTCTCAGTATGGTAATAGTGCCCAGTAATGTAAGATATAAGACTTTGGGACGCCAGAGACAATCCTAGAGCTTCATATCAACACATGATTCAACTTAAAGCATACTAAAATTTAAAACCATAACTTTAAAATCTTTATAAAAAGGGGTAAACTAATTTAAGGGATTTCTAACTATCAGTTCACCGCTGTCCCACAGCCTTCTCCAGCCTAACCGCCGTGCGATCCCATCGTCACCGCCTACCGAGCCTCCTCAATCTCAGTAGAAATCACAAATAATTACATACAAGTAATACACAAGAAATAATCAAGTATAGCAAGTAAATCAAGAAGCAATTAGGCATGTTATACACGTAGGCATAGTATGCAAGTAGACAAAGCACTCAACCACATAGAAAATGCACATGATGAATGTCTGCCCTATTGGCTGTGATATCAAATTGTTGGTTCAACTGCCAACCCGACACATCTCCATGGAGACGTCGCCCTTCGGAATCATAATGGCAACCCCCGAGATATGGTACTCAGAACACCGTCCCAGATTTTGTGCCTGCACACTCTAGTGATCCGTAGGGATGCGAGCGGAATACTGTTGCCACGGACCTCACATCTCAACGTAAGTGGGACAAACCACCGCCCTTACACCTACCTCGACAGGCGGGATCCAACCAAACCGTCCCTGCCAGGCGCATAGCGCCTCAACAATCTCAATATAAAACAGTGATTTAATAGTTTTAAAAAATCATTTTTTCAATATATCTTGGATCCATCATTCCATTTCGGGTCCCAGACTCATTTCAACCAATGAAAATTCATAATTCCCTTCCAAACTCATTAATTCACCACTATCACAATTCATTCAAAACTCATCAATTCACCACTTTCACAATTCCTTATCAATAATCACCAATACCATATGCCGGTTCTCATTCAACGAAACCCATCCTCAGTACACCAGAAACCTAAGCCTTCGTTTTCTAACTTTTATCGAAAATACCAAAATAATTCCACCCAAGACCGTTTTAACATTCAAAAACAAGCCAAAAAGTCTTAGATAGGTGTCAAAGAAGTTTACAAGCTTGTCGAGAAGGTGAAATAGTTAAAAAAAAGATTTTACTGAAAAACAGGGTAATGTGCGTATGCACAAGGGTATGCGTGTGCATGCCCAGGAGATTTTTCAAGATATGTGCATTCGCATAGAGGTGTACGTACGCACAGGAGTAAAATTTTCTAATTTTGTTCGCTCGCACAAGGCGTGCAAACGCCCTCAATAGAATACACCCCCCAACGTGTGCATGCGCAAAAGGCTGTGCGTGCGCACAGCTTGCAAAACTTCGTTGGTTGTGTGTGCGCACAGAGCATGCTAGCGCTGCCAGCTGTAGCCATATCCCCATGTGTGCGTGCTCACAAGGATGTGCGTGTGCATAGTTTCAAAAAATTCTACAGGGTGTGTGTGCGCACAGGGCTGTGAGTGCACACACAAACTAGAAATCACAAATTCTGCAGCATTCACAGAATTCAGATTTCAGACACCAACTTTCAATGATCATATCTTTTTCTACAAATTTTGAATATCCACCAAATTTAAACCATTTTAAAGATTTTTGAATTATCTTTAATTTGATATAAAAATTATTCAATTTCAAAAACCGTAGCTCAAGATATGATCCATCGAATTTAGCCTAAAATTCATCTTTACCAAAAATCACTAAACCTCAATTTTACCAAACTTTTAATCCAAAATTACTTATTCCACTTTCAAAAGAGTGCTAATGTACCTAAACCATATGCATATACTCTCAAATCATTCCTCAACCTATTAATATACAATTCACCCATTTCCATCCAAAATTCCCACTTTCAAGCCTCCAATTCTCAATTATTACAACTCAAAGCATCATTTTGTTATTCTCATTATTTATCAACATCAATACACTTCATAAATCATTATCAATATCCAAATTCATCATTTTCAATCCCACATCATAAATTAACTTCAACATTCATCAAAATCATACCTTCATCAAAATCATCACATATCAACATTCATTACCAACCAATTCAATCCTATCCTAAGGTCTATTAGCCTAGGTGTCCAGAGATATTACATATTACATAGAGAAAATCGAAACCATACCTTCGCTGATTCCTAATATGCACAAAACACCAATTTGAGTCCAAGCAAGCTTTCAACACAAAATCAAGTCACCAACAATTAACCAACTAACTCCAACAAGCATCAACAACCAATTTTTTCCAAGCTATACACATTAATTACCACAAATCAATACCTTGTGTTCATCAAAATCATAATTTTATAAGGTAAAGAGTTTCCTTACCTTTCCCGATGGTGTTTTGGGCACAAACCACCAATAGCCCAACCTTAAGTACTACCTTAACAATCAAAACACAAAAATTCATTCAAAATCATTACCCACATTTTCGATTTTTAGGCCAGAGAGAAAGAGATGAAAATTCGAAATGTTATCAACAAATGTTATATAGAACTAACGGGTTCGGCAAGAGCTTTGCGTAGCCACTGACGACACGCAAATCGGAGCACTGTAGCTCGAGTTATGGCTACCGGAAGTTGTATGTGAATAGTAACACCCTCTCTTCTCCTCTCTTCTCTTGCAGCTGCTAGATTTAGTGTGTGGGTGGGTTATGGGCTGAAATGGCTCATTTTAAGTGTATTTATATGTTGGGCTTGGGCCCAACTTGGCCCGGTCTAACCCATTAGTGTTTTTGCTTCATTTGGCCCAATTTTGGGCCAAACATTTAAAATTAGTGCCCGGTTTTCAATTCTAAATATTTTTTTAAGGTTTTCTACTGTTTTTAATTATTCTCGCACAATACCAGACAGACTTAATCCGGTACTGCTGGTCAATTTACCGGTATGCGTTTTTACGCAATTTTCCGAAGAAAATTACATTTTTTAACTCAGAAAAATTTAATGAGTCCAAATATCATATTTAAATTTTCTATTTAATATTCTAAAATTTTGAACCTATTCCGGGTAATTAAATTATTATTATTTTACGTTAATTAATCGGTTAATTAATTTGCGATTCTTACACCTCTTCCTACCACTCGTTCTTCTAGGGTAAGAAATCCAACTCCTCATCTTCTTTATTATCGTTGCTTTTCTACTATTCTTCATCAATATTAACCTAAGTCATTCAAAGAAGTCTCCACAAATCCAAATTGGAAACAAGCAATGCATGAAGAAATACAGGCACTTGAAAAAGCACACACTTGGAATTTAGTTGACCCTCCTTCTAATAAGGAAGTTGTGGGCAGTAGATGGGTATACAAGATCAAGACTTGCTTTGATGGCTCTATTGACTGTTATAAGGCACGCTTAGTTGCTCAAGGTTGTACGCAAGTGTATGGTATTGACTATGAAGAGACTTTTGCTCCTGTTGCTCATCTCACATCTGTTCGGGCTTTTCTTGCCATTGCTCTGAAAAAAGGTCTCTCAGTCAGATGGACGCAAAGAATGCATTTCATAATGGAGATTTGAAAAAGAAGGTCTATATGAAACCATCTCCAGGTTATTCTTGTCCTTCTAGCAAAGTCTATCTCCTTCGCAAGGTACTTTATGGTCTTAAGCAAGCTCTTTGTGAATGGTTTGACAAGTTTAGCACCACTATCTGCAATCTCGGTTTCACTTGCAGCCCTCATGAGAATGCGATTTTCATTCGTAAAAGTGAATGTAGAGTTGTTCTTCTGCTTTTGTATGTTGATGACATGATTATTACTCGAGATGATGTTGATGGTATCGCCAATCTCAAAGGCTCCCTTCACCATACCTTTGAGATGAAAGATGTTGGTTCCCTCTCGAGGTCATATCCACAGATGATGGCATCTATCTCTCTCAGGTAAAGTATGCTTCAGATCTTTTTGCTCGTGTCGGAATTACAGATAGTCCACTGAGTCTACTCCCCCCGAGCCTAATGTTCGATTTACCCCTATGGATGGCACTGTTTTGGATAATATTACTCTTTATCGACAGTTAGTTGGAGGTGTCGTCTACTTGACTGTCACCCGACCAGACATCGCCTATCCGGTTCATGTACTTAGCTAGTTCTTGTTAGTTCCTCGTACTACTCACTATGCGGTAGTTCTTCGCACTCTTCCCTACATCAAAGGCACCCTATTTCATGGCCTCTATTTTTCTGTCCATTCATCTTTGTCCCTTCAGGCATACGCCGATGCTGATTGGGCTGGTGATCCCACTGATCGTCGTTCTACTACTGGTTACTGTTTGTTTCTTGGCGACGCTCTCATTTCTTGGTGTGCTAAGAAGCAAATGTTCACTGCTCGATCAAGCACAGAAGCTGAGTACCGTGCTCTCGCTGACACCACTGCTGAGGTTGTCTCGATTCGTTGGCTTCCCGAAGATTTTGGTGCTCCTCAGTTGTTTCCTACTGATATTTTTTGTGACAATCGCAATGCTATTCAGATTGCCCATAATCATGTGCTTCATGAATGCACCAAACACATTGAGATTGATTGTGACTTTGTTCGGCAACGTATTCTTATTGATGTTGTTCGTCTCATTGATGTTGGAACACTGGATCAGACTGCTGATATCTTCACAAAAGCTCATTATCCGACTCATTTTCGGACTCTGTTATCCAAACTCAAGATGGTGTTCATAGCTCCCACTTGAGTTTGAGGGGAGATGTTAGAGAATCATTAGAATCAATTAGTATCATTTATATTTATACAACATATCTGTATATTAATTGTAGAATTCTGTGCTTTTATTATTTTGATTATTCTAGTGGCTATATATACCCCTTGTACATTGTACTTTAAACACAACTCTGAATAATACACAATCCTTTCTCTAGTTCAATCTCTTTTTTCTAACAATTATTATTATTATTATTATTACAACTAAAATATGATTTTCGCAACCTTGGTATTAACACATTCTTCTTTTGGTATAAGATGAATAAAATATATATTACTTTTAATAATGGTAAGTAAACTTGCACTATCTGCAAGACAAATATCTTTATTATATGTCATTGCTATTTTTTTCAAAAACAAATAATAATAATAATAATAATAATAATAATAATAATAATAATAAGATCAATAATAATAATAATATAGTTAATAATAAGGATAAATGTAATAATAATAATAATAAGGATAAATGAAAAAAAATATTGATTGTTAGTGTTACAATATCGGAAATAATGGATACCAAGGAGGTTAACGGTTGTTTTTAATCAAAGGTTTATGCTAAAGGGGTTCTACTATGATGAAATGTGGCAATATTAAGAATATAAAATAACCATTTGATAGTTGTGGTATTTGAAATATGGAGTTGTTTTGTTGATTTTTTACAAATCGATGGTGGTTTGATATCTAATGATCTGGGAGCGAAACCTACTTTTCTATGCGAGTACCAGTTTTTTATAAGTGCATCAAAGCGTCTTCGATTAGACCAATACTAAAAGTAAAAATAAAGAAAGTTTATAAATTAATAAACGAAACTTAAAAAATAAAGTTTTTGAAGAATAAATGTGCAAAATTTAAAAGAAAACAATAAAATACCTTTGATTAGATCAAAGGTTTCAACATAGAAATTAAGGGATATGAAGATAAATTGGACAAAGGAAATAGAAAAGACTTAGAAAATAAAATTACTTGAAATGTCAAATTTACAGAAAAGTAAAGTAAACTTAAAGAAGAGAAATGAAGATGGAAGGAACCTATAGAAAAGATAACTCGATTACAGACTTAGGAAATCGTTGGGATGTGAGTGTGCTTGAGTATTTTTTCTGAGTGAAAGTTCCAACCCTTATTCCCTAACACTTCCTAGTATTTATAGGCTGACTTACATAATGGACAACTAAATTATCATTAATTACAATTAAATAAAATTACAAATTTGAAATGCAATTCCTCTTGGTAACCGTTCCCGCCGCATGATTGTAGATATTCCCCATATTTTTCTCGTGTGATAAAAGCCACTAACCTTCTCACTTCCACAACTATTCGACCAGCTCTTCGAAGGCCTTACTCAATTCCTCGAATCGAGTCTTCTACTCAATTTGGCTTACTCGATCAACAAAACAATCGAAATCCAAATCAGTGCTAATTACCTCCAACTTCATACCTACGCGCGTGTCTTCTCGAGAAACCACACTTAACTCATTTTGATTCAACTCACTTCTATTGAAAATATTTTTCCATCAACAAACTGCCCCCTTGGATTAATGTGGTTGCCTTCGATATCATTGTCGAACAATAAAGCACTTAATCCAAAAGACGTCAGTTTTCAAATCAGTAATAATTATCAGTTAAACTCTCCCATTACTACTGATCCACTCGACACATCTCCCGAGACTTGCGCTTTCTCTTTCCATTACTTCATCTTCCTTGCGAAGTTACCTCTATTCGCATTCCTTCCACAGTAACGGCTACAATAATACTTTAAATCCATCACTTTCTCCTTTGTTTGAACTTCTCAAACCTTATCATTCTCTAAATTTTCCCTGTACCAAAAATTTCTTCACAGAAACCCTCAACGTTCATTCTTACTTCCTCTCCTAGAAAAATGGCTAGTTCTTCTTCTCAAGCTGCCACCTAAGACAAGGGTAAAGGCCCCATAAATAGCACCACCATCTCCACCAGCTCTTTGCATCCTCAATCAAGTCAATGACGAAGTCATTGACGATCCTCATTTGCAAACTAATGATACCAGAATTCTAATCTCCTTTACAATCGGTGCTGACACACATTGCTTTCTTAGACCAATTGAATCCCTTGAAAGAGCAAATAAAAAACTTTCTTTCTTTCCAAGTGCCAAAGTGGAAGATTTATTGATAAACCAACCTTTCAACATCTCTCATTTTATCAACCAAAAGTCCTTCAGGAACAATCCAAAGATTAATCCTCGGGGATACGATTTTACAACTTGGTATCATCGTCTTGAACCTACCAAAAATGCGGACTGGAGAGCTTTAGGAATTCATGAACTATTAAGGCTCTCTCACTTCTCACTTATCACATACCCTTGGATTATTGGGGCTATGACTTGTTTCTGGAACAGAACAACCAACAACTTCCACCTTCCTTGCGGAATGGTTGGAATGTCTCTCCTTGATGTAACTGCTATTACAGGGCTTTCAATCAATTCCTCAGACTGTACTCCTGACATGCAATCCAGGCGTCAATACAACATTGTTCTGACCAGCTCTTATAGTGACTTCATTGCCCACAATATGGGTGCAGAAGGTACAAAAATAATCGAAAATTAACATGTAGCCTTCTTATTTTATTGGTTAAATGCAATTTTGTTCTGCTCTCGAAGCATACAAATGTCGAAACTCTACCTTCCCTTGGCTGTTCTCCTTCACGAAGAAAAAGTTCTCAATTTGGCAAAGCTTCTTCTAGGACACATTTTTGAAGAGCTTGGTCAATTTGTTTGTGACCTTCGAGATAATAAAATAATTAGTGCAGGAGGCCCTCTATGGCTTCTTCAATTATGGCTCAATGCCATTTTTGAAAATTTTATGACAAAACCTGATAGTGGGAGTACTAACAAGCAATACAATGAAGGTTTTCGATTATCTGAAATCAAACCCAATTTCTGGATGCCCAATCAGATGAAGACAAATTCTGTGCTGTTTTTTTCTCTCTTCCATTCCTGTAAAGATTTTGACAATGATCAACTCAATTTTACCCCCTTTTTGCACTGCAATCGTGGCCCTGCTTGGCTGGATCGTTTACTCTTTTCCGATACTAATGAAGAGAGTGAACTTACAAATCGAAGTTGGGCGAACTTACTGGCTGTTCAAGTGATTCCAATAGGACTACCTTCAAACAAAAAAGAAAGGTTCAAAATAACTCTATACGCCCCTCATTTAACAACCAGACAACTGGGGTTTTCTCAAGCCATTCCAATACCACAGCCTCGAAATGATGATCCATTTTGCCACATTATTTTAACAACTCAGGAAGATTTCAATACTTGTCTCCTGAAAAACCAACAGCGCAGGGATCGTTTCAATTTCTTGATCTATGAACGCATTTCCTTCATCACCAAATCCTGTTTCGAATGGTGGACTGCTTATTATTCAAAGTATACTCGTACTTTAGAAGAAATTCAACAAACTACTATTTGAACTGCCCCTGTTGCTGAGAGCTCTCCAAAAAGAACTCAAAAAAGGAAAACTGAGACTGCTCGACCACCACCATACAAAAGTAAAAGAACTCCCACCATAACTCTGAATCTCTTATCAGTTAGTGCTACTGTTATCAAGTAAGAGCGCTAATGAAAGTGAACCAACCAATAAGGAAGCTATTACTGTCTCCTCCCCATCGGAAGACGCAGCCGATTCTGACCCTAGTTCTCAGCTAGTACCAAGATCCAGACTTCCTCAGGTAACACAATTATTTCTACACACATCATGCTTTGATTTAAAATAAATTTTAAACTAATAACTGTGTACTTTCTGTACTAGCCTATCAATGTTGCCCACTCGACTTCAACCACTGGGACTCTTGACCAACCAATTCTGCCGTAACAACATAATCAAGAACAATCCACATCACACAACTTAATTCAATTCACAGGACCCACTCAACCAATTCCAGCCGCTTTTCCATCTCTTCTTCACACAACATAGGTGATTGATCCAACAACAAATCCCTTACAGCACTCTCCAGAAGAAACCCATAGACTTGAATTAACTTCACCAAACAATCAAGCTGCCTTCTCTGAAGAGAACCAAATGGTCCCAGACTCCGATTCTGCTTCTAAATCTGCTGACACCACCAATTTAGATTCTTCTCGATCCAAGGTTTTAGAAACCCCTCTAGAATTGCAACCTAATCCTTCACTTCAAGCTAATCTTCAAACCCCTCCAGGACCAAGACCTGGAACATCAAGTGTTCCTACCACTACAACTAGTGCTACCTTGGATGACTTGTTCTCTGTTTTGAATAAAGTTATTCAAGAAAACAAAGTGCTAGTGCCTGTACCAGCAATCTCAAGACCTACTACATCAAGGCCTTCAATCGAATTAGATCCTGACACTTGGGAACAACTTCGATCACTCATCAAACTCTTGGATCATCCACCTACCACATGGGTTAATAATACAATTCTCAACCAACTCTTGGCAGATCTTTTGAAATCTTCTCTTGAACTTCCAACTAACACACCACATTCTGCTTCAATTCGAGAGTTCAAACAACTTCTCAATGAAAGCGTTGTATCTCAATTTCAACTCCAAGAAACTGAAAGTGAAGAAGCTACAGCCAAATCTAATATAGAACAATGTCTTGCAATTGCTCAACCAATCTAAACCTCTCGTGAGGAATTTGATCTAAGAATCTCTCATGGTATTTCTGTTCAAGCTTTTCATGATCAAGAAGAAGCAAGACTCGAAGTAGAATTAACACAGATCCAAGAACAACTAGCCACCATACGCTGAAATCGAGCCACCATAGCCAAACCTCTGGCTGCAGCCCAACAAGAACAACATCACCTTATTCAGGAACTAATCTCAATTGATACCAAGCGGGGAGAATATGAGAAATAACTTGAGAAAATCCAAGCTGACAAGTTCAGACAAATTGAAATGCTTTCAATTCTGGAAAATAAAAGAGCAAAGCTGCGCGCAGACTTAGCGAGGCTGATAGCACCTTGAATTTATTTTCTTCTCAAGTTTCATTTCATTTTGTAATGATTTCTGTCTTTTCTGATCTTTATGGATGTTGAACTTCTATATTTGCCAACAATAGAAATGTTTCAAGTATTTCCCATTAATCGGATTAACTACTTTTCCTAACTCGATATTTCTAATTTTATAGGCATTTCCAAAATATGTCCCTATTACTTGAAAGGGACCTTCCCAACTATGGGACCATTTACCCAGAAATCTTGATTTCTTTTCCATCGGTAAAATGACTTTTAATACTAACTCGCCTATCCTGAAAGACTTTTCTTTAATTCGACGATTGTAACTTCGAGCAACACTCTTTTTGTCGAATCATATTATCAAGTGCAAGGATTCGCTCTGAATCTAATTCATTTAATTCATCGAACATTGCATTCCAATAATCATCAACTGGCAAATCATTCTGTCTTGATACTCTTAAAGTATTCAAATTAATTTCAAATGGTAATACTACATCATGGCCATATACCAATTTATAAGGTGAAGTTCCTGTTGATCCTCTTGGCGAATTTCGATAAGCCCATAACACTTGGCTTAAAGTTTCATACCATGTTCGAGGCTTATTTCCGATGTGCTTTTTAATCAGACTTATCAGGATTTTATTCGCTGCCTCTACTTGCCCATTAGCTTGTGCATAGTAAGGAGTTGAAGTAACCATATTAATACTCCTCGAGGCCGCAAAATTCTTAACTCTCTAACTAGTAAACATGGTTCCTTGATCAGTACTTAACGTCTGAGGAATTCCAAATTGATGGATAATATGTTTCTCGACAAAGTCTATTATTTCACTTTGGCCAACTTCTATTAGGAGAACTGCTTCAAACCATTTTGTGAAATAATCAATAGCTACTAAAATAAACTTGTGTTGTTTTGATGAAGGAGGGTGGATCAACCTAACCAAATTCAGAGCCCAACCTCTAAAGGGCTATGGCTTTATTATTGAATGCAATTCAGCTGCTGGAATTTGTTGTATCGAACCATTTTTCTGACATTCCTGACATGCCTTCACATAATCAATACAATCCTTTATCATGGATGGCCAATATACATGATTTCGATATAATACCCATCTCATCTTCTTTCTTGCCTGATGAGCGCCACATATTCCATTATGGACTTCACCCATGGCAATATTCTGATCATCTTGACTTAAGCATCTTAACAAACTTCCATCGATCCCTTTTTTATACAGATCATTAGCCAATAAAACAAAATTCATTGCTCGTAACTTTATCTTTCTATCAACTACAATATTGGGATCTTTTAAATAAAGAGCAATAGGCTTTCTCCAATTAGAATTCTCCCATTCATCCATACACAAAACCTCTCTTTCATTTTCCGGTACTAAAATTTGATGGATACCAGATAATTTTTTCAAAGTCTCCGGACCAACCCGATACCTCGAAGCAATTTGGGCTAACTCGTTAGTAATTTCATTATGAATTCTAGGAATGTACACTAAGGAAACCCTTCGAAAAGATGTTAATAATTCCCAAGCAATTACTAAATATTTTTGTAACGTCTAATTATTACACTTATATTCTTTTGACAACTTCTTTAAAACTAATTGTGAATCCCCTAAAATCTAAACCTCTAAAGCTCCTTTGTCGATTAAAATTTCAAGACCCAAAATTAGAGCCTCATATTCAGCCACATTATTAGAACAAAGATACTTTAACTCGAACAAGAATTCCAATGGAATACTCTCTGGTAAAATAATGAGGATTCCAACCCCTGCACCATCTTTATGCTTAGATCCATCAAAATACAACTTCTAGTAGTTGATTTCCACATCAACTATATTTGCCCCCTGGTCATGTAGATCTTTCGAATTCTCCACGAGAAAATCTACGATGACCTGGCCTTTGATAGCCTTTGCTGGGACATATTGTAAATCAAATTCTATCAATGCCAACATCCATTTCCCCAAATGTCCCCTTAACATAGGGAAACTTAACATATACTTAATTAGGTCAGTTTGTGCTATAAATTTCACCGATTTAGCCACCATATAACACTTCAATTTCATACAAGCATGATATAAAGATAAGCACAATTTCTCAATTGGGGAATATCTCGTTTCAATGTTAGTTAAAACTCGACTAAGATAGTAAACTTCCCATTCATGCCCATTTTCATCATCTTGGGCTAACATGCATCCTATAGTATTTTTAGATGTTGCAATATATAAGTTCAAAGGTTCAGATGGACGAACATTTGCCATAATCGGGGCTCGAGACAAATAAGTTTTAATCGAATTGAACACTGATTGATGGTCTGCTGTCCATTCGAAATGTGAATTATTTTTTAATTTCACTAAAGGTGCAAACACCCTAGTTCGAACTGAAAGATTCGAAATGAATCTTCGAAGATAATTTACTTTACCCAAAAACGATTGTACTTCCTTTTTCGATTTGGGTGCAGACAATGCTAATATTGCATCTGCCTTATTTTATCGATAGCTATTCCTTTTTTATGAATAAAAAAACCTAAGAAATTTCCAGCCGATACCCCAAAAGCACATTTCAAAGGATTCATTTTCAGCCCTTTCTTCCTCATAGTAAAGAATGCTTTCCTTAAATGATCAATGTGCTGGCTTACTGAGATCAATTTAACCATGACATCATCGATAAACACCTCCATAAATTTCCCAAGAAACTCATGGAAAATAGCATTCATTACCCATTGATATGTGGCTCCAACATTTTTCAAACCAAAAGGCATAACTACCCATTCATATGTACTTAATGCCCCAGGACAACGGAAGTCAGTTTTAGCCACGTCATCTTCTGCAATGAAAATCTGGTTATATCCAGAATAACCGTCCATGAAATTGAGAACTTCATTTTCCGCTGCAAAATCGATTCACATATCTGCAATAGGCATAAAATATTCATCTTTTGGAGTAGCATTATTTAAATTCTTAAAATCGATGCACACTCTTAACTTCCCATTCTTCTTCATAACAGGGACAATATTCGATACCCACTCCACATAACGTGCAGTTCGAATAAATTTTGCTTTAATCAAGCGTTCTATTTCCTCTTTAATCTTAACATTGATTTCAGGAGCAAAGCGTCTCGGAATCTATTTTACTGGTCAAGCATTGGGTTTCAGTGCTAACCAATGTTCTACTAATGAACGATCGAGACTAGGCATCTCATGATAATCCCATGCAAAATAATATTTAAACTCATATAAAAGGTTGAAGAGTTCAGTTCAAAAAAGATCAACAAGATCTTTACAAATATATGTAATTCGAACATCATCAGGAGTCCCTAGATTAACTTCTTCTATGGGATCTTGAGATTCAAACTCTTTATAATAATTATCCTCTTTAATTGAATATTTTTCAAACCCCAAAGGTTCTAAATCATATATGCAATCAAAAGTAAAATCAATAGAAACATCAGAAAAAGAGGAAACTTGATCTTTTATTAAAACATCATTACTTTTATTTTCTACACGATGAGCCTCTGGTATTAAATTGGCAGTCCGGCTCGCATCATTAGTTTCATTATAAGAAGTAGGAAAATCATAACTAAATTCGAATGGAAGCGTCGAATCGAACACACTACAATTAACAAATTTACTAACCCTATCTGATTTAACTTCATCAAAAGAATCATCTTTATTTTTTAAAAACTGAAAATTATTTAACTAATTTTGTAATGTTACCAGGTAATCGGAAACCTCCTCAACCTGGCTCACAGTGCAATCTTCAGAGTCTTCAAGAAAGACAGTCCCAACCAGTCGGTTCGAAGCCCACGTCTGGATAACGCAACTTTACCGGCAAGCCTTCTGAAGTCAAATAACACCCTTCACAATTATAAGGATTTAGAGATAGATCAACATTTAAAGGCTTCAGTTTGCTATTATAAATCCTAAAATCGCATGCATTTGTTTGACATACAAATTCGAATCTGCTTTGACAATTTCAGGTTTACCCTCCTTAGTTCACAAAGCACACTCTGATGCATAGTAGAAGGCACAACTCCTACACCATAGATCCAATCTCTTCCTAACAAGGCATTGTAACTAGCCTTTGATGGCACTACTACAAACACAAAATGTCTTTCTGATGACCCCACTTTTACATTCAAAGTGACTAACCCTCCTGCTAGCGTAGAAGTCCCACTACAATCAGTACGTTTTCCTACTTTTCCCAACATCCTCTCAGGCAGAAGACTAATTGCTGCCCTACCATCAATCAATACCATGTTTATTTTAAACCCATTCAGAATGGCAATAATATGAAGGGGGCGCAGATAAGACATTTGTCTCTCATTAGGCCGGGTAAAGAACCCTGGCTCATCTTCTATGCGAATGAAGGAGAAATCGCCTTCATCTTCCTGATCATAATCCTCGTCTGGATTACTCTCACATTCCCCAAGGTATTTAGTTGGAATGATCGAGATCGTCCCTACCATATCATCATCTCCTTCATCAAAATACTCCTCATCGACATCAACGTCTTTATGTTTGTCGACCCCAGAGGATTGAGCCACTGCTTTACCTTTTTCCATCTTTGCAGGTGATGGAATTTCTTTAGGGTAAGTCTCTCCATCAGAAGGAAAGACAATTCAAGAATGCACAGAAGGCGTTGCCCCCTTGCTAACCTCTTTTCCTGTCTCCATATGAAGTTTCTTATTCCGATTGAAACTTCTTCCTCCACCTCTTCTTCTTGGATAACCTCCGGCTCGACCCCGATAGAAGGCATACTGATTTCGGGAAGGTGCTCGATGCCCCCACTGAGGGTTACGTCGATACAGATGATCACGCCTTTGGAATTCCTGACAATTCTTAATCCATTGAATGCCTATAGCCTGGGATCGGCTTAAATGTGCAGTCACATCATGCTGAGGAATCTTTGAACTAGAACCCTCTACACGTCGAATTAGCTTTCTTTGGCATGCTTGTTCCTCCCTATGAGCCAATTCTTTCTTCATCCTTTCTTTTTCAAAGATCGCCGCTGCTTTAGCATCGAAAACAGCATTGCACCAAGGACACAGAGATACATCCCGGTCTTTAATCTTTTGCTGAACTAAGAAATCCAGTAGGCCATCTCCTATCCTATGGTATACAGATCTTACTTGTGACACAAAGTCATCTAGAGCCATATCAAAATCATAGGACATGCCAACCATGTTCACCCCTAGGCAAGGTTCGACACAACTGGCATCGATTTCGAAGGGATCTACATCAACCTTCATTTCCTTCTTGCCATCATCGAACTTCAACCGTCCTTCTATGATTGTGATGTTAGGATTTTTGCTAGTAATGAATTTTATAAAATATAGTCGCGTTGTGAGTATAGATTCTAAACCAACAGAAAATCCCTTCGTACAAACGTTTTGATTGTCACAAGTAACAAAACCCAATAAATTTATAAACCGAAGTATTCAAACCTCGGGCCGTCTTCTCAAGGAATTGCAGGGAAGTATGATTTATTATTGGTTATGGAAAAATAGTGTTTGGGTTTGAAAAAGGTTTTAAGCAAGAGAAATAGATTGCAAGAATTGATAAATTAATAACTAATAAAACTCTTGGCAAGGTATGAAAACTGGAAGTCCTATCCCAGTTATCCTTATCAATTGTGATGAGAATTGGATTTTTCTCCCACTAAGTTAACCTCTAACTATGAAGGTAAGTCAAGTGGATGAAATAAGTTTGGTTCCTCAGGTCCTAGTCTTTCCTTATCAAATTATATTGAATGAAGATGTCAATTCTAACATGGACAATATTCATAAGCCAATTGGGCAACATAAATCAAACACAAATAAAAGCTTCAGAATAAACAAAAATAGAAGAGAAACATAAATTATTGAACCTGGTATGAAGAAACAATCCTAATCCTAATAGAAATCCTAATCCTAAATGCTAAGAGATAGGAGAGAACCTCTCTCTCTAAAAACTACATCTAAAACCTAAAATTGTGAGTAATGATTGAATGATTTGATTCTGCTCCACTCCCAGCCTCTAATCTGTGTTTTCTGGGCCGAGAACTGGGTCAAAAACATCCCAAAAGTCACTCCCAGCACTTTCTGGTCCGTATAGGTCGCGACATAGTGACGCGGAGGCGTCATCCACGCGTTTGCATGGATTGAAGTTCGCTGATGTGACGCATCAGCGCGCGTTCGCATCACATATCTTTATGGCCACTATGGCGAATTATATATCAAATCGAAGCTTCGGACGTTAGCTTTCCAACGCAAGTAAAACCGCATTATTTGGACCTTTGTAGCTTAAGTTATGATCGTTTTAATACGAGAGGGTCAGGTTGATAGCTTTGCAGTTCCTTCAGCTTCTTGTATTCCTTCCACTTTTGCATGCTTCCTTTCCATCCTCTGAGCCATTCCTGCGCTGTAATCTTTGAAATCACTTAACACACATATCAAGGCATCTAATGGTAATAAGAGAGGATTAATATTAGCAAATATAAGGCCAAAGAAGCATGTTTTCAATCATAGCACAAAATCAGGAAGGAGAATGTAACCATGCAAATCATATGAATAAGTGGGCAAAAGCTTGATAAGAACCACTTAATTGAGCACAAGATAAGCCATAAAATAGTGGTTTATCAGATTGCTTCTTGAATCAAGTCCCTGAAACGGACACAACTATTAGTCGAATGACTTGTTGCTTGATGAAACTTACAGTAAGTCTTTCCTTTTAAATCTTTTACAGAAAGCAAAGTTCTACCCTTAGGCAAAACTAATTGTTTATCTTTAAGCAACACATAAAAATTTTGATCAGATTTTGAAATATCGAAACTATATTTCTTTTCACTTTTTAGTTTTGAATCATTCGACTTTTCATTACTAGAAAGCTTCTTCAACAAAGAACACACATATGGAGGACTTTTCTTACGTTCAGCCAAATCGACTTCTGTTTCGAAATCGAATTCCTCCTCTGAGAACTCCATAGTTACATAAGCAACCTTTTCTTTTCGAGTAAAAGGCTTACTTTTAGAACTCTGCTCATTTTTATATTTTTCTTTTTCTTTTCTCATGAGTTCGGTCTATCGAACCTTTTCAGCCAAATGAGCCAAATCAGGAATATGCCCATTCAGCAATTTTCTGCGCATATAAAATCCTAACACCCATAATTGCTATTTTCACTATCTCATTTTCAGGTAATGTCACAGAGCATCTACTTCTAGCATTTTTAAAACGTATTAAATAATCATCGATGGTTTCACCATCTTCACATTTCAAAGCCACTAGATCAGTAACTGCTATGTTCATTTCACCTCGATAAAACTGAGCGTGAAAAGCAGTTTCCAACTGATTCCATGTTGTGATCGAATTTGGTCTAAGATTCGAAAACCAAGTAAATGCATTCTTTGTTAATGATGAAGGAAAAAATTTCATTTTCTAATTTTCATCATTAGCTAGATTCCTGATCTCGGCCAAATAACAAGCAACATGTTCAGTAGTTGATTCTCCAACTTTTCCAGCAAATTTTGTGGCTATCTTCGGATTTTTTTACCCCTCTTGGCACTTCAGCCATTTGGACCACTTGGGGAAAAGCGGACACAAAATGTGGTTGATTCATAAAACCAACATTTAGCCCAACCTGATTTAATACCTCTTCTACAATTCTAGTTACTTGATAACGATCACCACGCAATCCGGCTAAAAAGTCATCAACATTTTGACCTCGGGGAACCACGTGAGGATTTTCTCAATTTGGATTCTTGTATTCATTTTGAAAAATATTTCTCATCCCTTCGTTATTTCCCCTGGCATTATGCCTCTCACCTTCGTCATAATCGACAATTTGAGCAATCCTCTCGACTTGTCTAGCAAGACGCTCGAATCTCGATTCATGATCAGCCATCATGGGATTCAAAGTTGTAGTCATTTGCTGAGTCAATAAATTGACCAAGTTGATGCCAGGGCATCTTGGCTAGTTTCACAAGCCATTTTTAGTTTCTTTTAGAGTAGTTTCATGCATTTCTTAGGCAATAAGTAAGTATTTGAATGAGAAATTCATGCTTACCT
Organism: Arachis duranensis; assembly: GCF_000817695.3. Classification (NCBI taxonomy): domain Eukaryota; kingdom Viridiplantae; phylum Streptophyta; class Magnoliopsida; order Fabales; family Fabaceae; genus Arachis; species Arachis duranensis. The sequence goes on along the minus strand of NC_029772.3, from coordinate 74,978,226 downwards.
TGATTCATTCAAACATTATTAATTTTATGCATTTTCAGGAGATTTATGTAAAAAATTGTTTGATGTTATGAATGATGAATTATCTTGTGATTAAGGCAATACTTTGATGCATTTTGTTTGGTTGATGATAGATAAGAAGAAGCAAAGAAAAGGGAAGGTAAAGAAGCAACAAGAAAGCCATGAAAGGAAGCAAAGAGAAGCAACGTTGGAGCCAAAGTTGGGGCTCCAACGTTGCTGGAAAGTTGCTCCTCACAGCTTGAAGGTGGTATACTTCAAACAATAATAACTTGAGCTACAGAGCTCCAAATGAGGTAATTCCAAAAACATTGGAAAGTATGAATTTAGAGCTTTCCAAGCATATATGGCATTGCATGGTGGATACTTAATTTGAGGGAGAAAACTTGGCCCGAAAATGCATAGACGAACATGGTACTAACCTGTAGTAAGGCCAGCTGACCTCTGCACCTTCGATGGAGTATAACTCGAGCTGTAAAGCTCCAAATGATGCGCTCCCAATGGCATTGGAAAGTAGACATTAAGAGATTTTCCACAATATATGATAGTATGGGGTGGACAATGCGTTTGAGCTCCAGAATCTGGCGTTTTCGACCACATTGGTGTGCCAACGTTACCACCAACGCTGCACACCGACGCCAGCGACCCTGTCTTCTTCAAAGGAGCATAACTTGAGTTGCAGATGTCCAATTGAGGTGATTCCAATTGGGTTAGAAAGCTGACAGTCAGAGCTTTTCAACCATATATAATATTTTATAGTGGATATGAAATTGGCAACATTGACAAGAGGACAAAGTAACGGCTTGATGTGCAACATTCAGTTTTGGAATTTGAGAATTTAGCATCCATGCGCATGCGTGGAAGTGCTAACGTTGGAGGGAGCATTTGTAGTCGAACGCTAAGGCTACGTGCACGATGAGAAAGCAAAATCTGGAATTGGGATTTTTTTTCATCCACGCACACGCGTACATCACGTGCACGCGTGGATGTGCATTTTGACCCCAAGTTTGCAGACGTGTGATGAGCGGATAATTTATACGCTTTTTGGCATTATTTTTAGGTAATATTTTGTAGGATCTAGCTACTTTTATGGATGTTTTTATTAGTTTTTATGCAAAATTCAAATTTCTGGATTTTACTATGAGTTTTTGTGTTTTTCTGTGATTTCAGGTATTTTCTGGCTGAAATTGAGTGACCTGAGCAAAAATCTTATAGGAGGCTGTAAAAGGACTACAGATGCTATTGGATTCTGACCTCCTTGCACTCGATATGGATTTTTTGGAGCTACGAAACTCCAAATACCGCGCTTTTAATTGCGTTGAAAAGTAGACATCCAGGGCTTTCCACCAATATATAATAGTCCATAGTTTATTCGAGTTTAGATGACTCAAACTGGCGTTTAACGCCAGCTCCATGCTGCATTCAGGTGTAAAATGCCAGAAATACGTCACAAACTAGAGTTAAACGCCAAAAATATGTTACAACTTGGCGTTTAATGCCAAGAGAATCCTCTGCACGTGTAAAGCTCAAGCTCAGCCCAAGCACACACCAAAGTTGGCCCCGAAAGTGGATTTCTGCACTTAGACTTATTTCTATAAACCCTAGTAGCTAGTTTAGTATAAATAGAACTTTTTACTATTGTACTAAGCGTCTTTGACCAGATCTTTGATCAGTTTGATGCTGTCTTAGACTTTTATGGAGGCTGGCCATTCTGCCATGCCTGAACCATCATCACTTATGTATTTTCAACAGTGGAGTTTCTACACACCATAGATTAAGGTGTGGAGCTCTACTGTTCCTCAAGTATTAATGCAAAGTACTATTGTTCTTCTATTCAATTCATGCTTATTCTTATTCTAAGATATTCGCTACACTTCAACATGATGAATGTGATGATCCGTGACACTCATAATCATTCTCACCTATGAACGCGTGCCTGACAACCACTTCCGTTCTACTTTAGATTGAGCGTGTATCTCTTAGCCTCCATTCCGAAAGATCGGAGTCTTTGTGGTATAAGCTAGAATTATTGGCAGCCATTCCTAAGATTCGGAAAGTCTAAACCTTGTCTGTGGTATTCCGAGTAGGATCTGAGATGGGATGACTGTGACGAGCTTCAAACTCGCGAGTGTTGGGCGTAGTGACAGACACAAAATAATCACTGGATTCTATTCCAACATGATCGAGAACCGACAGATGATTAGCCGTGCGGTGACAGCGCACCTGGACCATTTTTTCTGAGAGGACAGATGGTAGCCATTGACAATAGTGATCTCCCAACATACAGCTTGCCATGGAAAGGAGTAAGAATGATTGGATGAAAGCAGTAGGAACGCAGAGATTCAGAAGGAACACAGTATCTTCATGCGCTTATTTGAAATTCCCACCAATGAATTACATAAGTATCTCTATCTTTATTTTATGCTTTATTTATCTTTATATTCGAAAACCATTATAACCATTATAATCCACCTGACTGAGATTTACGGGATGACCATAGCTTGCTTCATACCAACAATCTTCGTGGGATCGACCCTTACTCACGTAAGGTTTATTACTTGGACGACCAGTGCACTTGCTGGTTAGTTGTGCGAAGTTGTGAAGAATGTGTGTGAACTATGGTATTATGCACCAAGTTTTTGGAGCCATTACTAGGAATTGTTCGAGTTGTGAAAAGTATGAGTCACAATTTTGCCTATCAAGTTTTTGGCACCGTTACCGGGGATTGTTTGAGTTTGGACGACTGACAGTTCATCTTGTTGCTCAAATTAGGTAATTTTCTTTTCAAAAAGTTTTCAAAAATCTTTCAAAATTTTTTTATTTATTTTCGTTTTTCCAAAAAGAAATTTTGGAAAAATCCAAAAAAAATTAATAAAATCATAAAAAGCAAAAAATAAAAAAAAAAATTTTGTGTTTCTTGTTTGAGTCTTGAGTCAATTTTTAAGTTTGGTGTCAATTGCATGTTTTTAAAATTTATGCATTTTTTCGAAAAATTCATGCATTGCATTCTTCATTATCTTCAAGTTGTTCTTGGTAAGTCTTCTTGTTTGATCTTCATATTTTCTTGTTTTGTGTCTTTTGTTGTTTTTCATATGCATTTTTGCATTCATAGTGTCTAAGTATGAAAAATTTCTAAGTTTGGTGTCTTGCATGTTTTTGCTTTCTTGAAAAATTTTCAAAAATAAATCTTGATGTTCATCATGATCTTCAAAGTGTTCTTGGTGTTCATCTTGACATTCATAGTGTTCTTGCATGCATCATTGGTTTTGATCCAAAATTTTCATGTTTTGGGTTATATTGTATTTTTCTCTCTCCTCATTAAAAATTCAAAAATAAAAAAAATTATCTTTCCCTTATTTTACTCATAAATTTCGAAATCTTTGGGTTGACTTAGTCAAAAAATTTTAAAATAAGTTGTTTCTTGTTAGTCAAGTCAAGATTTCAACCTTAAAAATCTTATCTTTTCAAAATCTTTTTCAAAATCAAATCTTTTCTTTTTCCTTTTGTTATTTGCGAAAAAATTTTTCAATTGATTTTCAAAATCTTTTTCTTAACTTTATTTCACAATTTTCAAAAACTTTACTAACAATTAATGTGATTGATTCAAAAATTTGAAGTTTGTTACTATCTTGTTAAGAAATGTTCAATCTTTAATTCTAGAATCATACCTTTTAGTTTCTTGTTAGTCAAGTCATCAATTTTAAAAATCAAATCCTTTTCAACCATATCTTTTCAATCATATTTTTTCAAATCATATCTTTTTCAAAATAAATTTCAAAATCTTTTCTAACTTCTTATCTTTTCAAAATTGATTTTCAAATCTCTTTCAACTAACTAACTGACTTTTTGTTTGTTTTACTGTTTCTTATCTTTTTCAAAACCACCTAACTACTTTTCTCTCTCTAATTTTCGAAAATCACCTTACCCTTTTTCAAAATTCTTTTTAATTAACTAATTGTTTCAAATTTTAATTTTAATTTTATTTCTTCTCTTAATTTTCAAAAATCACTAACTTTTTTTTCAAAAATAATTTTCGAAATTCTCTCCCTCTCATCTCTTTCTATTTATTTTATTTATTTACTAGCACTTCTCTTCATCTAAAAATTTGAACCCTCTCTTCTCCTTTATGTTCGAATTTTTCTCTTCCTTCTTCTATTCTTTTCTTCTTCTACTCACATAAAGGAATCTCTATACTGTGACATAGAGGATTCCTCTTCTTTTCTGTTCTCTTCTTTTTCATATGAGCAAGCGCAAGGACAAGAACATTCTTATTGAAGCAGATCCTGAACTTGAAAGGACTCTGAAGAAGAAACTAAGAGAATCTAAAATACAACAATCCAGAGAAAACCTTACAGAAATTTTCAAAAAAGAAGAGGAGATGGCAGCCAAAAATAATGACAACAACAATAATGCAAGGAGGATGCTTGGTGATTACACTACACCTATTTCCAATTTTTTTGGAAGAAGCATCTCAATCCCTGCCATTGGAGCAAACAATTTTGAGCTGAAGCCTCAACTAGTTGCTTTAATTCAACAAAACTGCAATTTTCATGGACTTCCGTCAGAAGATCCCTATCAGTTTCTAACTGAGTTCTTGCAGATCTGTGATACTGTTAAGATTAATGGAGTAGATTATGAAGTCTACAGGCACATGCTTTTCCCTTTTGCTGTAAGAGATAGAGCTAGAACATGGTTGGACTCACAACTTAAAGATAGTCTGCACTCTTGGGATAAGCTGGTCACTCCTCAAAAGCTGAGCAAGCTTAGAGTGGATGTTCAGACCTTCAAGCAAAAAGATGGTGAATCTCTCTATGAAGTTTGGGAAAGATAAAAGCAGTTGACCAAAAAGTGTCCTTCTGACATGCTTTCAGAGTGGACCATTTTGGATATATTCTATGATGGTCTATCTGAGTTCTCTAAGATGTCACTGGACCATTCTACAGGTGGATCTATTCACCTAAAGAAAATGCCTACAGAAGCTCAAGAACTTATTGACATGGTTGCAAATAACCAATTTATGTACACCTCTGAGAGGAATTCTGTGAGTAATGGGACGCCTCAGAAGAAGGGAGTTCTTGAAATTGATGCTCTGAATGCCATACTGGCTCAGAACAAAATGTTGACTCAGCAAGTCAACATGATTTCTCAGAGTCTGAATGGATTACAAAATGCATCCAACAGTACTAAAGAAGCATCTTCTGAAGAAGAAGCTTATGATCCTGAGAATCCTGCAATGGCAGAGGTGAATTACATGGGTAAAGCCTATGGAAACACTTATAATCCCTCATGGAGAAATCATCCAAATTTCTCATGAAAGGATCAACAAAAGCCCCAACAAGGCTTTAATAATGGTGGAAGAAACAGGTTTAGCAATAGCAAGCCTTTTTCATCATCTTCTCAGCAACAGACAGAGAATTCTGAGCAAAGCCCCTCTAGCTTAGCAAATATAGTCTCTGATCTATCTAAGGCCACTTTAAGTTTCATGAATGAAACAAGGTCCTCCATTAGAAACTTGGAGGCACAAGTTGGTCTGCTAAGTAAGAAAATCACTAAAACTCCTCCTAGTACTCTCCTAAGTAATACAGAAGAGAATCCAAAAAGAGAGTGCAAGGCCAATGATATTATCAAAATGGCCGAATCCAAAGAGGAAGGGGAGGACGTGAATCCCAATGAGGAAGACCTCATGGGATGTCCTCCAGACAGAAAGGAGTTCCTTATTGAGGACCTAAAGGAATCTGAGGCTCATATAGAGACCATAGAAATTCCATTAAACTTCCTTCTGCCATTCATGAGTTTTGAGAACTATTCTTCCTCTGAAGAAGATGAATATGTAACTAAAGAGCAAGTTGCTCAATATCTAGGAGTCATCATGAAGCTGAATGCCAAGTTGTTTGGTAATGAGACTTGGGAAGATGAACCCCTCTTGCTCATTAGTGAACTAAATACATGAGTTCAGCAAACTTTACCTCAAAAAAACAAGATCCTGGTAAATTCTTAATACCCTGTACCATAGGCACCATGACTTTTGAGAAGGCTCCGTGTGACCTGGGGTCAGGTATAAATCTCATGCCACTCTCTGTAATGGAGAAATTGGAAATCTTTGAGGTACAAGCTGCAAGAATCTCATTAGAGATAGCAGACAAGTCAATAAAACAAGCTTATGGATTGGTAGAGGACGTGTTAGTGAAGGTTAAAGGCCTTTACATCCCTGCTGATTTCATAATCTTAGACACTGGAAAGGATGAGGATGAATGCATCATCCTCGGAAGACCCTTCCTAGCCAAAGCAGGAGCTGTGATTGATGTTGACAGAGGAGAACTAGTCCTTCAATTGAATGGGGACTACCTTGTGTTTAAAGCTCAAGGATCTTCCTCTGCAACCATAGAGAGGAAGCATGAAAAGCTTCTCTCAATACAGAGTCAAACAAAGCCCCCACAGTCAAACTCTAAGTTTGGTGTTAGGAGGCCTGACGAGAGGATTTTTGCTAGTAAAGAATTTTATAAAAATAGTCGCGTTGTAGATATAGATTCTAAACCAACAGAAATCCTTTCATACAAACGTTTTGGTTGTCACAAGTAACAAACCCCTTTAAAATTGATAACCGAGTATTTAAACCTCGGGTCGTCTTCTCAAGGAATTGCAGGGAGGTATGTTCTAATTATTGGTTATGAAAAAAGGTAAAATTGGGGGTTTTGGAAATAAGGAAGAAGTATGACAAGTAATTCATATGACAATTAAAATAAATAAATACTATAAAGCAAACCTTTGGCAAGGTATGAGAAATTGGAAGTCTAGACTTTGTTATTCTTAGCAATAATAATGAAAGTTGAATCTTAATTCCACTTAGTTGACCTTTGCTAGAGCAAAGGAAAGTCAAGGGACTAATTAGTTAGACCTTCGAATCCTATTTATTTCCTAAGAAAAGGTTGGGATTATTGAAGTTCAATTCAATTAGCAAAGATCACAGTTATCAATTATCTTGAGTTAAGATAACTCCTGAGTTATTGATTTCTTAACCAACACCAAAAGGAAGGAAATCAAATCTACTGGAATAAAAGCGTCTTCAGATTGGGAAGAATCAATGGCATAAGTAAATAAAGCAATATTAAACTGAAATACCTCAAATATCATTAAATAAGAAAACCATCATGAAAGTGGCATAGGCCAAATAGGCAACATAACTAATACAAGCAAGCATTCAAATGTCTGAAAATAAGAAATAACATAGAGTAAAAGAACATTGAACCTGGGATTGAGAGTCACTCTTAAAACTAAGAGAAGTCCTAAATCCTAAATCCTAATCCTAAAGAGAGAGAGGAGAGAACCTCTCTCCAAACTAGATCTAAATCATGGAAAGTGAATTATGAAAAGCATGATGATGAATGGATGCATTCTCCCACTTTATAGCCTCTAATCTGTGTGTTCTAGGCCAAAAACTAGGTCAGAGACAGCCCAAAAGTCACTTCCAGCGCTTTCTGGTCCATACAGGTCGCGGCAAAGTGACGCAGAGGCGTCGCCCACGCGGCCGCGCGGATTGAAGTTCGCAGATGCGACGCGTCCGCGTGGATCACGCGTTCGTGTCGCCTAGCATCAGAGCAACTATGGCATATTATATATCAAATCGAAGCCCCGGACGTTAGCTTTTTAATGCAACTGAAACCGCGTCGTTTGGACCTCTATAGCTAAAGTTATAGCCGTTTGAGTGCGAAGATGTCAGGCTGGACAGCTTAACAACTTCTTCAACTTCTTATATTCCTTCCACTTTTGCATGCTTCCTTTCCATCCTCCAAGCCATTCCTGCCCTATAATATCTGAAAACACTTAACACGCATATCAAGGCATCTAATGGTAATAGAGAGGATTAATAATAAGCAAATATAAGATCAAAGAAGCATGTTTTCAATCATAGCACAAAATCAGGAAGGAAAATGTAAAACATGCGAATTGTATGAATAAGTGAGTAAAGAGTTGATAAAAACCACTCAATTTGAGCATAAGATAAACCATAAAATAGTGGTTTATCAACCTCTCCACACTTAAACAATAGCATGTCCTCATGCTAAGCTCAAGAGAAGCTATAAAGATGAAGAGGAATGGTAGAAATTATGAAATGCAATCCTATCTATATGAATGCAACTAAATGTGAAATGCTTCTACCTACTTGGTTAAAAATAAATAAGTTCTCCAAGACAAACATAAATTAGATTTCACTAATTCAAATTATACAATAAAAGACAAGTAAACTTGTAAGAAGATAGCTCATGAAAGCAGGGAACATAGAATCAAGCATTGAACCCTCACTGGAAGTGTATATGCGCTCAAATCTCTCAAGTGTCTAGGGTCAATCTCTCTACTCTTCTCTAATCATGCTTTCTAAACTTTTGTTCCTCATCTAATCAATCAACAAATATTTAGCATACCAATGCAAACATCATGAGGTCTTTTCAGGGTTGTAATGGGGATGAGGTAAAGGTAAGGGTATATATAAGGCTAAGTGAGCTAATTAAGTGAATCCTTGATTAGTTTAAGATCTCACCTAACATACATACTTTGTAAAGCAAAGCTTCTTTACCTATTCTCCCATATTTTTCCCACTTTTGATGTTACATGCTCATGTATTAGTTTTAATTTTGTCCCATGTGCATTGCTTTATTGTGCATTTGGGGAATTCTTTTGTATCCCCTTTATTCAAATACTGAATTAATTTTTTTATGCACATGGTAATTCAATTATTTTGATTTCACATGAGCATGCTTCCCAAAATTTTTATTTTGAATTATTTCATTCTTTTCAGCTTCCTACCCTTTGCTTTTATCATCCATGTTCCCAATAGGTATCCCACACTTAAACAATTACACAATTTCTATCTTAAGCTAACCAAGGATTCAACTTGGGATTTTAAATTTGTTTTTCTGCTTAAGGATAGTGTTGTGGTTTATAGAATAAGAGGGAATTAAAGGCTCAAGGGAGCTAACAAGGGTGATGTAAAAGGTAGGCTAATTTTGGGATAAGTGAGCTAGAATCAAACAATGGCCTCAATCATATGCAAGCATGTAAATATATTAAATATTGGACATATAGAATGGAACAAAGCAAAGATTACAATTATAGAGAAGAAAACACACAAGAATAAAAATTTATGGTTAAATAATGTAACCATATAAATAAGCTCAAAATCTCACAGGTTGTGTGTTCTTTGGCTCAAAAACCATATTCCAAATACAACTTCAAAACAAGTTTAACACAAATTTTACAATTAAAATTAGTGAAATACTATAAAAATTTCTTGAAAAAGAAAATATTTCTTCAACCAAGTGGTAAAATATGCACAAAATCAAATAAATATGCAAATGCAACAACTAGCTACAAAGAAAATTTAAACATTGGTGTTGAGACAAGAAAGCACTAACCCATGGAGATCGGTGTCGACCTCCCCACACTTAAAGATTGCACCGTCCTCGGTGCATGCTAAGATGGACAAGTGGATGGGCTGCTCCAACTGATGCCTTTCTCCAAAGATTGTGCAGGTGGACTTGTTTGTGTTCCCATTAAGAAGCTTTTCCTCTCCCTTCGTGGTGGCCATTGATGATCAGATTTCTTGACGGTTTAGAATTTATCCAATGGAGTCTCGTTGTGAAGTATAGTTTCCAAACCAATCAACAATCCTTACATCAAAAATATTGGTTGTCACAAGGAACAAACCCCAAATAAGAAATAACCAGAGTATTTAGACTCCGGGTCGTCTCACAAAGAGTTGCAATGAAGTGGTCAATTATTGGCTATGGGGATCAAAGGGGGTTTTGATTGATATGAGGCAAGAAATTAAATGGACAAGAATTTAAATTACAAGAAAAGTAAATCAAGCAAGTAATAAAGAGAGACATTCATGGCAATGGATTGAGATCATAGGCTTTCTATCCTAGTCATGCATGATTAATTCATCTTATTTAGTCAACTCCAACAAATAGGGAGAAAGTCAAACAAGATTAATCAATCATGTCACAAATATAAACAAGAATTTATCTCATTAAGTCAACTCCAACAAATAGGGAGGAAGTCTAACGAGACTAACTAATCTCAACCCAAAAATTCTAACCAACTTACTAATTAAACTAGCAAAAGATTAGCGTCAATGGAAATAATATTCTATAAGTCCTAATCAACTCACTAATTAAATTAGCAAAAGATTAGCGTTAATGAAAACAATATTAGCTAACGACTCTAGATCACCAACATAAGTTGGGTTTTCATGACTCAAGATTGCCTAATTACTCTTTCCAAGACAAGAATGCTCAAAATCTACTCTAACATCCTTCCAAGCATTCTATCAAACACTTGGAAGGAATAAAAGGAAAGCATAGTAAATGTGCAAGAATAATAAAATCTACTAACTACCAATAGCAAGGAAAGTAAGATTTCAACACAAATCAACAATAAAAAGAACATCAAACATAAAATTGCATTAAAGAAAATTAAGATTCAACAATGTTCATAAACGTAAAAGAGGACAAAATAAAGGAAATGACAAGTAAAACTAGAAGAGTAGAGATGTAATAACAAGAAATTAAAAGGAGAAACTAAATCAAAACAAGAATTAAAACTTGGATTTAAGAAAAATTAACTAAAACTACCCTAAAATCTAGAGAGAGGAGAGAGCCTCTCTCTCTAGAATTCTAACCTAAAACATGATAAAAACTAAACTATGACTAAGCGTGTTCATTTCCCCTTCAATCCTTGGGTTCAATAGCATCAGAAATGGGTTGGATTGGGCCCAAAATGAGCTGCAAAATCGCAAGGGGCGATTTCATTAAAGTGGGCCACGGACAGCATTGGCGCGCGCGAGCAAAGTGCGCGTGCGCGCCCCTGAACGCGAAGCAACATATAGCAAAATTTATATCATTTTGAAGCCCCGGATGTTAGCTTTCCAACACAACTGGAACTGCCTCATTTGGACCTCTGTAGCTCAAGTTATTGTCGTTTGAGTGTGAAGAGGTCGGGCTTGACAGCTTTACGGTTCCTTCATTTCTTCATGAGTTCTTCCACTTTGCATGCTTTTCTCCTCACTTCTTCCATCCAATACTTGCCTTATGAACATGAAATCACTCAACAAACACATCAAGGCATCAAATTAAATTAAAGTGAATTAAAATCACCAATTTTAGGGCCTAAAAAGCATGTTTTCACATTTAAGCACAAATCAAGGGAGAATTGCAAAACCATGCTATTTCATTGAATAAATGTGAGAAAATGTGATAAAATCCCCCAAAATAAGCACAAGATAAACCACAAAATTGAGGTTTATCAAATCTCCCCACACTTAAACCAAGCATGTCCTTATGCTAAGAATAAAGAGGGACAAGAAAAGGGTATGAACATTTATTCAATGCAAAGAAACTATATGCAGCTATCTATGTGAATGCAACTAAATGCAAGATGATTCTACCTACTTGGTGAAAAGCAAATCAATCTCCAAGAACATGTATGAACAAGTGGGGCAAAGGTCATATGACAACTCACAAACTCCACCAATTCAAATATCAAAATAAAGTTCAAATAGACTTGCAAGAAGAAAGCTCATGAAAGCCGGGAACAAGGAATTGAGCATCGAACCCTCACCGGACGTGTATCCGCTCTAGTCGCTCAAGTGTATAGGGTTGATCACTTAATTCTCCTCTAATCATGCTTTCCAAGATTTGTTTTTCATCTAACAATCAACAATTATTTAATGCATGCATACATTCATCATGAGGACTTATTCATAGGTTGTAATGGGGCTAGGGTCAAGGTAATGATGCATATGGTCAAGTGAGCTTTTTGATTAGCCTAAACTCTCACTAAACACATATAACAACCTATACAATTTTAATACAATGCCTAGCTACCCATGATTCCCACTTTTTCACATACTCATGCATTCTTTTTAATTCACATTCCATATGCATTGATTTTTATTGAACTTTACTTTGGGGCATTTTTGTCCCTTTTTTATTTCTTTTTTCTCTCTTTTTTTTCTATATTTTTTTTTATATATACATGTTGTATTTCTTTTTCTTTATCATATATTTTTTTTAAAGTAGATACAAACATATCAATGCATATGGTTTTATATATAGTGCATGAATATGTACCCAATTTCCAATATTTTTAACAAAAATAAAAATCACACTTTTACCTCAACCAATGTCCCAAGTTTCCCATACCCAAATGATACACACCCTCACTAGCCTAAACTAATCAAAGAACAAAATTAAGGACATTTATTGTTTTTCACTTAAGCTTGTAATGTGCTTCAATTAAGAACAAATGGGTTAAGCATAGGCTCAAAATTGGCTAACAATGGTTGATGAAAGGTAGGCTATTTCGGTAAGTGAGCTAAATGAAATGATGGCCTCGATCATATAAATGCATGTATACATGGAACAATGGACAAAAAGAATCAAACAAATCAAAGATCACAATTATAGAGAGAGAATAATACACACAAGAATGGAAAATAAGTGGTTATAAGATGTAACCACACAATAGGCTCAAAACTCACATGCTTGTGTTCTTAGCTCAAAAACCATGTTCCAAAATAAATTCTTCAAGCAAGTTTGTCACAAAAAAAATTTTTCAAATTGGTAGGGTGCCCTAAAAATAATTTCTTGGAAAAGAAATTATCACCCTAACCAAGTAGTCCTAACATAAAAAGGAAGTGGTAAAAATATGTACAAATTCTAACTAACATGCAATCTATCATGCAATGCAACAACTAATCTAACAAAGACAAAAATTAAAAATTGGTGTTGAAAAAGGAAGTTGTTACCCATGGAGGTCGGTCGGACGACCTCCCCACACTTAGAAATTTGCACCGTCCTCGGTGCATGCAAAGAAAAGCAACGTGGACGGGTTGCTACAATTGATGAGTTTCTTCAAAGGGTTGTGCGGGTGACTTGTTTGTTGCCCCATTTAAAAGCTTTTCCTTTTCCTCCTTTCTTGGTGGCCAACCTAAAGGGGAAGAAAAAGAAAGAGAATTAAGCCTATAACAAAGATATGAAAGCAATTAGAACATAGGCGGGGGCTAATGCCAAATAAGAGTAAGGTTCTCACTACATGTTATCTACGCATGTAAGTGAGAGAGCAATGTAGGCAAGAGGCATATCAACTAATACTTGATGCAAGAGTAAAGTCAAAGCATGAAGAGCACTCAAAAGCATCAAGTTCAACTAGAAAGAGTGGGTCATGAAAGACATGTAAGTTCATATCAATGCACAAAGGATACAAGAATCATCAAGGGTTAAGCATTGATTCAAAAGTTTCATCACCCAATGGTGCGCGGAATTGTGATCATCAATGGCGCCATTAACATGGTACACTCAATTGCAATCTCAACTCTTTATCACAACTTCGCACAACTAACCAGCAACTGCACTGGGTCGTCCAAGTAATAAACCTTACGCGAGTAAGGGTCGATCCCATGGAGATTGTTGGTATGAAGCAAGCTATGGTCATCTTGTAAATCTCAGTCAGGCGAATTCAAATGGTTATGGAGGATTAATGATTAAAAGATGAATAAAACATAAAATAAAGATAGAGATACTTATGTAATTCATTGGTGAGAATTTCAGATAAGCGTATGGAGATGCTTTGTCCCTTCCGTCTCTCTGCTTTCCTACTGTCTTCATCCAATCCTTCTTACTCCTTTCCATGGCAAGCTATATGTTGGGCATCACCATTGTCAATGGCTACAGTCCCATCTTCTCAGTGAAAATGTTCAACGCGCTCTGTCACAGCACGGCTATTCAGCTGTCGGTTCTCGATCATGTCGGAATAGAATCCAGTGATTCTTTTGCGTCTGTCACTAACGCCCCACAGTCGCGAGTTTAAAGCTCGTCACAGTCATTCAATCCTTGAATCCTACTCAGTATACACAGACAAGGTTTAGACCTTCCAGATTCTCTTGAATACCGCCATCAATTCTAGCTTATACCACGAAGATTCTGATTAAGGAATCCAAGAGATATCCACTCAATCTAAGGTAGAACGGAGGTGGTTGTCAGGCACACGTTCATAGGTGAGAATGATGATGAGTGTCACGGATCATTACATTCATCAAGTTGAGGAATAAGTGATATCTTAGAACAAGAATAAGCTGAATTGAATAGAAGAACAACAGTAATTGCATTGATACTCGAGGTACAGCAGAGCTCCACACCTTAATCTATGGTGTGTAGAAACTCCACCATTGAAAATACATAAGAACAAGGTCTAGGCCTGGCCGAGAGGTCAGCCCCCATGATCTAAGAACTAGACTTCCAAAGATGATCAAAAGATCTAAAATGATCCAAAGATGAAAATACAATAGCAAAAGGTCCTATTGTAGAGAACTAGTAGCTTAGGGTTTACAAAGATGAGTAAATGATATAAAAATCCACTTCCGGGCCCACTTGGTGTGTGCTTGGGCTGAGCATTGAAGCTTTCATGTGTAGAGACTTTTCTTGGAGTTAAACGCCAGCTTTTGTGCTAGTTTGGGCGTTTAACTCCCATTCTTGTGCCAGTTCCGGCGTTTAACGCCAAAATTCTTGAGCTGATTTGGAACGCCTGTTTGGGCCATTAAATCTCGGGCAAAGTATGGACTATTATATATTGCTGGAAAGCCCAGAATGTCTAATTTCCAACGCAATTTAGAGCGCGCCAATTGGGCTTTTGTAGCTCCAGAAAATTTACTTCGAGTGCAGGCTAATAAAAATATAATAAAAACTAACTAAAATATACTAAAAACATACTAAAAACAATGCCAAAAAGCGTATAAATTATCCGCTCATCACCCAACAATATCAAACAAGTCAAGAAGCACCAAGATTAACCAAGAAATTCTCAACAATTGAGTAAGAAAATTCAACACCATTATTGAAAGAAGGGATTTAGAAAAAACAAATTGAAAACAGGCTATAGAAACAAAATTGAAATGCAAAGAATAGAAGTATACGAATGCGATAAACAAAAGAAAACGGTGGAGGAGAGAAAAAACTCTTTTTTTTTACCGGTGCAGACGCGCACAGTACGCAGACGCGCGCCTGACCGAGTTGGCGACCGGCGCGGACGCGCCAAGTGCGCCTGCGCGTCAGTGTGGGCACAGAATAGGCACAATAATGGCACAACTCTCTGGTTTTTGTACCAGGAGGGCATGTAGTGCCATCGGCGCGCACGTGTACAGCGTGCGTGCGTGCGCATTGCGTATTTAGCTTCAAGGATGCGTACGCGCCAGGTGCGCGCACGCGCGGGTGGTTTGTGCCTCGCGCACAAAGTAGGCGCAAGTTAGGCACAACTCTCTGGAATTTAGCTTGGAGATGAAATCTTTGCATCCACGCGTACGCGTACATGGCGCGTCCGCGTGGATGATCGAAAATGCTTGAGGCGCGCGTATGCGCCATGTGTGCACACGCGCGGGTTGGTGCTCTGTTTTTCAAAAAAAAAATTTTTTTTCAAGTTCTTGCACCAATCCAAGCATTCCAAACCTCCAAACAGCTACCAAAACACCTTAAAACCTTATTTAACCTACTAAACTACCAATTATACTCAACAAACTCAATAAAACATGAAATTAAACTAATTACCAATATGTACAAAAGGGAAAAATGAAAAGAATTTACCATGGTGGGGTGTCTCCCACCTAGCACTTTTAGTTTAAGTCCTTAATTTGGACATTTGGGAGGCTCCTTGTCATGGTGGCTTATGCTTGTATTCATCCTTGATCCTCCAAGAATGCTTGCTCTTCAATTGGTTATCAGAATTTCCAACCATTTCCACCAAGCTTGTGTGAGATTCTTCCCAAGATATGAGCTCCCAAAATTGATCCTCATATATTCCCGGATCCCAAATCTTGTTTTTGCACCCATCTTCAAGTTGATCATCATAGCTCTAATTGGGTGGTTTAGCCTTGGAATTCTCAATTAAGCACCCAAACATTCTCCTAGACCCATGCAATTTGGTTCTACACCAACCATTGCCATTCAACTTCGAGCATGCAACCATAATGAACCTAGAATGATGTTTCCAACCACTACACAACTCTCTCCTACTCTTAATTCCACAAAGAGCTCTAAGTTGACCATCATTTTCAATCAAACCATATTCAAGTGGGAAAGTAAAGATTAGAGATAAGGATTTTACGCACTTGAATGTTGTGTAGGATGGTGACTTAGGAAGGGATGGTCCTATTGATCTTGCAAGTTCCACTCCCTTGTGCTCTTCTTTAACAACTTCCACCTCTTTACAAGCTTCTTCAATGTCCACCTCTTGAAAATGCTCTTCACATTCAATCACTTCCTCACCAACTTCTTCTAGCTTTTCTCCACTCCTCATGTCATAACTTGGGGGTAATGTGGAACTTATCTTAACATCCACCTCAATTTCAAGAGGAGAAGATTCCTTAAGTGCCAAAGGATCATGTGTTGGTGTGGGATCATCATTCATTATTCATTATATGCTTAGGAGGTTGCGCACCCTCCTTAACATCGCCTTCAAGCTCAATGGAAGAGGGTTCAACAACTTCCACAAAATCATCAACAATGTTACTTGGTGTGGAAGTGTTCTCAAACTTGGAATCCACCTTTTGTTCATGTTGAGGATAAGAATCATAAGCATATGGTAGTGGTGCTTGATTGTCACAAAAGGAGTCACCATAGCCATTGAATTGACATGTATTAGGATGGTAATTATACCTATAAGTATCCAGAGGTTGTTGCCAATAGGAGTGATCAATCCCTTGAGGTTCCTCCCATCTTTGTTGGTTCCACCCTTGGTACATGTTGTCATTGAAGTCCACATTTCCTACAACATTGTGAGAACCAAACTCATTGCCAAAGTGAGAATTCATGATAGCAAGAGAAAAGGAAAAATAAAATCAAATAAGAAACAAAGAAAACAAAATCCTAAAACTAGTAAAACTAGCAAGTAATCCAAAAATCAAGCTATTCACACTATTCACATATATACAATAACCAATAACACAACACCATTGTAACTCCCCAGCAACGGCGCCATTTTGATGATCGAATTTCTTGACGGTTTAGAATTTATCCAATGGAGTCTCGTTGTGAAGTATAGTTTCCAAACCAATCAACAATCCTTACATCAAAAATATTGGTTGTCACAAGGAACAAATCCCAAATAAGAAATAACCGGAGTATTTAGACTCTGGGTCGTCTCACGAAGAGTTGCAATGAAGTGGTCAATTATTGGCTATGGGGATCAAGGGGGGTTTTGATTGATATGATGCAAGAAATTAAATGGACAAGAATTTAAATGACAGGAAAAGTAAATCAAGCAAGTAATAAAGAGAGACATTCATGGCAATGGATTGAGATCATAGGCTTTCTATCCTAGTCATGCATGATTAATTCATCTTATTTAGTCAACTCCAACAAATAGGGAGAAAGTCAAACAAGATTAATCAATCATGTCACACATATAAACAAGAATTTATCTCATTACGTCAACTCCAACAAATAGGGAGAAAGTCTAACGAGACTAGCTAATCTCAATCCAAAAGTCCTAACCAACTTACTAATTAAACTAGCAAAAGATTAGCGTCAATGGAAACAATATTAGCTAACAACTCTAGATCACCAACATAACTTAGGTTTTCATGACTCAAGATTGCCTAATTACTCTTTCCAAGCCAAGAATGCTCAAAATCTACTCTAACATCCTTCCAAGCATTCCATCAAACACTTGGAAGGCATAAAAAGAAAGCATAGTAAATGTGCAAGAATAATAAAATCTACCAACTACCAATAGCAAGGAAAGTAAGATCTCAACTCAAATCAACAATAAAAAGAACATCAAACATAAAATTGCATTAAAGAAAATTAAGATTCAACAATGTTCATAAACATAAAAGAGGACAAAATAAAGGAAATGACAAGTAAAACTAGAAGAGTAGAGATGTAATAACAAAAAATTAAAAGGAGAAACTAAATCAAAACAAGAATTAAAATTTGGATTCAAGAAGAATTAACTAAAACTACCCTAAAATCTAGAGAGAGGAGAGAGCCTCTCTCTCTAGAATTCTAACCTAAAACATGATAAAAACTAAACTATGACTAAGTGTGTTCATTCCCCCTTCAATCCTTGGGTTTAATAGCATCAGAAATGGGTTGGATTGGGCCCAAAATGAGCTGCAAAACCGCTGTGGGCGATTTCATTAAAGTGGGCCACAGACAGCATCGGAGCGCGCGAAAATTGCGCGTGCGCGCGCCCTGAACGCAAAGCAACATATAGCAAAATTTATATCATTTTGAAGCCCCAGATGTTAGCTTTCCAACACAACTGGAACCGCCTCATTTGGACCTCTGTAGCTCAAGTTATGGTCGTTTGAGTGCGAAGAGGTCGGGCTTGACAGCTTTACGGTTCCTTCATTTCTTCATGAGTTCTCCCACTTTGCATGCTTTTCTCCTCACTTCTTCCATCCAATACTTGCCTTATGAACATGAAATCAATCAACAAACACATCAAGGCATCAAATGGAATTAAAGTGAATTAAAATCGCCAGTTTAGGGCCTAAAAAGCATGTTTTCACATTTAAGCACAAATCAAGGGAGAATTGCAAAACCATGCTATTTCATTGAATAAATGTAAGAAAATGTGATAAAATCCCCCAAAATAAGCACAAGATAAACCACAAAATTGGGGTTTATCAGCCATCCTGAAAGAAGAGGGAAAAGAAGAAAAATAACCCAAAAATAAAGATAGAAAATAAATAAAATATGGGTGTTAATGCCAGATAATAAGGGTCTCAATTACATGGTAGCTACAACATGCAAGTGAGAAAACAGTAGAAGTAGATGGCAAAGCAAGAGTGCAAAAATTTTGCAACAATGGGAAAGAGAGTGCAAGATAATATAAATTCATGTCAATGCAAAATTAATACAAATATCATAAAAGAATAGCATTGACTTAAACAATATTACCCAATAGTGTAAAACAAGTCACTGAGTACCAAAATAATACCAGAAAAGACACAACAGTTGAATATGAACAAGTAACACCAATGGAAAAATTAATAAATTTAGAAAAGAAAATAAAAAGATGTACAAAATTAAAATGCAATGGAAGAAAGTATGCAAATAATTAAATTAAATAAAATAGAATGGAGGTGAAAAAGATGAGAAGAAGAAAGTAAGAAAAGGAAGAAGAAGGAAGAAAAGAAATAAGAAAGGAAGAAAAGAATTAGGTATAGGGAAGAGAAGATAAGATATTTGGCTGCGTTGAAAAACTTGTGCGGCGCAAGTGACGCGGACACGTGGGGCACGCCAGTCCAGCACCACTCCAGCTATTCTTTTGGCCATGCACCCTTTTGATGTCAATTTTCAGGTCACGCGGCCGCGTGGGTGACGCGGTCGCGTGAGAGGCCAAAGTTCCACATGACGCGGTCGCGTGGGGTCAAATTATGCTAATGGCGCGCCTCCAGCTACGCTCTTGCGTGACTCTATGTTCAATTCTTTTCTTCCCAACGCACTAGTGACGCGGACGCGTCAGCAACGCTGTCGCATCGCGTGCGTATTTTTTTTAATGCAGTATGCAGAGTGCAATGCTTAATATGAATTCTATGCAAGTATGCATGATTCCAGGTTCAGTCAAAACTCAAAAATAGACAAAAATTCAAACTGAAGAAGAAACGATCATACCATGGTGGGTTGTCTCCCACCTAGCACTTTTAGTTAAAGACCTTAAGTTGGACATTTGGTGAGCTCCTTGTCATGGCGGCTTGTGCTTGTACTGATCCAGGAATCTCCACCAGTGTTTGGAATGCCAGCATCCTCCGGGGTCCCAAACTAAGCATGTAAAGCTTCTGAGCAGCTTCAGACATATGCTCAGGTACCCGGGGTGACGACTATCAGAATATTTTCCAGGATCCCAGACTTCGCTTTTAAATCCGCCTTTGTTTGGATCTATATGCATCCATTCGGGCGGTTCAGAAGTTATATTCTCACCAAGGTGACCAAACGTCTTCTGAGATCCATTCGATTGAGCTTGACACCAATCCTTGCACTTCGAGTTGAAGTGTGGAACCTTCTTGAACCTTGTGCACCAGCTCTGAGTACGAGCCATTTCCCTCTTACTCTTAAAGCTGCAGAGAGCTCTAAGTTGGTCATCTGTTTCAAGCAAACCATATTCAAGTGGAAAAGTAAAGATTAAAGCTAAGGATTTTACCCACTTGAAGCTTGTATTAGGTGGTAATGGCCTTGGGGTAGGTGTTTCCAGTGGTTCTGTAAGTTCCGCTCCCTGGTAATCTTCTGTGGGTTCCTCCACTTCCTTGCAAGATTCTTCAAATGCAACATTATCCTGATCAAAGTCTTCTATGTCTTCCTCATCACTTAAGTCATAGACTGGAGGTTGAGAGAAATCTACCTCTGCATCTTCTTCGTGTTCACTTGGGGAAGATTCTTCGACCTCAGAGAATTCACTTGCGGATGCAAGTTCATTACTAAGAGAACTTGACTTGTGACTATCATCATCAAGGGAATTTGTGTCCTGGGTTATTCCGTCTAGTTCTTCATAAACGGCTTGCCTTGGGGATTGTGCACTATCCTCCTTAGCATCAACTGTAACGTCCTTGACAGAGTTCTCTTCAACTCTGGATTCTCATGGATGTTCAGCGTCTCCTAAATCTTCAACCAACTCTTCTTCTTGCATAATGACATCTTCTTCTACTTGTTCTAGTACGAATTCATGCTCTGTCTTGTCCACTGGAGTTTCTAGTATCTCCTTCATGCTACGGTCTTCATTAGAGTGTCCACATAGGGCAGTGGTTGGTTCTTGAATGTTCGAACGTCTAGAAGCTAATTGAATTACTGCTTGCTCCAGTTGACGAATGGTTGTTTGAAATTGTTCTACTGTTTTCTTGAGGCGAACTTCTGATTCTCGGGGTGATGGATTTGGACATGACACATAGGGAAGTGGTGGTGCTTGGGAATGATTGGATTGGAGTCGGGGTAAGTGAGGATCATATGGTGGCGAATGGTGAAGAAAAGCTTGTGAGTGTGGTGATTCGAGGTTATGTTGAGAGGATGGTCTATAGGCACGGGGTGGGGCTTGTTGGTAGTTACAAGGTTGTCCACCATATCTTTCAACTGGGTATGCATTATAGAATGGTCGTTGTCCATTATATCTTGGTTCCTGCTGTGGTTTCTATTTCCTTCACCAAAGTTAGAACCAAACTCAAAGCGAGAGGGGTGAGAATTCATAGTAGTTATCAGAAATAAGGGGGAAAAAGAGGAAACAAATAAATAAGTAAAAGAAAAATATTTACAATAACCAATAATAAGGCACACGTTTGCAATTCCCCGACAACGGCGCCATTTTGATGAGAGGATTTTTGCTAGTAAAGAATTTTATAAAAATAGTCGCGTTGTAGATATAGATTCTAAACCAACAGAAATCCCTTCATACAAACGTTTTGGTTGTCACAAGTAACAAACCCCTTTAAAATTGATAACCGAGTATTTAAACCTCGGGTCGTCTTCT
Organism: Arachis duranensis; assembly: GCF_000817695.3. Taxonomy (NCBI): domain Eukaryota; kingdom Viridiplantae; phylum Streptophyta; class Magnoliopsida; order Fabales; family Fabaceae; genus Arachis; species Arachis duranensis. Next base: position 74,956,701 of record NC_029772.3, on the reverse strand, counting down.
CAAGGAATTGCAGGGAGGTATGTTCTAATTATTGGTTATGAAAAAAGGTAAAATTGGGGTTTTGGAAATAAGGAAGAAGTATGACAAGTAATTCATATGACAATTAAAATAAATAAATACTGTAAAGCAAACCTTTGGCAAGGTATGAGAAATTGGAAGTCTAGACTTTGTTATTCTTAGCAATAATAAGGAAAGTTGAATCTTAATTCCACTTAGTTGACCTTTGCTAGAGCAAAGGAAAGTCAAGGGACTAATTAGTTAGACCTTCGAATCCTATTTATTTCCTAAGAAAAGGTTGGGATTATTGAAGTTCAATTCAATTAGCAAAGATAACAGTTATCAATTATCTTGAGTTAAGATAACTCCTGAGTTATTGATTTCTTAACCAACACCAAAAGGAAGGAAATCAAATCTACTGGAATAAAAGCGTCTTCAGATTGGGAAGAATCAATGGCATAAGTAAATAAAGCAATATTAAACTGAAATACCTCAAATATCATTAAATAAGAAAATCATCATGAAAGTGGCATAGGCCGAATAGGCAACATAACTAATACAAGCAAGCATTCAAATGTCTGAAAATAAGAAATAACATAGAATAAAAGAACATTGAACCTGGGATTGAAAGTCACTCCTAAAACTAAGAGAAGTCCTAAATCCTAAATCCTAATCCTAAAGAGAGAGAGGAGAGAACCTCTCTTCAAACTAGATCTAAATCATGGAAAGTGAATTATGAAAAGCATGATGATGAATGGATGCATTCCCCCACTTTATAGCCTCTAATCTGTGTGTTCTGGGCCGAAAATTGGGTCAGAGACAGCCCAGAAGCCACTTCCAGCGCTTTCTGGTCCGTACAGGTCGCAGCCAAGTGACGCGAAGGCATCGCCCACGCGGATTGAAGTTCGCAGATGCGACGCATCCGCGTGGATCACGCGGTCGCGTCGCCTAGCGTCAGAGCAACTATGGCATATTATATATCAAATAGAAGCCCCGGACGTTAGCTTTCCAACGCAACTAGAACCGCGTCGTTTGGACCTTTGTAGCTAAAGTTATAGCCATTTGAGTGCGAAGAGGTCAGGCTGGACAGCTTAACAACTTCTTCAACTTCTTGTATTCCTTCCACTTTTGCATGCTTCCTTTCCATCCTCCAAGCCATTCATGCCCTATAATATCTGAAAACACTTAACACACATATCAAGGCATCTAATGGTAATAGAGAGGATTAATAATAAGCAAATATAAGATCAAAGAAGCATGTTTTCAATCATAGCACAATATAAGGAAGGAAAATGTAAAACATGCGAATTGTATGAATAAGTGAGTAAAGAGTTGATAAAAACCACTCAATTTGAGCATAAGATAAACCATAAAATAGTGGTTTATCAAGGCCACAACTAAACTCTAAGTTTGGTGTTGAACCCCCACATTCAAATTTTAAGTTTGGTGTTGGAAGGTCCCAACAATGCTCTGAACATCTGTGAAGCTCTATGAGAGCTCACTATCAAGCTATTGACATTAAATAAGTGCTTATTGGGAGGCAACCCAATTTTTATTTATCTATATTTCTATTGTTCTTTTATGTTTTATTAGGTTTATGATCATGTGGAGTCACAAAACAATTGCAAAAATTAAAAACAGAATAAAAAACAGCAAAAGAAAAAGCACTCCCTGGAGGAAGAGCTGTCTGGCATTTAAACGCCAAAAATAAGCATTTGCCTGGCGTTTAACGCCAGAAACAAGCACCAAGCTGGCGTTTAACGCCAGAAACAAGCATCAGGCTGGCGTTAAACGCCAGAAACAAGCTACATTTGGGTGTTTAACGCCAGAAACAAGCATCAGTATGGCGTTAAACGCTAGGATTGCATACAGAGGGTGTTTTACACGCCTAAAAGGTGCAGGGATGAGAAATCCTTGACACCTCAAGATCTGTGGACCCCACAGGATCACCTCAGGATCTGTGGACCCCACAGGATCCCCACCTACCCCGCTTCTCTCTTCTTTACATAATCCAATAACACTATACCCTTCACCAATCACCTCAATCTCTCTTCCCCATTACCCCTTCACCAATCACATCCATCCACTCTTCCCCATAAACCCCACATACCTTCATATTTAAAATCTCTTTCCCACCCAAACCCACCCTAAATGACCGAAACCAAACCCCTCTCCCTCCACTATATAAACCCTTCCATCCTTCTTCATTTTCACACAACACTACCCTCTCTTCTCCCCCTTGGCTGAAACCCACACCTCTCTCCCTCTCCTCCATATCTTCTTCTTCTTCTTCTTCTATTCTTTCTTCTTTTGCTCGAGGGCGAGCAACATTCTAAGTTTGGTGCGGTAAAAGCATAGCTTTTTTGTTTTTCCATAACCATTGATGGCACCTAAGGCCAGAGAAACCTCAAGAAAGAGGAAAGGGAATGCAATTGCTTCCACCTCTGAGTCATGGGAGATGGAGCGATTCATCTCAAAAGCCCATCAAGACCACTTCTATGAAGTTTTGACCAAGAAAAAGGTGATCCCTGAGGTCCCTTTTAAGCTCAAAAAGGGCGAATATCCGGAGATTTGACAAGAGATTAGAAGAAGAGGATGGGAAGTTCTCTCCAATCCAATTTAACAAGTCAGAATCTTAACGGTTCAAGAGTTCTATGCAAACGCATGGATCACTAGGAACCATGATCAAAGCATGAACCCAAACCCAAAGAATTGGCTTACAATTGTTCAAGGAAAATGCTTAGATTTCAGTCCGAAAAACGTAAGGTTGGCGTTCAACTTGCCTATGATGCAAGAAGATGCACGCCCCTACACTAGAAGGGTCAACTTTGATCAAAGGTTGGACCAAGTCGTCATAGACATATGTGTGGAAGGAGCTCAATGGAAAAGAGACTCAAAAGGCAAGCCGGTTCAATTGAGAAGACTGGACCTTAAGCCTGTGGCTAGAGGATGGTTGGAGTTCATCCAACGCTTCATCATCCCCACTAGCAACTGATCCGAAGTAACTATGGATCGGGCCATCATGATCCATAGCATCATGATTGGAAAGGAGGTAGAAGTTCATGAAGTCATCCTTGTAGAACTCTACAAGTAGCCGAAAAGCCCTCCACCTTGGCAAGGCTAGCTTTTCCTCATCTCATTTTCCATCTATGCAACTTAGCTGGAGTTGTCGTAGAAGGAGACATCCTCATTGAAGAGGACAAGCCCATCACTAAGAAGAGGATGGAGCAAACAAGAGAGCATATTCATGGATCTCAAGAGATGCATGAGGAAGCTCATCATCAAGAAATTCCTGAGATGCCTCAAGGGATGCATTTTCCTCCAAACAACTATTGAGAACAACTCAACACTTCTCTAGAAGGATTGAGTCATGACATGAACCAATTAAGGGTGGAACATCAAGAACACTCTATCATTCTCAATGAGATTAGAGAAGATCAAGGAGCTATGAGGGAGGAGCAACAAAGGCAAGGAAGAGACATAGAGGAGCTCAAGGACACCATTGGTTCTTCAAGAAGAAGGCGCCACCATCACTAAGGTGGACTTATTCATTAACTTCCTTGTTCTTATCTCTCTGTTTTTTGATTTTATGCTTTATGTTTGTCTATGTTTTGAGTCTTTACTAAATGATCATTAGTGTTTAGTAACTATGTCTTAAGGCTATGAATAATTCCATGAATCCTTTACCTTTCTTAAATGAAAAATGTTTTTAATACAAAAGAACAAGAAGTACATGAGTTTCGAATTCATCCTTGAAATTAGTTTAATTATATTAATGTGGTGATAATACTTTTTATTTTCTGAATGAATGCTTGAACAGTGCATATTTTTTATCTTGTTGTTTATGAATGTTAAAATTATTGGCTCTTGAAAGAATGATGCAAAAGAGAAATGTTATTGATGATCTGAAAAATCATAAAATTGATTCTTGAAGCAAGAAAAAGCAGTGAATAACAAAGTTTGCGAAAAAAAAAGAGAAAGAGAAAGAAAAAGCAAGCAAAAAAAGCCAATATCCCTTAAAACCAAAAGGCAAGGGTAAAAAAGATCCAAGGCTTTGAGCATCAATAGATAGGTGGGCCCAAGGAAATAAAATCTAGCCCTAAGCAGCTAAATCAAGCTGTCCCTAACCATGTGCTTGTGTCATGAAGGTCCAAGTGAAAAGCATGAGACTGAGTGGTTAAAGTCGTGATCCAAAGCAAAAAGAGTGTACTTAAGAGCTCTGGACACCTCTAACTGGGGACTTTAGCAAAGCTGAGTCACAATCTGAAAAGGTTCACCCAGTCATGTGTCTGTGGCATTTATGTATCCGGTGGTAATATTGAAAAACAAAGTGCTTAGGGCCACGGCCAAGACTCATAAAAGTAGCTGTGTTCAAGAATTAACATACTTAACTAGGATAATCAATAACACTATCTGAACTCTGAGTTCCTATGGATGCCAATCATTCTAAACTTCAAAGGATAAAGTGAGATGCCAAAACTGTTCAGAAGCAAAAAGCTACAAGTCCCGCTCATCTAGTTAGAACTAATATTCATTGATATTTTGGGATTTATATTATATTCTCTTCTTTTTATCCTATTTGATTTTCAGTTGCTTGGGGACAAGCAACAATTTAAGTTTGGTGTTGTGATGAGCGGATAATTTATACGCTTTTTGGCATTGTTTTTAAGTAGTTTTTAGTAGGATCCAGCTACTTTTAGGGATATTTTTATTAGTTTTATGCAAAATTCACATTTCTGGACTTTACTATGAGTTTGTGTGTTTTTCTGTGATTTCAAGTATTTTCTGGCAGAAATTGAGGGAATTGGGCAAAAATCTAATAGGAGGCTGAAAAAGGACTACAGATGTTGTTGGATTCTGACCTCCATTCACTCGAAATGGATTTTCTGGAGCTACAGAACTCCAAATGGTGCGCTCTTAATTGCGTTGGAAAGTAGACATCCAAGGATTTCCAGCAATATATAATAGTCTATACTTTATTCGAGTTTAGACGACTCAAACTGGCATTCAACGCCAGCTCCATGCTGCATTCTAGAGTAAAACGCCAGAAACACGTCACAAACCAGAGTTAAATGCCAAAAACACGTTACAACTTGGCGTTTAACCCCAAGAGAAGCCTCTGCACGTGTAAAGCTCAAGCTCAGCCCAAGCACAAACCAAAGTGGGCCCCGGAAGTGGATTTCTGCACTTAGACTTATTTCTGTAAACCCTAGTAGCTAGTTTAGTATAAATAGAACTTTTTACTATTGTACTAAGCGTCTTTGACCAGATCTTTGATCAGTTTGATGTTGTCTTAGACTTTTGTGGAGGCTGGCCATTTGGGCATGCCTGAACCATTATCACTTATGTATTTTCAACGGTGGATTTTCTACACACCATAGATTAAGCTGTGGAGCTCTGCTGTTGCTCAAGTATTAACGCAAAGTACTATTGTTCTTCTATTCAATTCATGCTTATTCTTATTCTAAGATATTCGCTGCACTTCAACATGATGAATGTGATGATCCGTGACACTCATCATCATTCCCACCTATGAACGCGTGCCTGACAACCACTTCCGTTCTACCTTAAATTGAGCGCGTATCTCTTAGCCTCCATTCCGAAAGATTGGAGTCTTCGTGGTATAAGCTAGAATTATTGGCAGCCATTCCTAATATCCGGAAAGTCTAAACCTTGTCTGTGGTATTCCGAGTAGGATATGAGATGGGATGACTGTGACGAGCTTCAAACTCGCGAGTGTTAGGCGTAGTGACAGACGCAAAAGAATCACTCGATTCTATTCCAACATGATCGAGAACCGACAGATGATTAGCCGTGCGGTGACAGTGCACCTGGACCATTTTCACTGAGAGGACGGACGGTAGCCATTGACAACAGTGATCCCCCAACATACAGCTCGCCATGGAAAGGAGTAAGAATGATTGGATGAAAGAAGTACAAACGCAGAGATTCAGAAGGAACACAGTGTTTTCATGCGCTTATCTGAAATTCCCACCAATGAATTACATAAGTATCTCTTTCTTTATTTTATGCTTTATTTATCTTTATATTCGAAAACCATTATAACCATTATAATCCGCCTGACTGAGATTTACAAGATGACCATAGCTTGCTTCATACCAACAATCTCCGTGGGATCGACCCTTACTCATGTAAGGTTTATTACTTGGATGACCCAGTGCACTTGCTGGTTAGTTGTGCAAAGTTGTGAAGAATGTGTGTGAACCATGGTATTGTGCACCAAGTTTTTGGAGCCATTACTAGGAATTGTTCGAGTTGTGAAAAGTATGAGTCACAATTTTGTCTATCAACGCACAAAGAACGCGTACGCGTGGGTAGCGGAACGTTGGCACTCCAACGTTGAGTCAAATGTCGATGACAGCAACCAGAACCTATTTTTCAAAGGGACATTTGGCTCAATGTTTGCCCGAAGACGTTGACTCCAACGTGGATACTAGAACTCTGCAATTGAGCAATCTCTCTTCTCTGCATCACTAAGAATCACTCCTAACCGCTTCCGCAATGGCCCATATCCAAATACTTGATCCAATTGATGATGAGAAGATGTTTATAAATAGAAGAATTGTTGAAGATTGGAGGAGCTCTCGGGAGGCCCTGAGGGGGGCTCTGGGGGTTCAATTCCCTTATTTTCATTTCCTGCACTTTTCTTTTAGTTTCTTTTGTACTTTCTTTATTTCTTTCTACCATTTTCTTTCTCTGTAATTCTTAGAGCTATGAACATCTAAACCCCTTTCATTGGGTTAGGGAGTTCTATTGTAATTCAATGGATCAATAGTAGTTTTCATCTTTTTCTTCTCTCTTTTCTCTTGATTTTTGTTAGAAAGCTTTCGGTCTTAATTCAATTAGATAGTTATCTTGACATAGAAGCTATACATAGTTGGAATTCTTCGGATCCTTGAGAGAAGGATGAAGAATTCATGCTAGAATTGCTTTCTCACATTGGATTAGATTGGGGGCCGGGGTTGGATGGATATTGTGACATTTAATCCTACCAATACTTTGATCTATGAATTTGTGTGGTATAATCAATGACCGAATTTCATCTCTCCCCATGAGCAGTTAAATCAAGACATTAGGAAATTGTTCATGCTTAGAGAGATTGGTGAGCCAAGACATTGGGATCCAATCATTTAAGATTGCCAAGCAATGTCAATGAATGCATTGATTGAGGAAGGGATGAAAATGATTTGATCCGGAGAATTTAATACCTCCAAAACCCAATGAATCCCCATTCTCTGATCTACCCATTTTCTCTACATTATGTTCTTTAATTTCATGCTTAATCCCCATTCCCATTTAATTTCTCGCAATTTAAGCTTCTGTCATTTAATTTCTTGCAATTTACTTTCTGCACATTTAATTTCTTGCAATTTAAGCTTCCCGCCAAATTTACATTCTGAAATCCCAAATTCAATCTATGATTTCTCTCAACTAGAACAATCCTCCAATTAAAGTTTCTCAACCAACCAATCCCTGTGGGACTCAACCTCACTCTATTGTGAATTTTTACTTGACGATAATTTACTCCACTTGTTGGTAATATACTGCCATTGAATTCGCAGCATTCGAAGTGGAGCCCACATTATAATCACGAGAATACTCGGAATGTTATTGTGGGTTTGGAATGTTATTTACTCCATTTGTATTCCCAAAATGGATAGGCGGAACAAAACTACCCACTGGTGGGGTATAACCAGGAGGAAGACCAAAAGGAGGCCAACCAGCAGCAAATGGAGGTTGATATGGTGGCACAGGGCCACGTGGACGAATATTTCGTCCAACATTTCCAGTTTGAATAGTCGTAATGACTATACTTTTAGTTCCAATTGCACCTTCTGAATGTGAAGACACATCGACTTGTTGCACCGATACTGGTATGCTTTCATTAGTGGATGAACCACCATTCACAATTGATATCTCATCAGCCATTTGAATGATTTTCCCACTTCGCAATCGCATACACTAGGTAATACTCGATTTGACACACTTCGATTTAAAACTGTCCCACCGGGCGTGCCAATTTGTTTTCTCGATTTTTTGCAAATCGATGGTGGTTCGATATATAATGATCTGGGAGCGAAACCTACTCCTCTATGCGAGTACCAGTTTTCTAAAAGTACATCAAAGCGTCTTCGATTAGACCAATATTGAAAGTAAAATTAAAGAAAGTTTATAAATTGATAAATGAAACTTAAAAAATAAAGTTTTTGAAGAATAAATGTGTAAAATTTAAAAGAAAACAATAAAATACCTTTGATTAGATCAAAGGGTTTCAACATAGAAATTAAGGGATACGAAGATAAATTGGACAAAGAAAATAGAAAAGACTTAGAAAATAAAATTACTTGAAATGTCAAATTTACAGAAAAGTAAAGTAAATTTAAAGAAGAGAAATGAAGATGGAAGGAACCCTACAAAAAAGATAACTCGATTGCAGACTCAGAAAATTGCTGGGATGTGAGTATGCTTGAGTGTTTTTTCTGAGTGAAAGTTCCAACCCTTATTCCCTAACACTTTCTAGTATTTATAGGCTGACTTATGTAATGGACAACCAAATTATCATTAATTACAATTAAATAAAATTACAAATTTGAAATGCAATTCCTCTTGGTAACTGTTTCTGTCGTGTGATTGTAGATATTCCCCATGTTTTTCTCATGTGATAAAAGCCACTAACCTTTCTACTTTCACAACTATTCGATCAGCTCTTCGAAGGCTTTACTCAATTCCTCGAATTGAGTCTTCTACTCAATTTGGCTCACTCGATCAACAAAACAATCGAAATCCAAATTAGCGCCGATTATCTCTAACTTCATATCTATATGTATGTCTTTTCGAGAAACCACACTTAACTTATTTAACTTATTTCGATTCAATTCACTTCTATCGAAAATATTTTTCGGTCAACAGGAGTAAAGTAATATATGTGTTTTCGAATAGATTCGATGGTAGCTGTAACCTTTTTAAGAATAAAGACACAATGGGGCTATTTATCTCTTTGACGTGTTTGATGAAAACGGAATTTAATTTTTTCAAAATTTATAACTCGATGTCTAAATTTTTTGCTAATTTAATTCGTTTCTTGATACTTTAAGATCATTAATATACTTTTATCACCGAAAGAAAAAACTTTTTTGGGTGGAGAAAATATCTTCTGAACCTTAAAGAATAAGATAATAAAAAAATTGATGAAAAATAGAGGAATTAGTTCACAAATAATAAAAAGTAACTCATTGACCGATTTAAATGTCAAATTATTTACTTTACCAAATCATCACATATCAAAATCATGCTTTCACACTCAGAAACC
>NC_029772.3:74929995-74947133 GCF_000817695.3 Arachis duranensis | reverse complement strand
TAATTAATATGTTTAATATACAAGAGAGAGAATAGTACAAAAGAAAGAGAATAAAGAATATTTGATATTCTTATTATTATTGTGTCTTTCGTCAGAAGCAAAGTCTCTATTTATATACATACATAAAGTTACTTTGTCAAACCTTATTAAATGTAATTTCTCTTGAAAATTGATTCCTTAAGTTGAGAAGATTGGCCGCCACATTGTTATCATAAGACTACCTATAATTATAAAAATGAACTCTAAACATTTTTTTAAATTCATCAATGTCAAAAATATATTATGTCTTTTATGTCCGTGAACTAATAATACATTTAAAAAAGATCCAATCATATTTGATATGCAACAAGTTCGAAAATAATATAATTTTTTTGGGTTGTGAAACTAGTTACAGCTATCAACAATTTGTCAACAAAAAAAAAAAATCAATCATAAAGAAAATAGTTCAACTAGATCTTAGTGTATTGATTTACAATTACACATCATATGGAATTATATGTCACATAATAGATAATAATGTATGAATTTCGTCTAAATCACACATTAAAAATATTTCTGCTTAGTTGTTAAAAGACCAGGTTATTCTTAAAATAAAGTAAAGATCTTTAAAATCTGTGGTCCATAATATTTCCTAAATTTTATCCATATAAACAATGGTCCTTATTAATATTTCTTTAATATGTATTTCTTCTGCATTTGCTTTCGTTTCGCCGAACATATGATGTCTATCATTCCTGTATTAGATGTGAAAGGGCATGAACTTTCTGTCTTAGTTAGTTTCTTTTGTGTTTAATTTAAGGCGTTTGGTACGGTACGATAAAAAATTCATACGTATTGATATAATAAAAATGTAGATAAATAATAAAATGTTATGTAGATTATATTATTTCTATTAGTACTTATTTTTTTTAAAAAAAATATATCATATCAATATTTTTACTAAAATATTTTTATAATTTAGTAAAAATAAAAAATATATTTTTATTTAATTTTATAAAAAAATTTAAATATCTTTTTTATATTGGATAAAAACTATCCATTTAAATTAATCAAAATTTTAAATTTAACTAACTTTAAACTTAAAACAACATCTAATTAAATATTTATGTACAATTAATTATGCTTATACTCTTTCATAAACTCCAATTTCATATGTTCATTCATAAAAAAAAAGAACACATCTAAAGAACAAAAAATATTAATATTCAGAAGAATGGTTCTAGTGTTCTTCATCCTTCCTGAGTTTTTTTACATCTCTCTCAAAGAACGTCTCTCTCTCAATTGTCAGACTGAAACTCTCTCTTCTTTCTGATTTCGCTGTCGCCGACTCGCCGTCACAGATGCGGGCAACCGGTTTTCCTTCTTACTTTTGGGTTAGTGGATCAAGGATCTGAAAGCCGAGCTTGCTTTGATCTGTGTCGCCAAGGTCACTGACTCACTGGTCTTTTCTCTGTTTACTTTGATTGGTTGCTTTCTTTCTGAATTGATTTTGGTGGTTCATGGATTCTGACCTATTTCTTGTTATGTGAAAAGGGGTTTTTGCTTTTGGGTCGGTTGAGTGTGTGAAGAGAGGAACTTTTGCGGTGTCTAGAATTCAGAACAAATTCCTGTTGCAAGTATAGCTTCTAAACCAACAAAAGTCCTTTCTTACAAACGTTTTGGTTGTCACAAGTAACAAACTCCTAAATAAATTGATAACCAAAGTATTTGAACCTCGGATCGTCTTCTCAAGGAATTGTAGGGAGGTATGTTCTTATTATTGGTTATGAGTTCTGTAAATTGGTGGTTTTGAAAGTAAGAAAGAAGTATGTTAAATGACAAGTAAAATTAAAATAGTAATAATAAAATAAATTTTTGGCAAGGTATTAGAATTGGAAGTCCTATCCTTATCAATTGTGATGAGAATTGGATTTTAATCCCACTTAGTTAACCTTTACTAAAGCAAAGGAAAGTCAAGTGGAATAGTTAGTTTGATCCTCAAGTCCTAGTCAATCCCTGTGGGAAGACTAGCTTTAGAGCGATCTGCCAATTTCAACAATTGCTTTATTTGATAACTCAAGCGTCACCAATTACTTAAGCAGAACCAAAAGGAAAAATTCTAAATTAAATTGAAGACATCATAAATGGAATAAAGCAAGCATAAATCTGAAATACCTCAATTGCATTAATAAAAGTAGTCAAATCTAACATGGAAAAGTTCATAAGCCAATTGGGCAACATAAGTCAAATACAAATAAAAGCCTTAGAGTATCTAAAAGTGGAAGAGAAATATAAAGTAAAAAGAATATTGAACCTGTGATGAAGAAGAAATAAATCCTAATTTCTAAAAATCCTAATCCTAAATCCTAAGAGAGAGGAGAGAGCCTCTCTCTCTCTAAAAACTATATTTAAATTATGAAAAGTGTGAGTTATGAATCTTCCCTCTTCATTCCTCTACTTTGCAGCCTTTAATCTGTGTTTTTTGGGCTTGAAACTGGGCCGGAAATAGCCCAGGATTCGCTGGAAACAAATTCTGCCACGCTGATTTTCGCAGATGCGATGTGTCCACGTGGAGCGCGCGTTCGTGTCATCTACCTGTATAGCCACTATAACAAATTATATATCAAATCGAAGCTCCGGACGTTAGCTTTCCAACACAACTGGAACCGCATCGTTTGAACCTCTGTAGCTCAAGTTATGGCCATTTTAGTGCAAGAGGGTCAGGCTAACAGCTTTGCAGTTCCTTCAACTTCTTGTATTCCTTTCACTTTTGCATGCTTCCTTTCCATCCTCTATTCCTGCCCTGTAATCTCTGAAAACACTTAACACACATATCAATGCATCAAATGGTAATAAGAGAGGATTAAACATAGCAAAATTAAGACCAAAGAAGCATGTTTTCAATCATAGCACAAAATCGGGAAGAAAAATGTAAAACATGCGAACTCAATGAATAAGTGTGAGACTAGTGGATAAAATCCACTCAATTAAATACAAGATGTACCACGAAATAGTGGTGCATCAGTGTACGTGTGGAATTTTGCTCTGTTTAATCTTTGTCTGAAGGTGAATCTTGGGTGCTGCTATTCTTCGATTGCTTCTATGTACTCCTTTTCTCTTCATGTTATCTGGTGTAATACTTTGGATGACTCTTTGGGTTGTTTTGCTGTTTTTAAAGTTTTAGTTTTTATTGGAATTTACATGCCAATTAGAGTAATGACAGATCAGATTTCAAAAACTAGCAATGACATATTAGAGTTTAAATGTACAATATTTTTGGTTAAAAAGTGATTTTAAAACTGAATTTTTAGTTTAAAATAGCGCTTGTTTGGGTGTAAGAGAAAATGGAGAAGCATGGCACTTGCTCATACTCATCAGCATGAAGATGGGTTTGAGGTTGTTGTTGTTGGTCAAAGCTGATGTAAGAATCCATTAATGCTGGAAAAGATGAAGAGCCTGTGTCATCATAGCAGCTTCCCATGCTATTAGGTTTGCCACCAACTTCTCTGTTCTTGTAGAACACCCTACACAACACCCAATCTTCCTATATGGACAGAAAAAAGAGTTAATTAGATGCTATCATAGTTATTTTGAACCTATGACTATGCTTCAGAAAATGGCCGAGGTTTGTGAAGCTTCAATTTTTACCATCATTCAATTGCTTCTTTTTCTTTTCTTTTATGCTGCTTCATTGAACTTCAAAGTGTTTGGATTAGTTGATGGAGTACTCCCACTTGCTTGATAAAGCAGATGAGTGTGAGGATCTATACATGTAGTTTGTGTATGCATGTGAGTGTTTTCTCTCCTTTTAATCCTTCTATACAATAATTTTATTTTATTTGGAGATAGTGGCGGAATAGTTAAAGATTTAGGCAAATGAAATCAAGAACCTCTATGTAGCATTTTAACTAGTGTTGACATGTGATCAATCAATAGTATAAATCATTTAAGCTTAAACATTTTATTGATATGACTTATGTATGTGTTTTACGACTATTTCTTTACCTTTTGTAATTCATTAATCATCACAGCATCATGGGCTATATCTGTGTACTATGCATACCAAAGAACATGGAAGACTTTTAATCCAATCCTTGGAGAGACCTATGAAATGGTTAACCATGGTGGAATAACTTTTCTTTCAGAATATGTATCTTTTCTTCTAGTTGAGTAGGTTTTGTAATGCATATTTTACTTTAATTTCATATAGGCATTTGATTTGTTATAGTTGATGCCTTGATGCTATTAAGGTCAATGATTGATTCAGTTCTTAGCTATTGATTTTTCAAAAAGAATTTGCCGGGAAAATTTCTTTGTCGAGCTATTGATTCAGTTCTTGGCTATTAATTTTTGTTGTTGGATCTCAACAACAAAAGATTCAATTCTAACATTGGCGTACATAGCCAAGCAAATTTTTCATCATTTGCTACTCATCATAATGTTCATCCACCACCACTACCTATGCATTTGTTTCAAGGTGTTCTTTCCAAGGGCAATATGCTAACTTACACCCAAGTCATGGAAGTAAGTTGCAAGAAATTTTAGAAGGTCAATATTCTTAACTCTTTGGTTCCGTTTAGTAATTGTATCAATATTTTTGAGGAATGAAGCAAATAATTAAACAAATGCTCCTCTCATAAGATAAAATTTGTACATTTTCTATCTATCCAAAGGTTTAGAACAATGAAGGACAATTTTTCTTAATTATAGTTTGTGTGTCTAACTATACATTTGGTTTTGAAACTTTATAGGATAGTACTGATGACTTAAACCATCGTTTAGGATCAAATGCATCAGACAATAAGCCTTTCTATAACTTCTTAAAAGTTAAGGATCCAGAGTGGGGGAAGAATGCACCTGGATCACATCACGGGCGGCGCGAAGCAGGACGCTACGGCCTTGATCTTAGCTTGAAGCTTTGATTCTAGCAGGAAACTGTGAAGCAGTAACAATGGCTACGATGAGTATGCATTTATAATGGTTTTTTGCTTGAAATACAATAATGTTAACAAGCTAAGAAAAAGTGAATAGTTTTTTTGTTTTGGTTGAGGCCAAGGTAACTCAGAATTAAGGATAGAAGAGACTTGTTACATTGAAAACCATGCCTTTGGATTCAAGGAAACTAGAAATCAAAGATAAGAAGAAATCTTGCATGGGAATTTCATTTGACCTATCTTAATTTCAATAGTTATGGTTTTATTTTATTTGAGACTTTTAATTTGGTTACATTACATGTAATTCTATAGTTGCTCTATAGTCTTAGTAATGAAATTTTAAATTCGATGACACTCCACAAGTCTTGGTTCCTACAAGGGGTTTTATAGCATAAAAATGCATGACTTTTATTTAAGAATTAAAGGAATTTTATTTGGGACGAAATCATTTTAGAAATTTTGTTTACTCTTGATAAACCCCGATTTCGTGGTTTATTTTGTGCTTAATTTGGGGGATTTTATCACCTTTTCTCACATTTATTCAATAAAATAGCATGGTTTTGTAATTCTCCCTTAAATTGTGCTTAAGTGTAAAAACATGCTTTTTAGGCCCTTAAATTGGTGATTTTAATTCACTTTAATTCCATTCGATGCCTTGATATGTTTGTTAAGTGGTTTCAGGTTTAGAAGGCAAAGATTGGATTGAAGGAATGAAGAAAAAACATGCAAAGTGGGAGAACTCATGAAGAAATGAAGGAACCGTAAAGCTGTCAAGCCTGACCTCTTCGCACTCAATCGATCATAACTTGAGCTACAGAGGTCCAAATGAGGCGATTTTAGTTGCATTGGAAAGCTAACATCTGGGGCTTCAAAATGATTAAAATTTTTCATAGTTTCCTGACGTCTAAGGATGTGCATGCGCACTGTATGCGTGTGCGCCGATTGGTGCACGTGATTTACTAAAAGTAACTCGTGGCCAGCGATTTCTAGAGCATTTGGGCCCAATACAACTCATTTCTAATGCTATTTCATGCAGATTTCAAGTTGGGGCAAAGGGGGAGCAATTGCTTTTAGGATTAACATCATGTAGTTTAGTTTCTAGAGAGAGAAGTTCCCTCTTCTCTCTAGAATTAGGTTAGGTTTAGGATATTTTCATCTTAGATCTAGGTTCAATTTTATGTTTTCATCTTATTTCCTTTATGAATTCTTGCTTCTACACCTTTAATTCTCTTAGTTTGTGATGTTAATTTTACTTTCATGTCTCTTTGATGCTCATGCACTCATGTTGAATTTGGATTTTATTTGATGAGATTTAATGTTTGATGTTCTTTTATTGTTGATTTGAGTTGTGATTTTACTTTTCTTTCAATTAGTAGTTGGTAGATTTTATTATTCTTTCTCATTTACCATGCTTTCCATTTATATCTACCAAGTGTTTGACAAAATGCTTGGTTGGGCTTTAGAGTAGATTTTGAGCATTCTTGGCTTGGAAAGAGTAATTAGGCAATCTTGAGACATAAAAACCCAACTTATGTTGGTGATCTAGAATTGTTAGTCAATATGATTTCCATTGACTCTAATCTTTTGCTAATTTCATTAGTAAGTTGATTAGTACTTTTGGATTGAGATTAGTTAGTCTTACTAGACTTTCTTCGAGTATGAGGATAACATGATACATTCTTCCATCTTCGGGGATGATGTAATAAGATAAATTCTTGTTTATTATTGTGATATGATTGATTAATCTCATTTGACTTTCTCCCTATGTGTTGGAGTTGACTAAATAAGATGAATTAATCATTGTATGACTAGGATGGAAAGTCTATGTTCTCAACCCTTACCATGAATGTCTCCCTTTATTACTTGCTTCCTTTAGTTACTTGCTTGATTTACTCTTCTTGTCATTTAAATTCTTGCCATTTATTTTCCGCCCCTTACAAATCAAACTCCATTGTTCCTTCATAGCCAATAAGCGTACACTTCATTGCCATCCTCGTGAGACGACCCGGAGTTTAAATACTTTGGTTAATTTTCATTGGGGTTTGTACTTGTGACAAAACCAAATTTAATTTGATGTGAGAGTTGTTTGTTGGTTTGGAGCTATGCTTACAACGAAATTCTTCTTTCTATAAGAAAAATTCCTAACCAACGCAATTCTCGTCATCAACTCTTCAAAAATTTCACTAAATTTGTTATTTCCTTAAAATAGGGGGGTTAAGTACTTCTTTATCATTTTCTTTCTTTTGCCCTTCTTCACATTTCACAAAGAATAATTAAAGTTATTTAAAATGAAATTAAATATGCCTCGTATTTGGTATAATGTTTTCAAAATATATAATTCCAATATGAAATGAAACTAAACATATTCAAATTTAACTTTCTTTTCGTAATATAAATCTAATTTAACTACCAGTGCTGTTTATAAAATTTGATTTGACAGTGTTTTCTTTTGAATATACGTGTAATGTATATGTGCAAAATGATCAAAATACAATCAGACTATGATGTTGAAAAAATATAAAATAGTGTATGGTGAAGAGTCAAACTTCATCTAATTATCTTTATATGTCACTTTAAATGGCACTTTCTCAAAAATGAGCAGGAACCAATCTTCCCTTTCGTTATTCTTGAATACAATTTACAAAATCTATAGAGCGTTAATGGTTAAAACCGAAACCTGGCTAATTAGGACTGGGGAGCTTGAAGGATTAACAATAAATCTTAAAATGACATTCAAAGGGATTCTACCTTTACTCACTAGTTAACCTGTCCTACTTGAACCAGAGACTTGACATCTTAGCAAAACATTTCCCTTTGCCTTAGATATTTCCAATAATTAAGGTCAAGGCAATTTAATGGAGAGGATTAGATTGTTGTAGCTGGTAGAAGTGTGGAGCATCCTCCAAGGGCCATGATCTTGGAGTGCATGTTGAAGATCCCCCCTTCTGAGAGCTTGCAAAATGTCACTGTACTATCCAACAGTAGAAGATATCATTATATTAAAACTTCAAAGGCTGATAAAATTTTATATGAATGTGAACTATCAAAGGAATTTGCATTCTTTATCTTTGCTCCAGCAAGTTTGATTGCTTCTGCAGTTCTGTACATATCATCTTTGCCTATTGCAAAATCTATAAAGAAATAGATGACAAATATATCAGAGAAATTACTCTTCATTAATAGGCATAAAACTTTTAATAGAGAAACATAAGTTAGGAAGCATTTTAGTGGGAAAAAAAGACTTGTATAAGAGATATTCACACTTCTAATGAAAACTTCACAAACTAAGACATGTCAAGCAAACATTTATATGCACTATGATAGATTATGCCTAATAAAAAAATTAGTACTTACATAAAAGCTCTACTTTTTCAATCATTTATTCAAAATAGAAAAAGCCTTTCATGATAACTGCAGTATTGAAATTTTGTATTGTAGGATTAACGATAAAAATAATCGAAAAGGATGGGAGTTTATCATAACATTTATCATAACATTTTAAAAGCCTTGTACCACTTGAAAAATAACATTTATCATAACATTTATCATAACATCAAGCCATGAACCCAAAATAAGTCACAGGAATCTCTAGTACGAAACAATAAAATGGCCTTCTAAAGAGAGTCATTTTCATCTTAGTTCGCCAACCATACAAAAAACTAAAAGAACTCAGACATCACTTCTTGTTTTAGAGTCAATGCAGATTATGACACCACTCCCTTCTATTAGTGAATTAATCAATCCAGCAAGCTAGGCTAGTCCACCAACAACTAGAAAACCAATCCCAATTTGCATTCCTTCGACCAACAATTCGAGTTTGCAACCAGAGTTAATTGCTCTTCTAAAAACATAAATACTTATTAAAATATAAAAAAGGATAAGAATCCATGAAACCAAAAAGTTCATCACACTACAAATTTTTGGCAAAATAGAGAAATCCCAATAACAGAGGCATTGATACATTATATTGACAAGAACAAAGAAACAAAATAAAGAGATTGAATCAAAGAGAAAAAAAAGTGATTAAAATTCAGACAATCATGTGATTAAAATCATGTTCCGTTCGAAAAAATTCCAATTAATCATGAGCAAGGCTAAAGCATGCTAATATTTAACAAAATCACAGCCCCAGTTTGCTTTCCTGCCACCAATTTGCAATCACGGAGTCAGAAGAGATAACGGGGTCGAGGAGAGAGCAGGATCTTCTTGGTACAGGGATGGACTTGCTGCGCTTCAGTGCAGCGGAGCAGAGCAGAGCAGAGGAAAGCTTCAGGCAAGCAGTAAGCAGTGGTACATGACGGCCTTTGTCTCTCACAGCTGCAACAGATTCGAACCATGCACAACTAGAGGAGATGGTGAGCAGCTCTGACAAAAGAGAGGAAGCAGAAGACCCCAGCGTCACCGTCTCTATGGATCCAATAGAAATAGTACTGATTGGAACTCGAGAAAAAAAGGTTTAGGGTTAGAGGGCTTCTTCTTCTTCTTCTTTAGCAGAGAGAAGGAAGAGGAGGGAGGAGACAAAGAACACGAAGCTAGATGAACAACTTTTTATATTTTTTTTTGTTTTCTTTTTATGTGTTTTTGTTTTGTTTTTTTAAATTATTTAAGATTTTAAAATATAAGATTAAATTTAGTTGAATGTTAAAATTTAATTAATTTAAAATGATAATTTTATTCAACATAAAAAAAGATATTTAAGTCTTTTTGTATAATTATATAACAAATATTTTTTATTTTTATTAAATTATAAGGATATTTTAGTAAAAATAATGTTACGATATATATTTTAAAAAAATAAAAATTAAATGCTGATGGAGATATATAATTCACGTGGTGGTGCACGAAATTGTGATCTCAATGGTGCCAACAACTTGGTACGCTCAATTGTAATCTCAACTCTTTTTCACAACTTCGCACAACTAACCAACAAGTGCACTAGGTCGTCTAAGTAATAAACCTTATGTGAGTAAGGGTCGATCCCATGGAGATTGTCGGCTTGAAGCAAGCTATAGTCATCTTGTAAATCTCAGTCAGGCAGATTCAAATGGTTATAGAGTTTTGATAATTAAAAGATAAATAAAACATAAAATAAAGATATAGATACTTATGCAATTCATTAGTGGAAATTTCAGATAAGCGTATGGAGATGCGTTGTTCCTTCTGAATCTCTGCTTTTCTATTGCCTTCATCCAATCCTTCATACTCCTTTCCATGGCAAGTTGTATGTTGGGAGTCACCGTTGTCAATGGCTACTTCCTGTCCTCTCAGTGAAAATGGTCCTCTACGGTTTCTGTACGGCTAATCAACTGTCGGATTTCTCGTCTCGGATGAAAAATGCCATGCATAGATATCGTATGGCTAATCAGCTGTTGGTTCTAGATCGTGTAGGAATAAGATTTACTATCTTTTTGCGTCTGTCACCACGCCCTACAGTTGCGAGTTTGAAGCTCGTCATAGTCATCCCTTCCCAGATCCTACTCGAAATATCACAGACAAGGTTTAGAATTTCCGAATCTCAAGAATGCTGCCAATTGATTCTAGCTTATACCACGGAGGTTCCAATCTCAGATTCAGATGCCCCATTGTCAGAGGAGAGTCGATGTGAATCGTTGATTAGAAACCCAAGAGATATACTTTCAAGCTTATTTTCATGTAGAACGGAAGTGGTTGTTAATCACGCGTTCATAAGTGAGAATGGTAATGAGTGTCACATAATCATCACATTCATCATGTTCTTGTGTGCGAATGAATATCTTAGAATAAGAATAAGCATGAATTGAATAGAAGAACAATAGTACTTTGCATTAATACTCGAGGAACAGTAGAGCTCCATACCTTAATCTATGGTGTGTAGAAACTCCACCGTTGAAAATACATAAGAACAAGGTATAGGCATGGCCGAATGGCCAGCCTCCCCAAATGACATATGAATTTGAAAATAGGGAAAAAGGCCCCCAGTACAATACTAAAAAGTTCTATTTATATAAAACTAGTTACTAGGGTTACAGAAATGAGTAAATGATGCAGAAATCTACTTCCGGGCCCACTTGGCGTGTGCTTGGACTGAGCATTGAAGCTTTCACATGTAGAGGTCTTCCTTGGAGTTAAACGCCAGTTTGTAACTTGTTTATGGCGTTTAACTCTGCTTTGCAACTTGTTTCTGGCGTTTAACGCCAGAATAGGGCAGAAGGCTGGCATTAAACGCCAGTGTGCATTGTCTAAACTCGAGCAAAGTATGGACTATTATATATTGCTGGAAAGCCCTGGATGTTTACTTTCCAACGCAATTAAGAGCGCGCCATTTGAACTTCTGTAGCTCCAAAAAGTCCATTTCGAGTGCAGGGAGGTGACAAACCCCATATTGAGAGTTTATCTTGTGCTTGATTTTAGGGGATTTTATAACCTTTTACCCTCATTTATCCATTGAAATAGCATGGTTTTGTGATTGTCTCCTTATTTGTGCTTAGATGTGAAAACATGCTTTTAGACCCTTAATTTGATGGTTTTAATCTCCCTTTGATTCCACTAGATGCCTTGATATGTTTGCTAGTGATTTCAGATTGAAAAGGCTAGGAATGGATCAAAGGAGTGAAAAGGAAAGCATGCAAAGTGGAGAAATCATGAAAAGTCAAAGAAGTTGAAATCGCCCATGGACGCGCACGCGCACCTGGCGCTTGCGCGCACCCGCGAATTACCCCATGGACGCGTACGCGTGCTGTGCGCGTACGCGTCGGTGTTGGTTTATGATTTTTAATGAAAACATGGCCAACGAATTCTGAAGGGTTGTGGGGCCCAATTGCAACCAACTTTGGCGCCAAAGAGGCTATTTAAAGCCAAGGATTAAAAAGCAAAGGGGATTCCAACTCATTAATTCATTACACACTCATTAGGATTAGTTTAGAAGTAGTTTCTAGAGAGAGAAGCTCTCGATTGATAATTAGAAGTTGCTAATTGATTTGAATTCCACTAAAGCTAGTCTTTCCTTAGGAGTTGACTATAGGACTTGAGGAATCAAATTGATTCATCCACTTGACTTTCCTTCATAGTTAGAGGTTAACTAAGTGGGAGCAATGAATAATTGATGTCACAATTGAGGAAGATAACGAGGATGGGACTTCTAGTTCTCATACCTTGCCAAGAGCTTTTATAGTTGCTATTTTCTCTCCTTTGCAATTTGCTTTTCTTGTCTCTTAATCCAAAACCCCAAAATATACAACTCATAACCAATAACAAGAACACTTCCCTGCAATTCCTTTAAGAGACGACCTGAGGTTTGAATACTTCGGTTATTAATTTTAGGGGTTTGTTACTTGTGACAAACAATCTTTTGTATGAAAGGATTATTGTTTGGTTTAGGAACTATACTTGCAACGAGAATTCATTTGTGAAATTCTAAACCGTCAAAAATCCATTCGTCAAAATGGCGCCGTTGCCGGGGATTGCAGAACGTGTGCCTTATTATTGGTTATTGTAAATATTTGCTTTTTGCTTGTTTTCTAGTTTTTGCTAGTTTAGGAATTAGTTGCTTATTTTTAATAGTTTTTATTTTTATTTTCTCTTATTACTATGAACTCTCACCCATGTGGCTACGAGCGTGGTTATAATTATGTTGCAGGAAAAGGAGATTATAATGACAACATGCATCAAGGATGGGACAACCGAAGATAATGAAGTTGTGTATCAAGAATGGGATAATCAAAGGTGGGAAGAGCCATATGCTTATGATCAATCCTCATGGCAACAACTCCCACCAATGCACTATGAAGAAGAGCCATTTTTAGATGCATACCAATCAAATGGCTATGGTGAATCTCCTTGTGACTTTCAAGAACCACCACCATATGCCTATGATCCATATCCTCAACATGACCCTCAACCATACTCACAAGCCTATTTTCAACAAACACCTCCATATGACCATGATCCTTACCCACCATACCAACCTCCTTTTGAACCATATGAGCCATACATGGAACCACAATTCCAAGATTACTCCCAAGAACCACCTCAATACACACCACCACCTTACCAAGAAGAACCACCTTCCTATAATGAACCCTTTCTCCAAAATGATGAACCCTCCCATCCACCCCAATCTCTAATGGATGAAACCCTCGGTGTTCTTCTTCAAGGACAAGAGGAGATGACAAGGGATGTGCAACAATTCATGATCGCCTTGGATGAGGTGGTAAACCGGCTAGCATCCCAACTTTTGGACACTAAAGGAACCCCCATGGTTGCATGTGGAGAATCTAAAGAGGAGCATAGCTTAAAGGAGAGATTGGAGACTCCGGTGGAGAAGGAGGAAGGCTACTTTGTGTTAGAACAATTGGAGAAGCCTATGATTATTGAAGAAAAGGAAGAAGTGGTTGAAGACTTAGGAGATGCGGAACTTCCATGGGAACCTAGAGTTATAGAAAACCCCCCCAAGAAGATTGAAGTTGATGTTAAGGAGGAATGTGCACAACCTCCAAGGCATATCCCATATGAAGACTTGGAAGGAGTAAAGCAAGAATTGAGTTCCCTTGGTGATGAAGATCATGCATCCAATCTTCTTGGTGAAGAATCCTTTCTCTCATTCAAGTGGGTAAATTCCTTATATTCAAGCTTTATTATTCCCCTTGAATATGGTTTGCTTGAAACGGATGGTCAACTTAGATATATTTGTGGCTTTAAGAGTAAAAAGGAGATGGTTAGTGGTTGGAAGCATCATTCTAGGTTCACTATGGTCACATGTCCAAAGCTTGATAGCAAAGGTTGGTGTATAACTAGAGTACATGGGTCTAGAAGGATGTTTGGTCACCTTGTTGAGAATTCACCTTGCTCACCACCCACATGGATTAATGATAATCAACTTGGAGATGGGTGTGAAGACAAAATATGGGATCCGGGAACACATGAGGATCAACATTGGGGGCCCATGGTTTGTGAAGAACTCTATCAGAGCTTGGAGATATTAATCTTGAATGATGGAGCTTATTGGAAGTCCAAGCATTGGTGGAAGTTCCAAGATGAGTACAAGCACAAGCCACCTTGAGAGAAGCTCCCCATAAGTCCAACTTAAGGACAATAAATAAAAGTGCTAGGTGGGAGACACCCCACCATGGTAAAATCCTTGCATTTTCTCTTTTTGTACATATTGGTAGAATTGGTTTAAATTCTTGTTTTGATTGATTTGATGAGTTTAATTGGTATTTTAGTATGTTAAATAAGGTTTTAGGGTGTTTTGGTAGTTGCTTGGAGGTTTGGAATGCTTGGATTGGTGCAAAAACATAGCAAAATTTTTTGAAAAAAATAGAGCACCATCCACGCGTACGCGCACTGCACGCGTACGCGTACATTGAGCATTTTCGACCATCCACGCGAGCGCGCCATGCACGCGTACGCGTGGGTTGAGAAGTTCCACCTTCCATGCATTAACCCGAGAGTTAGGCCCGCACTGTGCGCGCGTCGTGCCTTTAGCACAACCCCACTTGCGCGTACGCGCACATGACGCGTACGCGCCACTCTCGAAATAAGCCATTGACGCGGGCGCGCCATGCGCGCGTACGCGTGGATGCCCTCTCTTCCATCCATTTCTTTTTTTTCTCCTCTTTCCATTTCTTTCCTTCCCCTTTCTTCTTCCCTTCTCCTACCCCTCATCCAACACTTCCAAACACCATGGATAACCATTTATTTTAGTTAGTTAATTAGTTAGTTAGTTAGTTTGTTAGATAGCTTTAGTTTAGTTTTTATTTTATCTTCTCTCTTTTCATCATAAGTGTTGGATTATTGACTTTGTTTACTATACATTATTGCCTCCTTATTGCCTAAATGCTATTTTAGCATGAATGTTTTTAGATAATCTTTGTTGGATTCTATGATTGAGGTTATATTTAACTTGGTTTTGAATTTTTCATGCTTACCGTTTGAAAAATACCAAGTGATGAGAATTGCCTTCGAGCTTGTAACTCTTCTTGAATTACATGTTTTGGCCACCATGTGATTTGAGCCCTATTTTAATTGCATGATTTGGCCACCATGTGATTTGAACCGTATTCTTTGATTAGGCAATCTCTTGATGGATGATGTTGTGCATTTACCTTAATGCATGGTATTTCATGATCATATGCATCCATATGTGTTTGACTTGAATGCTTTCATGCTTCTTTAATGCTTGTTTTACTTTACAAGTTTACTTAAAGCATCTCAAGCATACTAGAATGAGTAAAGTGCATGCTTCTTTTGTGACATAACTTTTATGCTAATGTGTATTCTAAACCGCGCAATTTAGAATTCACACACCTAATATTTCTTAATGTCACACTAATTCACTCACTCAATTCTAGTGATTTACCTCACTCCAACAAAGTATGCTTCCTTGCTTTTATATCTTCTCCTCTTATGGTGTTATATTTTTGTTTTTTCATGAACAATGCACCACAAGCACACATGGAAGCGAAAGAAAAAACACGTAGCAATCCGGAGAGTCGCGGTACCCCCTTGCTCATCTTTGAGTGCACCGAGGACGGTGCAAACTTTTAAGTGTGGGGAGGTCGTCCGACCGATCGGCGCTTTTGGGTGACAAGTCTCTAATTCCAACACTTTTGCATTTCATTCTAGGATTTTAGGATTCTTACTTGCATTTTCCTATTTTTGCATATATATACACAATAAGCTTAGTCAAAATAATGGAATTTTTCAAGATTTCTATATATAGGGCACCTCAATTGATTTGAGTGAAAACTCTTCATAGAACTTGCTTGAAATATATATATTGTGGATCATGTTTTTGAGCTAAGAACACAAGCAAGTGAGTTTTGAGCCTAATGGTGTGGTTACATCTTATAACCACTTATTTTCCTTCTTGTGTGCATTATTCTCTTTCTATGAATGTAATCTTTGATTTGTTTGATTCTTTATGTCCATTATTTTGTGTATACATGCATTTATATGATTGAGGCCATCATTTCAATTAACTCACTTACCCAAATAGCCTTACCTTTGATCTTCCATTGTTAGCCAATTTGAGCCTACGCTTAACCCACTTTGTTCTTATTTTAGCACATTACAAGCCTAACGCGGAAAACAATAAATGTCCTTATTTGGATCTTTGATTAGCTTAGGCTAGTGTGTGTGAGTATCATTCAAGTGTGGGAATCTTGGGACATTGGGTGAATAAAAGGGTAATTTTGTATTATTATTGGAAATATTGGGAATTGGGTACATACTCATGTATTGATCAAATGTAAAACCTTATGCATTGAGGTTCTTGTATATAGAAAGAAAAAAAAATGAGAAAAAACAAAAGAAAGAAAAGAAAAATAATATGGAAAAAAGAAAAAAATTAAGAAAAACAAAAGAAAAAGAAAAAGCAATAAAAAGGGGACAAAATGCCCCAAAGCGAAGTGTAGCTCAATAAAATCAATGCATGAGTGTTGTGAAACGAAAAGGGATACACGAGTATGTGAAAAAGTGAAAAATGGGTAGTTAGGTTAGAACTTAATTGTATAGGATGTCATAGGTTAGGTGGGAAGTTTAAGCTTATCAAAGATTCAAATTTCAAACTCACTTAACCAAATATGCATCCTACCTTGCCCTAGCCCCATTACAACCTAAAGAAAAGACCTCATGATACTTGTATGCATGCATGAAATATATGTCGATTGTTAGAAGAAAAACAAATCTTAGAAAGCATGAAATAGAGGATAATTGAGAGAATCAACCCTAAAACACTTGAACGGATAGAGTGCAAATACATCCGGTGAGGGTTTGATGCTCAATTACATGTTTCCACCTATGATCATCTCTTCTCATGCAAGTTTATAAAAATATTTAATAACTCAATTCAATTTTGGACTAGACTTGCTAATACCTTTTGCCCTTGTGCATACATGCTTCTTGGGAATTAATTTATTTTGACCAAGCAATTGCAATCATGTAGATAGTTGCATATAGGTAGATTGCATTTAGTTAGTTCCATCGAATAAATGCCATACCCTTTACTTCATTCTTGGTTTAAGCATGAGGACATGCTTGGTTTAAGTGTGGGGAGGTTGATAAACCCCATTTGTAGGATTTACCTTGTGCTTGATTTAGGGGATTTTATAACCTTTTACCCACATTTATTCAATGAAATAGCATGGTTTTATAACTTCTCCCTTAATTGTGCTTAAGAGTGAAAACATGCTTTTTAGGACTTAAAATAGCTAAATCTAATTCTCCTTGATTCCATTAGATGCCTTG
>NC_029772.3:74871905-74929239 GCF_000817695.3 Arachis duranensis | reverse complement strand
TAGATTTTGTTCCTCTTGGCCTAGGTAGAGTAATTAGTGACACTTGAGTTATCTAATTCCTTTGTTGATTGATAATTGGAGAGATTGCTAATTGGTTTGGAGTGCACTAAAGCTAGTCTTTCCTTGGGAGTTGGCTAGGACTTGTGGCTCAAGTCAATTCATCCACTTGACTTTCCTTTCTTTAGTAAGGGTTAACTAAGTGGTAGCAATGAACAATACTCATCACAATTGAGAAGGATAACTAGGATAGAACTTCTAGTTCTCATATCTTGCCAAGAGCTTTATAGTTGTTAGTTTAATTTCATTGCCATTTACTTTCATGTCTCTTATCCAAAACCCCAAAACAACTCAAACCAATAACAAGACACTTTATTGTAATTCCTAGGGAGAACGACCCGAGGTTTGAATACTTCGGTTATTAATTTTAGGGGTTTGTTACTTGTGACAAACAATCTTTTGTATGAAAGGATTAGTGATTGGTTTAGAAACTATACTTGCAACGAGAATTCATTTGTGAAATTCTAAACCGTCAAAAATCCATTCGTCAGGAGGTCAGAATCCAACAGCATCAGCAGTCCTTTGTCAGCCTCTGAATCAGATTTTTGCTCAGGTCCCTCAATTTTATCCAGAAAATACCTGAAATCACAAAAAAAACACACAAACTCATAGTAAAGTCCATAAATGTGAATTTTTCTTAAAAACTAATAAAAATATACTAAAAATAGCTAGATCCTACTCAAAACTATGTAAAAATAATGTCAAAAAGCGTGTAAATTATCTGCTCATTACGTGACGTTTTGTTATTTGTCCACGTTTTTATTATATCGGTACGTATGAATTTATTATCGTACTGTAACAAATACCTTAATTTAATAATCGAATTTATTTTCTATTTTTATTTCATAATAATAACCTATATTTGGATATCTAAAAAATTATAACATTGCTTAAAAATTAAATATATGTACGTTACATCTTTTTCTTTTTTTTATTTTAAAAATTCGTCCAAATTATCACTCATTGCATCCTCTTTCTTCGCTACCCATCCAAAATGCACAGAAACTACCTTCCCTTTTAATGAAATAAAAAATAGAAACAGATAAACCAATGGCTGCGATAATTTCTTATTATTTTCCATGTTCATAATAAAAACTGTGACTTTACCCATGACTCATAATTTTCCATTACAGTTAAGTAGCCTTATTTTTTTAATCCAATCAAATGCTTTCCTTAATAAGAACGAACAAGACTTTTGAATGGGTACGCTACTAAAATCAAAACATTTTTTTATATAGCAATATATAACATGTTTTTACTTTGTTGAATGTCTATGTTTTTCTACATTATTTTTTATATATATCTATTAAACTAAATCACGATTTTTTATGAATTGGGATCGTAGATCACTAGAAAAATATAAATTGAGAAGTAGCAATTAAAAACGAAATGAGTAGCGAACCTAATAAAAATTGTCGACCCACATTCTTTTTCTTTTACTACTCTCTTGGTAGGTTCCCTGCATACACAAACGAAACAAGAAAGAAGAGTAAATAATAGTAGTAGTAAGCTAATATAATGTAACTAAGATCGTATATAAAAAGTAAATACATGTTGGTTGAGGACATAGTAGAGTTAGAGTCAAATCTGCATTTAGAATGAACAATGGGTCCTAGTTTATGTCTATCCATGGTGGCCAATGTTGTTCCCACAGATGCCTTAAGGTATGTGACTCCTTTATACGTCCACTCATCTATTTCGTGGTTGTAAAACTCATTAAAGCCCTCTCCACACAGTGCACATCTACTCTGGTCCTCTTCAGCAAGAATGTCTAACTCTTCCTCATCTTTCATTTCCTTTATCTCCTCGGGAGCCAACGACCCTGGAATCAATTCCTTTCCTGAAGCCTTTGCACCACTTAGCCACATGCTCCCACTTGCAAACCACTTTTAGACCCCTTCTGCTTTCAGCTTTTTGATATTCGATTCCTAGTCATGTGCTAATCCATATGTCTATTGTGCTCATCTTGCCATTTGAATCGGAGTCCATAGCTCGTGCATCGTCTAGGAAGATCAGCGTATAAGGCACTGATTACACCTTCATGACGAACCTTCAAGATATCTGGATCGAACTCCGTCCCAATGGAATCCTAAAACACGGGTTCATTTAAATTACTATCTCAAATCAACAAAATAAAAAGTGAGGGAAACTAATGGAAGTATAGTTACCAGTCTGGTGGGTGGATTGGTGGGTGGATTAGTTACCGAGATCACACTGTGGTTCACTAGTGAACTAATCAAATCAAGATATGCAGGTGGTGGTTGAATTGTCACCGAAACATCATCATGGAGATGAGACATCATTTGTGATGGAGCAGTTGGGAGGCTTGGACGTAAAGTTGGCAAGGTTCCCCCATGTAAATGTAAACTTTAGCCTTGCATATCAGGTAATGGATTTGAAATGGGCGTACTTATTGAGGCACCATCTCCTTGCAAAGAGCTCTCATGACTAATTTGTGTTGAAGATGGAACTTGAGGTGGAAGAAACTGTAGTTGAGGTGCTTGTCCATGATTTTGCAGGTTAGAGAAAATTGGTCCAGGTTGATTAGGCAACTGGTCATGTATAAACAAAGTTCTACTTAGACCATGACCCACATTGGTGTTATTATTAACGTTTATTTGTTCAAACAGACTCCTTGGACGCTTTTGCAATGGAAATGCTAGATTCAAGTCGGAAGGACGAGTAGCATGAGCATTGACAGTAGGGGGAGCAGCCTCCATATTAAAGGGGTACTGTGAAGAATTAGATAGATCATTAGATAACTTCCTTTTCCTGAAGAATCTAACACTTGATTGCATAGAATTGTTGTTCCTACTATAGTCTACTAATCTTGGATTCATATTTTTCCAATCAAACTCCTCTTCTTCAGTGTCCTGCCATGATGCCAATGGAAAGTTGCTCCCTAAACCATTTCTGCCAGGCTGCTCCACCAACAAAAGCATAGTACTAGGAATTTCACAGCCTTTGTCACAACCATATACCTCAATAAGAGCTCTTGGACTTTGATGTTGTTGTTCATCAGTGAGATTATAAGTCTTGGATGTTTGAAATATGTTCCAACCATTACTAGAAAATCTCTTTTGCTGCCATTCGTTCAACCCTTATTCTCTTGTATTACCTACAGTTCCCATTGAGTCTAACCTATCACCACCAACCTGTGAGGATGAAAACCAACACACTATCAGAATGTAGCTTATCTGTCTACAGGGTCTCTTTTTCTATAACAGGTATAAATAGATACCTTTTTATTAAAACAAAAATTTGGCGGCCACGTCATTCAGGTTAAGACAGAAAATATATATAAATTTTATTTTCATCAATCATGACAAACAACCTTAACGTATCAACAAAATCACTGATACTTTTGCATACAACAAATATTTCAGACAAAATCTAACGTTATCCATACTTGAGCTAGAGTGTTCTATCTGTTGCAAGGACTGTGGTTTAATAACATGTACCCTGAGAATCGGTCCATGGTGGAAAGCTGAAGCGGGTTTAGGAATTTTTTTCAAAATAGAATTTGCGTTGCAAGTATAGTCCCAAACCCACAATCAACTCTCTACCAAAGTTTGGATTCAAAACAATGTCACAATTCAAAACTAATTTAATTCCGGGAGTGTTTAGTTCCCGGGTCGTCTCCTAGGGACACTTGAGATCAATGAGTGTGCAATTCTGGTTGTGGGATCAAGGGATTTTCAATGAAGAGATAAACATATGAAGAAATAAAAGAACATTCAAACTTGTAATAAATGAATTAATAAAGGGATTAAAGAACCAACTATGTAATATAGACAAGTAAGGTATATAAAAGGGATCAATGTAAATGTGTATAAAAGATTTAAGACATAAAAGGTATCTTGGCTTGTGGTGAGCTAAGGGTCCTTTCCTTGTTGGAACCACAACTATGACAATTAGAATGGATTAATCTCACTTGGTTAACCCTCACATCGGAGAGTAATTTAAATGAGCATAAGTGTTCTTAACCCACAAATCCTAAATTGCTTTCTTATTGCCTTAGCAACAACTTAGAGTTAGTGGGAACAAAAACAATTAACAATCCAAGAATTGACACTAAATGTTGGACATTCAAACTCTAGGAACCCAATTGCTCACTTTTTCCAAGCCAAGAGATAGAAAACTAGCCCAAAATCATAATTGACATTTTATCAAACACTTGGTGGGCAAAAACATTAAACATGGAAAAAATGAGAAAATGCTTGAAACTCAAAGCAACAAATGATCTCAATCAACAATAACAACTCAAGAAATCATGTATCAAACATCAATAATCAAATTTATCAACAAGAAATTGAAATTGCAAGAGAGAAGTAAAATTGAACTATAACTTGAAATATAAGAAAGAGTAAGGACATTGTAGCTATAAAGAGTAGTAACAAAGAAATACTTACAATGGAAGCTAGCAAAATTCAAGATCAAAATTGGAAATGGAACTTAGAGAAAAACTATCCTAAAGCTTCTTAATACTACTCCTAAACTACCCTAATGTTATGCTATGGTATGCTCTTCATTTTCCCTTCAATATGAGCTAAATGGCTTCAGAAATGGGCCTCCAATCCACCAAAATCGCGAGTCACGTGTAATTTTAATGAAGGCATGTGCGGCCACCTGTGCATACGCACAGATGTGTGCGCACGCACACTTCGCCAAAAATTTTTTCCTGTGCGTACACATAAGAGGTTGTCCGCACGCACACTAGGCGATGCTTGAATGGACGCGTGGCGCGCACAAAGTGGCTCACGCGCACGTGTGGCTATGCTCTGAGGGCTGTGCATATGCACGCATGTCTGTGCACATGCTCACATCGCTGTGCTCTTCTCCTTTGATTCTTCGTGCTTGATAGGCAAAATTGTGATTTACTCTTTTTCATAACTTGAACAATTCTTAGCAATGGCTCCAAACTTGGTGCACACTACTATGGTTCACTCACATTCTTCACAACTTCGCACAACTAACCAGCAAGTGCACTGGGTCGTCCATGTAATAAACCTTACGTGAGTAAGGGTCGATCCCACGGAGATTGTTGGTATGAAGCAAGCTATGGTCATCTTGCAAATCTCACTTAGGATGATTCAAATGATTTTAATGGTTTTCGAAAATAATAATAAATAAAGCATAAAATAAAGATAGAGATACTCATGTAAATCATTGGTGGGAATTTCAGATAAGTGTATAGAGATGCTTTGTTCCTGTTGAATCTCTGCTTTCCTACTGCCTTCCTTCAATCCTTCTTACTCCTTTCCATGGCAAGCTGTATGTAGGGCATCACCGTTGTCAATGGCTACTTTCCATCCTCTCAGTGAAAATGGTCCAAATGCTCTGTCACAGCACGGCTAATCATCTGTCGGTTCTCGATCATGTCAGAATAGAATCCATTGATTCTTTTGCGTTTGTCACTACGCCCAACAATCGCAAGTTTGAAGCTCGTCACAGTCATTCAATCCTTGAATCCTACTCGGAATACCACAGACAAGGTTTAGACTTTCCAGATTCTCAAGAGTGGCCGCCAAAGGGTTTTAGCTTATACCACGAAGATTCTGATCAATGAATCCAAGAGATATACGCTCGGTCTAAGATAGAACGGAAGTGGTTGTCAAGCACACGTTCATAAGGATGGATGATGATGAGTGTCACGGATCATCACATCCATCAGGTTGAACTGCAGCGAATATCTTAGAACAAGAATAAGCTGAATTGAATAGAAAGTAGTAGTAATTGCATTAAAACTCGAGGTACAGCAGAGCTCCACACCCTTAATCTATGGTGTGTAGAAACTCCACCGTTGAAAATACATAAGTGATGGTCCAGGCATGGCCGAATGGCCAGCCTCCATGAAGGTCTAAAATCGCATACACTGATTAAAGATCAATCAAAAGACATCTAATACAATAGTAAAATGTTCTATTTCTACTAGACTAGTTACTAGGGTTTACAGAAATAAGTCTAAATGCAGAAATCCACTTCCGGGGCCCACTTTTGTGTTTGCTTGGGCTGAGCTTGAGCTTTACACATGCAGAGGCTTCTCTTGGAGTTAAACGCCAAGTTGTAACGTGTTTTTGGCATTTAACTCTGGTTTGTGACGTGTTTCTGACGTTTTACTCCAGAATGCAGAATGGAACTGGTGTTGAATGCCAGTTTGCGTCATCTAAACTCGAATAAAGTATGAACTATTAACTATTGCTGGAAAGCTCTGGATGTCTACTTTCCAACGCCATTTAGACCGCGCCTTTTGGAGTTCTACAGCATCAGAAAATCCATTTTGAGTGCAGGGAGGTCAGAATCCAACAACATCAGTAGTCCGTTTTCAACCTGAATCAGATTTTTGCTCAGGTCCCTCAATTTCAGCAAGAAAATACCTGAAATCATAGAAAAACACACAAACTCATAGTAAAATCCAGAAATATGAATTTGCATAAAAACTAATGAAAACATCCCTAAAAGTAGCTAGATCCTACTAAAAACTACCTAAAAACAATGCCAAAAGCGTATAAATTATCCGCTCATCACAACACCAAACTTAAATTGTTGCTTGTCCCCAAGCAACTGAAAATCAAATAGGATAAAAATAAGAGAATATACTATAAATCTCAAAATGTCAATGAAGATTAGTTCTAATTAGATGAGCGGGACTTGCAGCTTTTTGCTTATGAACAGTTTTGGCATCTCACTTTATCCTTTGAAGTTTAGAATGATTGGCATCTATAGGAACTCAGAGTTCAGATAGTGTTATTAATTCTCCTAGTTAAGTATGTTGATTCTTGAACACAACTACTCTTATGAGTCTTAGCCGTGGCCCTAAGCACTTTGTTTTCCAATATTACCACAGGATACATAAATGCCACAGACACATGACTGGGTGAACCTTTTCAGATTGTGACTCGGCTTTGCTAAAGTCCCCAGTTAGAGGTGTCCAGAGCTCTTAAGCACACTCTTTTTGCTTTGGATCACAACTTTAACCACTCAGTCTCAAGCTTTTCACTTAGACTTGCATGCCACAAGCACATGGTTAGGGACAGCTTGATTTAGCCGCTTAGGCCTGGATTTTATTTCCTTGGGCCCTTCTATCCATTGATGCTCAAAGCCTTGGATCCTTTTTACCCTTGCCTTTTGGTTTTAAGGGCTATTGGCTTTTTCTGCTTGCTTTTTCTTTTTCTTTCTCTATTTTTTTCGCCATTTTTTTCAAGCTTTTGTTATTCACTTCTTTTTCTTACTTCAAAAATCAATTTTATGATTTTTCAAATTATTAATAACATTTCTCTTGTTCATCATTCTTTCAAGAGCCAACAATTTTAACATTCATAAACAACAAGATAAAAAAATATGCACTGTTCAAGTATTCATTCAGAAAACAAAAAGTATTGTCACCACATCAATATAATTAAACTAATTTCAAGGATGAATTCGAAACTCATGTACTTCTTGTCTTTTGAATTAAAAACATTTTTCATTTAAGAAAGGTGAAGGATTCATGGAATTATTCATAGCCTTAAGACATAGTTACTAGACACTAATGATCATGTAATAAAGACACAAACATAGACAAAACATGAAGCTCAAAAATTGAAAAATAGAGAGATAAGAACAAGGAAGTTAAGGAATGAGTCCACCTTAGTGATGGTGGCGCCTTCTCCTGGAAGGACCAATGGCGTCCTTGAGCTCCTCTATGTCTCTTCCTTGCCTTTGTTGCTCCTCCCTCAAAGCTCTTTGATATTCTCTAATCTCATTGAGAATGATGGAGTGCTCTTGGTGTTCCACCCTTAATTGGTTCATATCATGACTCAATCCTTCTAGAGAAGTGTTGTGTTGTTCCTAATAGTTGTTTGGAGGAAAGTGCATCCCTTGAGGCATCTCAGGGATTTCTTGATGATGAGCTTCCTCATGCGTCTCTTGAGATCCATGGATGGCCTCTCTTGTTTGCTCCATCCTCTTCTTGGTGATGGGCTTGTCCTCTTCAATGAGGATGTCTCCTTCTATGACAACTCCAGCTGAGTAGCATAGATGGCAAATCAGATGAGTAAATGCTAGCCTTGCCAAGGTGGAGGGCTTTTCGGCTACTTTGTAGAGTTCTAGAGAGATGACTTCATGAACTTCTACTTCCTCTCCAATCATGATGCTATGGATCATGATGGTCCGATCCACAGTTACTTCGGATCGGTTGCTAGTGGGGATGATGGAACGTTGGATGAACTCCAACCATCCTCTAGCCACAGGCTTAAGGTCCAGTCTTCTTAATTGAAACAGCTTGCCTTTTGAGTCTCTTTTCCATTGAGCTCCTTCAACACATATGTCCATGAGGACTTGTTCCAACCTTTGATCAAAGTTGACCCTTCTAGTGTAGTGGCGTGCGTCTTCTTGCATCATAGGCAAGTTGAATGCCAACCTCACATTTTTCGGACTGAAATCTAAGCATTTCCCCCGAACCATTGTAAGCCAATTCTTTGGATTCAGGTTCATACTTTGATCATGGTTCCTAGTGATTTATGCATTGGCATAGAACTCTTGAACCATTAAGATTCTGACTTGTTGAATAGGGTTGGTAAGAACTTCCCAACCTCTTCTTTGGATCTCATGTCGGATCTCCGGATACTCATTTTTCTTGAGCATGAAAGAGACCTCGGGGATTACCTTCTTCTTGGCCACAACTTCATACAAGTGGTCTTGATGGACTTTTGAGATGAATCTCTCCATCTCCCTTGACTCGGAGTGGAAGCTTTTGTCTTCCCTTTCCTCTTTCTAGAGGTTTCTCCCGCCTTAGGTGCCATCAATGGTTATGGAAAAACAAAAAGCTATGCTTTTACCATACCAAACTTAGAATATTGCTCGTCCTCGAGCAAAAGAAGAAAGAATAGATGAAGAAGAAGAAGAAATGGAGAGAGATATATATTCGGCCAAGGGAGATAAGAGAGGGTAGTGATGTGTGAAAATGAAGAAGGATAGAGGGGTTTATATAGTGGAGGGAGGGGGATTAGGGACGGTCATTTAGGGTGGGTTTGGGTGGGAAAGAGATTTTGAATTTGAAGGTAGGTGGGGTTTATGGGGAAGAGTGGATGGATGTGAGTAGTAAAGAGGTGATGGGGAAGAGAGATTGAGGTGATTGGTGAAGGGTATTTGGGGAAGAGTGTTATTGGATTGTGTGAAGAGGAGAGAAAGTGAGTTGAGGTAGGTGGGAATCCTGTGGGGTCCACAGATCCTGAGGTGATCCTGTGGGGTCCACAGATCCTGAGGTGTCAAGGATGAATCATCCCTGCATCAATTAGGCGTGTAAAATGCCCTCTACTTGCAATCCTGGCATTTAATGCCAGACTGAAGCTTGTTTCTGGCGTTAAACACCCAAATGTAGCATGTTTCTGGCATTTAATGCCAGCCTGATGCTTATTGCTAGCGTTAAATGCCAGCTTTCCTCAGGGTGCAATCCTGGCATTTAGATGCCAGATTGCTGCTTGTTTCTGGTGTTCAACGCCAGATTCATGCTCTGTTTTAGCGTTGAATGCCAGCCAGATGCTCCTTACTGGCGTTTAAACGCCAGTAAGCTCTTCCTCCAGGGTGTGTTGTTTCTTCTAGTATTTTTGATTCTGTTTTTAATTTTAGCAATTGTTTTGTGACTCCACATGATCATAAACCTAATAAAACATAAAAGAAAAAAAATATAGATAAATAAAAAGTAGGTTGCCTCCCAATGAGCGATTCTTTAATGTCAATAGCTTGACAGTGAGCTCTCATGGAGCTCACGGATCATCAGAGTATTGTTGGGACCTCCCAACACCAAACTTAGAGTTTGAGTGTGGGGATTCAACACTAAACTTAGAGTTTGGTTGTGGCCTCCCAACACCAAACCTAGAGTTTGATTGTGGGGGCTTTGTTTGACTCTGTATTGAGAGAAGCTTTTCATGCTTCCTCTCCATGTTTACAGAAGGATAACCTTGAGCTTTAAACACAAGGTAGTCCCCATTCAATTGAAGGACTAGTTCACTTCTGTCAACATCAATCACTGCTTTTGCTGTGGCTAGGAAGGGTCTTCCAAGAATAATGGATACATTCTCATCCTTCCCAGTGTCTAAGATTATGAAATCAGCAGGGATGTAAAGGCCTTTAACCTTCACTAACACGTCCTCTACCAATCCATAAGCTTTTCTTATTGACTTGTCTGCCATCTCTAATGAGAATATGGCATCCTGTACCTCAAAGATTCCCAGCTTCTCCATTACAGAGAGTGGCATAAGATTTATACCTGACCCCAGGTCACACAGAGCCTTCTCAAAGGTCATGGTGCCTATGGTACAGGGTATTAAGAATTTACCAGGATCTTGTTTCGTTTGAGGTAAAGTTTGCTGAACCCATGTATCTAGTTCACTAATGAGCAACGGAGGTGCATCTTCCCAAGTCTCATTACCAAACAACTTGGCATTCAGCTTTGTGATGGCTCCTAGATATTGAGCAACTTTCTCTTCAGTTACATCTTCATCCTCTTCAGAGGAAGAATAGTTCTCAGAGCTCATGAATGGCAGAAGGAGGTTCAATGGAATCTCTATGGTTTCTAAATGATCCTCAAAGTCCTTTAGGTCCTCAAGAGGGAACTCCTTTCTGTCTGGGAGACGTCCCATGAGGTCTTCCTCATTGGGATTCACGTCCTCCCCTTCCTCCTTGGATTTGGCCATATAGACAATATCAATGGCCTTGCACTCTCTTTTTGGATTCTCTTCTGTATTGCTTGGGAGAGTACTAGGAGGAGTTTTAGTAATTTTCTTACTCAGCTGGCCCACTTGTGCCTCCAAATTTCTAATAGAGGACCTTGTTTCAGTCATGGAACATAAAGTGTCCTTAGACAGATCAGAGACTATGTTTGCTAAGTTAGAGGGACTCTGCTCAGAATTCTCTGTCTGTTGCTGAGAAGATGATGGAAAAGGCTTGCTATTGCTGAGCCTGTTTCTTCCACCATTGTTAAAGCCTTGTTGAGGCTTTTGTTGATCCTTCCATGAGAAATTTGGATGATTTCTCCATGAAGAATTATAGGTGTTCCCATAGGGTTCACCCATGTAATTCACCTCTGCCATTGCAGGGTTCTCAGGATCATAAGCTTATTCTTCAGAAGATGCCTCTTTAGTACTGTTGGATGCATTTTGCCATCCATTCAGACTCTGAGAAATCATGTTGACTTGTTGAGTCAACATTTTGTTCTAAGCCAATATGGCATTCAGAGCATCAATTTCACGAACTCCCTTCCTTTGAAGCGTCTCATTACTCACAGAATTCCTCTCAGAAGTGTACATGAATTGGTTATTTGCAACCATGTCAATGAGTTCTTGAGCTTCTGTAGGCGTTTTCTTTAGGTGAATGGATCCACCTGCAAAATGGTCCAGTTACATCTTAGAGAACTCAGATAGACCATAAAAGAATATATCCAAAATGGTCCACTCTAAAAGCATGTCAGAAGGACACCTTTTGGTCATCTGCTTGTATCTTTCCCAAGCTTCATAGAGGGATCCACCATCTTTTTGTTTGAAGGTCTGAACATCCACTCTAAGCTTGCTCAGCTTTTGAGGAGGAAAGAACTTAGCCAAGAAGGCCGTGACCAGCTTATCCCAAGAGTCCAACCTATCTTTAGGTTGTGAGTCCAACCATGTTCTAGCTTTGTCTCTTACATCAAAAGGGAAAAGCATGAGCCTGTAGACTTCAGGATCTACGCCATTAATCTTAATAGTCTCACAGATCTACAAAAACTCAGTTAACGGATAGGGATCTTCTGATGGAAGTCCATGAAACTTGCAGTTCTGTTGCATTAGAGCAACTAGATGAGGTTTCAGCTCAAAATTGTTTGCTCCAATGGTAGGGATTAAGATGTTTCTTCCATCAAATTTGGAAGTAGGTATACTATAGTCACCAAGCATCCTCCTTGCGCCTCCACCATTGTTATTAGGTTTGGCCATGTCTTCTTCTTTTTCGAGATTCTCTATAAGGTTTTCTCTGGATTGTTGTGCCTTAGCTTCTCTTAGCTTCTTCTTCAAAGTCCTTTCAGGTTCAGGATCTGCTTCAACAAGAATGTCCTTATCCTTGCTCCTGCTCATATGAAAAAGAAGAGAATAGAAAAGAAGAAGAATCCTCTATGTCACAGTATAGAGATTCCTTTATGTTAGTAGAAGAAGAAAAGAATAAAAGAAGGAGAAGAGGAAAATTCGAACATAGAGGAGAAGAGAGGGTTCGAATTTTTAGATGAAGAGAAGAGTTAGTAATTGAATAAATAAATAGAAGAAGAAGAGAGAGAGAGGAAATTTCGAAAATTGTTTTTGAAAAAAGGTTAGTGATTTTCGAAAATTAAGAGAGGAAATAAAATTGAAATTAAAATTTGAAACAATTAGTTAATTAAAAGAATTTTGAAAATGAGGGAGGTAATTTTCAAAAATTAGAGAGAGAAGAGTAGTTAGGTGGTTTTGAAAAAGATAAGAAACAAACAAAAAGTCAATTAGTTAGTTGAAAATGATTTAAAATTCAATTTTTTTTGAAAAGATAAGAAGTTAGAAAAGATTTTTGATTTTGAAAAAGATATGATTTGAGAAAATATGGTTGAAAAAGATATGATTGAAATTTGTTTTGGAAAAGATTTGATTTTTAAAATTAAAATTGATTACTTGACTAACAAGAAACTAAAAGATATGATTCTAGAATTTAAAGATTGAACATTTCTTAACAAGAAAGTAACAAACTTCAAATTTTGAATCAATCACATTAATTGTTAGCAAAGTTTTTGAAATTTATGAAATAAAATTAATAAAAAGATTTTGAAAATTAATTTTTTATTAAAAAATATTTTCAAAAAAATATAAAAGAAAAATGAAAATGATTTTGAAAAGATAGGGTTTTTAAAACTGAAATCTTAACTTGACTAACAAGAAACAACTAATTTTTAAAAATTTTTAACTAAGTCAACCTAAAGATTTCGAAAATTGTGAGTAAAATAAGGAAAAGATATTTTTTATTTTTGAATTTTTTAATGATGAGAGAGAAAAACACAAAAATGACTCACAACATGAAAATTATGAATCAAAACACATGATGCATGCAAGAACACTATGAATGTCAAGATGAACACCAAGAACACTTTGAAGATCAAGATGAATATCAAGAACTTATTTTTGAAAAGTTTTCAAGAAAAGAAAAACATGCAAGACACCAAACTTAGAAATTTTCAATGCTTAGACACTATGAATGCAAAAATGCATATGAAAAACAACAAAAACCACAAAACAAAGAAATATGAAGATCAAACAAGAAGACTTATCAAGAACAACTTGAAGATCATGAAGAACACCATGCATGAGTTTTCAAAAAATGCATAAATTTTTAAAACATGCAATTGACACCAAACTTAAAAATCGATACTAGACTCAAACAAGAAACACAAAACTTTTTGGTTTTTATGATTTTATAATTTTTTTTATTATTATTATTTTTCAAAAATTTCTTTTTTTGGAAAAAGGAAATAAATAAAAAATTTTGAAATATTTTTTGAAAACTTTTTGAAAAGAAAATTACCTAATCTGAGTAACAAGATGAACCGTCAGTTGTCCAAACTCGAACAATCCCCGGCAATGGCGCCAAAAACTTGATAGGCAAAATTGTGATTTACTCTTTTTCATAACTTGAACAATTCTTAGCAATGGCTCCAAAAACTTGGTGCACACTACTATGGTTCACTCATATTCTTCACAACTTCGCACAACTAACCAGCAAGTGCACTGGGTCGTCCAAGTAATAAACCTTACGTGAGTAAGGGTCGATCCCACAGAGATTGTTGGTATAAAGCAAGCTATGGTCATCTTGCAAATCTCAGTTAGGCTGATTCAAATGATTTTAATGGTTTTCAAAAATAATAATAAATAAAGCATAAAATAAAGATAGAGATACTCATGTAAATCATTGGTGGGAATTTTAGATAAGTGTATAGAGATGCTTTGTTCCTGTTGAATCTCTGCTTTCCTACTGCCTTCCTTCAATCTTTCTTACTCCTTTGCATGGCAAGCTGTATGTAGGGCATCACCGTTGTCAATGGCTACTTTCTATTCTCTCAGTGAAAATGGTCCAAATTCTCTGTCACAGCACGGCTAATCATCTGTCAGTTCTCGATCATGTCGGAATAGAATCCATTGATTCTTTTGCGTTTGTCAC
Organism: Arachis duranensis; assembly: GCF_000817695.3. Taxonomy (NCBI): domain Eukaryota; kingdom Viridiplantae; phylum Streptophyta; class Magnoliopsida; order Fabales; family Fabaceae; genus Arachis; species Arachis duranensis. Next base: position 74,915,001 of record NC_029772.3, on the reverse strand, counting down.
TACGCCCAACAATCGCGAGTTTGAAGCTCGTCACAGTCATTCAATCCTTGAATCCTACTCGGAATACCACATACAAGGTTTAGACTTTCTGGATTCTCAAGAGTGGCCGCCAAAGGGTTCTAGCTTATACCATGAAGATTCTGATCAAGGAATCCAAGAGATACACGCTCGGTCTAGGATAGAACGGAAGTGGTTGTCAAGCACGCGTTCATAAGGACGGATGATGATGAGTGTCACGGATCATCACATCCATCAGGTTGATGTGCAGCGAATATCTTAGAACAAGAATAAGCTGAATTGAATAGAAAGTAGTAGTAATTGCATTAAAACTCGAGGTACAGCAGAGCTCCACACCCTTAATCTATTGTGTGTAGAAACTCCACCGTTGAAAATACATAAGTGATGGTCCAGGCATGGCCGAACGGCCAGCCCCCATGAAGGTCTAAAATCGCATACACTGATTAAAGATCAATCAAAAGACGTCTAATACAATAGTAAAATGTTCTATTTATACTAGACTAGTTACTAGGGTTTACAGAAATAAGTCTAAATGCAGAAATCCACTTTCGGGGCCCACTTTGGTGTGTGCTTGGGATGAGCTTGAGCTTTACACGTGCAGAGGCTTCTCTTGGAGTTAAACACCAAGTTGTAATGTGTTTTTGGTGTTTAACTCTGGTTTGTGACGTGTTTCTGGCGTTTTACTCCAGAATGTAGCATGGAACTGGTGTTGAACGCCAGTTTACGTCATCTAAACTCGAATAAAGTATAGACTATTAACTATTGCTGGAAAGCTCTAGATGTTTACTTTCCAACGCCGTTAAGAGCGCGCCATTTGGATTTCTGTAGCTCCAGAAAATCCAATTCGAGTGCAGGGAGGTCAGAATCCAACAGCATCAGCAGTCCTTTTTCAGCCTGAATCAGATTTTTGCTCAAGTCCCTCAATTTCAGCCAGAAAATACCTGAAATCACAGAAAAACACACAAACTCATAGTAAAGTCCAGAAATGTGAATTTTGCATAAAAACTAATAAAAACATCCCTAAAAGTAGCTAGATCCTACTAAAAACTACCTAAAAACAATGCCAAAAAGCGTATAAATTATCCGCTCATCAATGCTTCCTCCACCTTGCATACTCTTCTTCCATTTTCTCCAAGCCATTCGCACCTTATACATCTGAAATCACTCACAAACAACATCAAGGCATCGACTGAAAGGCAACTGGAATAAAATTGATCAAATTAGGGACAAAAGAGCATGTTTTCATAATCAAGCATAAATTAGGAGGAATGTTCAAAAGCATGCTATTTAAGGGAATAAGTGCAAGTTTATATGATGAAATCTATTCAATTTAAACCAAAAATCATCATCAAATATGGATTCATCAATTCTCCAACACTTAAACACTAGCATATCCTCATGCTAAACACATTCAAAGGAGATAGATGAAAGGGAAAACAACTTATTCTACGTACTACCTAAATGTTACATGCTACTATACTAAGAGTTGGTAAAACAGACCATGAAATTCCAATCCATCACAAGAACACCTTAGGGCCAATGCAAAGAGTTCATGCACTAAGATCAATGTCCAAAGAATTGAATTGAAAATTTCAAAACTATTCAATCAAACAACTTGCAAGAAGATATAATATGAGATGTAGGAACATAGAATTGAGCGATCGAACCCCTCACCGGATGTGTATCAACTCAATTCGCTCAGTATTTAGGGTTTAACCACTCAATTCTCCTTTTATCCTATTTTTCAAAGATTTGCAAGTCATCTAACAATCAACTAGTATTTGATGCATGAAAAACAAATTTCACGAGGTCTTTGGAGGGTTGTAATGGGGCTAGGGTTTAGGTAGGATAAATATGGTTAAATGGGCTAAAAGAATTAGTTCTTTGATTAGCTTAAGTGTCTACCTAATCCTATATCACCTATATACACATAACAATATGATCTATCCATCCATTTTCTTCTATCTCACCCTACTCATGCATTTTCTTTTCAAAACATGAATATATGCATCCTTTATTTCAACTTTTTGTTTCATACTCTATTATGCACAAGTTTTTTTTTTCTAAATTGAACTATCGATGCACATGTCTTAATTAATGAAATGCATGAGCATTACCTAATTGCCAAAAATTTTCCACAATGAGTTCATGCCTTTATCACCAATGTTTCCTAATAATTCCCCCACACTTGGAATATACACACTAATCCACCCAAGCTAATCAAAGAGTAATTCAGGGACATCAATGGTTTTTCGCTTAAGGGGAGTAATGTGCTTACCATCAAAACAAAAGGGGATTCACAGGATCAAAAGGGGTTCACAAAGGTGAATGCAAGGGTTGGCCATATAGGTTGGTGAGTTTAACATCAAAGATGGCCTCAATCATGCTAAATGCATCCAAACACAAATACAGGACATAAAGAATCATGCAAATCATTGATCACGATAAAAAAGGAGTAGAATCACACAAGAACAAATATTATGGTTGTAAAATGCAACCATCTATTAGAGCTCAAATCTCACAGGGTATGTTGTTCTAGCTCTTTTCTATGTTCTATAAAAAAATACTCCAAGCAAGTTGAAAAATACAAAATTTTCCTTCAATTCAATCAATGGTACACTCTAAGAAAGAACTCATGGAAATTCCTTGGTGTTTCACCAAACTTATTCATTCTATCATGCAACATGCAAACATTAACTACCATATACTATAAACATTAAAGAAATATTTACAAACAAGCCAAACAAGATGCAATAGAGATAAAGTTACTCAAAATGAAGAAAAAGAACTACAAAAAGTATTACAAAGTGTTTTGAAAAGATAAGTTTTTGCCCCCTCGAAGTCGTCGATCCTCCCCCACACCTAGTTCGTGCATGGTCCTCCATGCATACTTACGATCCGGGAGAATGAGAACATCGGGGTCCACTTTCAGCTGGTGGTCTCGGAATTGGGTTAGTCACCTTCATCAAGCTCCTCCCCAACTAGCTCAGATGAAGCCATCGGAATGGGGCCGGGGTCTTTTCCATCTAGCTTTGCCGCTATCCACTCGTAACGCTTGCACTCTAGATGCTCCATGTGGTGGATATCATGTAAGATATCTTGGTATAAGTCCGAAAGAGATCCTAGAATCGGTAAAGGAGTTGATGAAGTTGGTAGACTTGATGGTGGTGCTGTGAGTGCCTTCCTATTGGAGGGTTTTTCCTTTGTTGATCCTTCCAAATCCCCCCTCGAAATGAACTTGTTGCCTTTTGGAATCTCAAACATGATGTCCATTAGTTTCCTCTCTACCCCTGCTGCTATTACCAAGCGCATCACCATCGATGGAAAAGGGATATTAATCTTCTTTTTTCTCAATGAGTTTCCAAATTGATTTGCGCATTGAAGGTATAATGGTTATATTCTTTCCTTCCATAATAGCCCAAAGTAGCAAAGTAGTTTTAAATCTCACATGGGTAGCATGGGTGTTGGAAATGATGTAGTCCGCCACAATTTTATGCCAAATACGAGCCTTGGCATTCAAATCGAAGTAAACAATACTAGTGGGAACGGATTTCCTCCCCTTGCTAAACTCCCATGAAGCACCGGGACGGCCAATTCACTTAAGAATAGGAGCCAAAGACATCTTCCCCTTAAACACATTCGCTTTGATCCTTGAATAATCTTCCCTCTCAGGAGGAATGTGGAGGATCTTCAAAAGAGCTTCTAGAGCTTGGTTGGAAGTGTCCAACCTTTTTCCCCGGAGGAATACCGACTCCGCTTCCCAAGATTGGTAGTTGGCGTAGAATTCTCGCACCATGGTTTCATTAAGTTCAATTGGGTCTTGCTTAAGAAACTCCCAATGAAGTGAGGCAATCCTTTCATGGATGACCGCCTTGTATTCGTTTGGAACCTTTAGCGTTCAATCCCAACGGATTGTCCTTTTCTCGAATTTCTTATATCGGAACTTGGCTTTTTGGTTAACCAAAACATTTGGGTTACTACTTGGGCGATCCATGAAGTGAGGTCTAGATGGGTGAGATGGAGGTTGCACAACCGGTGAAGTGACCGGTGCCTTACCCTTCTTTCGCATCCTAAAATGAAAACAAAAGATTCTCAAGATCATAGGGCAACAACAATATAAGATCAATGAGGAAGCACTAGTGAAACCAAGAAAACCAAATTCTTAATTGGAAGCTTTTAAAATAGTGTGATTTTCAAGAAAGACGGTGTGTATATTCCAAGGGTGTGCGTGGTTGGAACACACACACCGGCTGGACACAACAGCAATCACACTCTTATGCAACACAAAGCTCAATGCTTCTCAATTAAGTGCTTAAGTTGCAAGTATAAAGCATAGGCATGAAAACAACTTCAAGAAAGCACCATATGATTCCTTTGAATTTCTTCGAGTGGAATGGTCATTGAAGTCGTTGGTGTAAAAGCTCATTAGCAAAGGAATTTGATAAACAACAACAATAACCATTCACCCAAAATGATATACCAACAAGGAAATGCATTGGTAAATCCAATTTGATTAACAACAAATGTCATAATTGAATTTGCACAATTCATAAAATATGCCTAACAAAAGATAAATTGAACACATATGATGGCCATGTCATATGAATCAAACAAAATCTCCATAGAGGCATTTTATCAAACATGTGGTATGCAATGTGCAAACTCATCACAATTAGGCTCAAATTCAATCTTAATCAACTCACAATCAAATATCAACACTTTGCAATACAAAGATGAACAAGAAAATAAAAACAATTGCGATAAATTTAATCTAATCGACATGAAAAGAAAAGAAAATAAAAGAAATTGCAAAAATCAACATTAAAAGAGAAATAAGAACCTGAAAATTAAAGGTTGAAGAAAAGAAGAATTAAGGGGAAAAACTCTTCTTCTAGCCACTGCGAGCTCACGGTGGTTGGTTCGCAGGAAAGGAAAAAAGCACCGAAGGAGAGAAACTCACCGGTGGTGAAGAAAGAAAAGAGTAAGGAAAGAAAGAACAGTGGTTGACGGCGGTGGTGGAGGCCGGCGGCAGCGCCTGAAGGCTGGGCAAAAGAGGAGAAAAGAGCAGCAGCAGTGAGGAGGGGAAGAAAAGAAAACTGTTGCTCAACAGGGCAAGTTGCCCTGTTGTTGCTCAGAACGAGTCATGTGCGTACGCATAGAAGCCTGTGCACACGCACAGAAGCCTGTGCGCACGTACAGAAAGAAAAAGTTAGAGGGGTGTGAACGCATAGAGCGTGCAATCGCTGCGACCAGAGAGGATGTAGTGGAGTGTGCAGACGCACAGCAGGGAGAGCGCACACAGAGGTCGCAAGACAGAGGGGTGTGTGCGTACGCACAAAACACAAAACAAGGGGGATGCGAGCGCACAGAGCGTGCGGTTGCTCCCACAAGAGGGGTTGCACTAAGGCGTGCAAGCGCAAAGCGGCGTGTGCTTGCGCAGAAAGCTTGGGTTTTTTTTGAAAACACTTTGCTTGAGGGAAGAATCATGTGTGCGTGCGAACACAGGTCCGTGCGCACGCACAGAAGCAAAGATAAGAAGGGGCTGTTCATGCGCACAGCACACTGATGCTCCCACCAGAGCGGCTGTCAAAAGGCGTGCGGTCACACACGTCTGTGCGGCCGCACGAGAAGCACAATAAGGGGAAGGCATGTGTACGCACACAACTGTGCACACGCATAGGACAAGAGAGATAGGGCAGCGCCCACGCACAGGCTGTGCTGGCGCTGCGACCAGAGGGCATTGCAAGGAGTGTGCGGACGCACGGGCATGTGCGCTTGCACAGGGGCAAAAAATATAGTTTTGTGCGAACGCACAACAGGATGCGTACACACAGATGCCATGTTTCACAAAAATTTTCTTTCAAAACCAAGGTACCTACCTTTAGTATATCAAGATACCAACCCCAAATCATACAAACAAGCACAAATTCATGATCCACAAGCAACTCAACTTATTCAACTCAAAAATACCAAATCAAAACTAAGCTAATCATCGTATCACAAGAAGGTTGCTAAATCAAAAAGCTATAAACAAGAGATAAAGTTGGAACAATGTTACCATGGTGAGGTGTCTCCTACCAAGCACTTTGGTTTATAGTCCTAAGTTGGACTTTGCATGGCTTCATTGGTCACTTTGGAACTTTTCCAAGGAGGAAAACCTCTAACTCCTTGGCATTCTTGTTTTCTTCTTGCTCCTTGCCATCCTCAATCACTTGCTCTTCAATTATATCGCACCCAAAGATAGAATAGGCTTTGAGAATTGGTTTCTTAGACTCCTCCAAGATGAATTCTACCACTTTGCCATCGGCTTCAAAAGAATAGAATCCTAAATGTGCATCCAGTCTAAAATGGGCCGTCTTCAAAAACGGCCTTCTAAGGAGCATGGATGATGGCTTATCTGAGTTAATAGGAGGGGTCTCCAAAATGTGAAAGTCTACTAGGAAGGGTAATCCTTGAATGTCAACTAGCACATTTTCCGCAATCCCCACAACTGATACAATGCTTTTATCTACAAGCACAAACCTCGCCCCAGATTTCTTAAGTGGTGGCAAGTTCAGTCTCTCATAAATGGGGAGTGGCATGATGCTTACGCACGCCCCCAAGTCACACATACAGTCCATGAACTTCACCCCACTGATGGCATGTCATCATATACCTATTTTTCTATGCTTTTTCATACAAGAAATTGATGATTTGTGCTTAAATATTGAATGCTTTTGTTCTTAAATGATATATTTTCTTGATCTTTTAATTTTATAAATCTTGTAGGAAATAAGAAGAAAAAGAAGCAAAGAAGCACAAAATAAGCTAAAAAGGAGAAAAAAAAGAGCTTTGGGGAACACTTTGAAGTTGGAGCACGCTTTGGAACCTTAGCCACGCTTTTAAAAGCGTGGCCCATGACCAAATTAAAGGAGGAAGCAACCAGCACGCACATTGCCCTGCTCTTGCCAAGGGCAGGGCAATATCATGATGAAACAAAGAGAGGTTGGAAGCAAATTTTCGCTAAGTTAAAATCTGGGCGCTCACAGCATGACCATGCCTCCTTCAAAGGGCTATAACTTGAGCTACAGATGTTCGATTGATGTGCTTCCAGTTGCGTTGGAAAGCTGACATTCAGAGCTTTCCAACGATATATAGCAATTCACATTTGGCGTACAATTGAGGCATGAGTGAAAGGCATCTTTAAGGGCAAAAAATAAGCGAAAATAAACCAAAGTGCTTCCACCAAGGCTCGAAGAGGGAGACACAAGGAAACCAAGGAAGTCTGCTCTCAAGGAGAGCAGAGTGCTCTCTTGGAGAGCAATGTCGTGCTCTCTTCATAAAAATTCAAGAAAAATTGTTTTCCCAAATGCTTTCACAAGGGTTTGAACTTGGGAACTCCCCTTGGCGCACACAAGCATGAGCATGACACGGTCAGGGCGCGCATGATTGACGCAAGCAGGGAGGCAAGGCACGCACCATGACACTGCTGGCCCGCTCTCCACAAGGGCAGGGTAATCCCCTGGTGCCTTTCCTATACTTAGCACGCAACATGCATCCCCACACAAAGCTTCACTGCTCTGCCCTCCACAAGAGTAGAGCAGCCTCCTGGGAGCAACATGGGCCAAAATTCAACTAAAATTCCATTTAAATTCAATTCCTCTCCAAATTGAATCAAGGCCAACCAAACCCATTTCTCCACAAATCTAAAGCAAGCAAAGCCCACATCATCTTTCAAAGGCACACAGAGAAGCTAGATTAGGAATTTCATTTTGTGAATTTGTTTTTAATTTCAATTTCATTTTATTTTCATTTTGTAAAAAGCCTATATAAAGGCATCACTCTCATTTCAGAGGGGGGGCTCCATTAGAGAGGTTGGCTCCACTAGGGAGCATTAGGAGTAGGATAGAGAGCTCTCTATTCTAGTTTCCTTTCTTTGAATTTAAATTTTGGATTGAGATTGGAAGGAATTCTGTTTTCATTCTCTATCTGCACTTCTCTTGTTATTCTTCTGCATAATTGAGAATTGGATTTACATTTCACTTGCTGTTTGATTTACTTCTCTTCTGCTGATTATTTTCTACTTTGATCAAGGAAGGAATTGAGATCTAGACTTGTTTTCTAGTCTCTTTGATTTCCTGAGATCTTCATTTTGATTTTGCAATTGAGTTGAATTTAATTTCTGTTTGCTTCTTCAAGCAATTTTACTTTCTGTTTGAGATCGGTTGTAAGTTACTACATCTTTTACTTCTCTGTTTGATTGCCATTTACAATTTCTTGTTTGATTTCTTGAATCCCAGCTCCCAAAATCCTTTTATTCTTCCTGCAATTTAAATTTCCAGTTGCTTGATCTATTGCTTTCATTTAAATTCCCTGCTCCCACTCCCTTTACTTTTGATGCAATTTACATTTATTGTCATTTAAGATTCTGTCAATTTACTTTTCTTGCTCTTTAAGTTTCAATGCAATTTATTTTCTGCACTTTATAATTCCTGCAAATTTACTTTCTGTTGGCTACATTTCATTCAATTTCACTTCAATGTTAGCTTGACTAAACTAATCACCCACTAAAGTTGCTTGATCCATCAATCCCTATGGGATCGACCTCACTCTTATGAGTTATTACTACTTGATGCGACCCGATACACTTGCCGGTTAGATCTATGTGTTTGGAAATTCGTTTTTCCACAAAAACACCATCAGGCACCGAGCTTGCCTAATATGAGTTAAAGTTCTTTCTATTTCCGGATCAAAAGGGGCTAAGCTCGGGTCTGGAAGCGACCGTGTCATTCAACTGAGGAGGCAATGAAAGCATGCAATTATTAAAAGCAAACCAAGAATAGGCAAATAAACAAAATCTAACTTAACAACCAATAACTAGTAAGACTAGCTAAATAGAAGTGCTATCTACAATTAGTGCTAAGTAGCAAACAAAAGTCAAATATTCACACTACTCACATATTTACAACCACCAAAATTATAGCACTCATTGCACTTAAAGTGACATCCCTGGCAACGGCGCCAAAAACTTGGTGGAAGGCCGAAGTGGGTTTAGGAATTTTCCTCAAATTAGAATTTGTGTTGCAAGTATAGTCCCAAACAACCCACAATCAACTCTCTACCAAAGTTTGGATTCAAAACAATGTCACAATTCAAAACTAATTCAATTCCGGGAGTGTTTAGTTCCCGGGTCGTCTCCCAAGGGCACTTGAGATCAATGAGTATGCAATTCCAGTTGTGGTGATCAAGGGGTTTCCAATGAAGAGATAAACATATGAAGAAATAAAAGAACATTCAAAATTGTAATAAATGAACTAATAAAGGGATTAAAGAACCAACTATGTAATATAGACAAGTAAGGTATATAAAAGGGATCAATGTAAATGTGTATAAAAGATTTAAGACATAAAAGGTATCTTGGCTTGGAGTGAGCTAAGGGTCCTTTCCTTGTTGGAACCACAACTATGACAATTAGAATGGATTAATCTCACTTGGTTAACCCTCACATCGGAGAGTAAGTTAAATGAGCATAAGGGTTCTTAACCCACAAATCCTAAATTGCTTGCTAATTGCCTTAGCAACAACTTAGCGTTAGTGGGAACAAAAACAATTAACAATCCAAGAATTGACACTAAATGTTGGACATTCCAACTCTAGGAACCCAATTACTCACTTTTTTCCAAGCCAAGAGATAGAAAACTAGCCCAAAATCATAATTGACATTTTGTCAAACACTTGGTGGACAAAAACATTAAATATGGAAAAAATGAGAAAATGCTTGAAACTAAAAGCAATAAATAATCTCAATCAACAATAACAACTCAAGAAAGCATGTAACAAACGTCAATCATCAAATTTATCAACAGGAAATTGAAATTGTAGGAGAGAAGTAAAATTGAACTATAACTTGAAATATAAGAAAGAGTAAGAACATTGTAGCTATAAAGAGTAGTAACAAAGAAATACTTACAATGGAAGCTAGCAAAATCCAAGATCAAAATTGGAAATGGAACTTGAATGTAAAACCCTAGTATAAACTCTAGTAGAAATGATGAAAAACTTAGAGAAAAAACTATCTTAAAGCTTCCTAATACTACTCTTAAGCTATCCTAATGTTATGCTATGGTATGCTCTTCATTTTCCCTTCAATATGAGCTAAATGGCTTCAGAAATGGGCCTCCAATCCACCAAAATCATGAGTCACGTGCAATTTTAATAAAGGCATGTGGGGCCACCTGTGCGTACTGATGAGCGGATAATTTATACACTTTTTGGCATTGTTTTTACATAGTTTTTAGCATGTTTTAGTTACTTCTTAGTATATTTTTATTAGTTTTTATGCAAAATTCACATTTCTGGACTTTACTATGAGTTTGTGTGTTTTTCTGTAATTTCATGTATTTTCTGGCTGAAATTGATGGACTTGAGCAAAAAGCTGATTCAGAGGCTGAGAAAGGACTGCAGATGCTGTTGGATTCTGACCCTCCTGCATGCGAAGTGAATTTTCTAGAGCTACTGCGTTGGAAAGTAGACATCATGGGCTTTTCAGTAATATATAATAGTCCATCCTTTGCCAGAGACCCTTTTATGGAGTAAAATGCCAGAAGTGGCACCTGGTGCACGAAATTGTGATCATCAACAATGGCACCAAAACAAACTTGGTAGCGCTCTCAAACGTGAATCACACTTAGTCACAACTCCGCATAACTAACCAGCAAGTGCACTGGGTCGTCCAAGTAATACCTTACGTGAGTAAGGGTCGATCCCACAGAGATTGTTGGTATGAAGCAAGCTATAGTCATCTTGTAAATCTCAGTTAGGTGGATAGTAAATGTTATGGAGTTTTCGAATATTAAATAAATAAGCAGAAAATAAAGATAGAGTTACTTATGTAATTCAATGGTGGGAATTTTAGATAAGTGCGTGGAGGTGCTTGTCCCTATTGGATCTCTACTTTCCTACTGTCTTCCTTCAATCCTTCTTATTCCTTTTCATGGCAAGCTGTATGTAGTTGATGAGTGGATTTTTGACGGTTTAGAATTTCACAAATGAAATCTCGTTGTAAAGTATAGTCTCTAAACCAACAATAATCCCTTCATACAAAAATTTTGTTTGTCACAAGTACAAACCCCTAAATTCTATAAACCGAAGTATTTAAACCTCGGGTCGTCTCTCAAAGGACTTGCAGGGTAGTGTTCTTATTATCGGTCATGAACTTGTTTATTTTGGGGTTTTAGATGAGAAACATGAATAGTAAAGCGTAATGAAATTTTATTAACAAAATGGTCTTGGCAAGGTTTGGTTGTCAAGGGTCTTCATCATTATCACTAGCCACAAGTATGGTAGTTGCAAGGATTAATCCCACTTAGTCATCCTTAAGTCAATTAACAAAGGAAAGTCAAGTGAGTTATATCAATCCTAGTCCATAAATCCTAGCTTTTCACTAATTGGATTAATGAAGGCTAGAGTCAATGGCTATCAACTATCAATCAATTAGACACTAGTAATTCAAGAAATCCTAAGTTACCTTCTCAAGCCAAGAACATAAAATTCTATTCTAACATTCTCCCAAGCATTTATTCAAACACTTGGAATGTACAAAAGAAAAGTATAGCAAATCACAACAAGAATGAATTCTAACAACAATTGAATGCAAAGAATTGACAACAACAATCAAGGAAATCACAATTATCATGAATTACCTCAATATTGCATTATTGAAAGAAAACAAAGGAACAACAATCTATACAAAACAAAATAAGGAATTACAATTATTAAAGCACATAACTAGAAAGAGGAAGATGAGAAGAGTAAGAATTGGTAAGGGAGAAGTGAATTAAAGCATGAATTAAACCTAGATCTAAGAGGAGAGATTAACCTAAACCTAATCCTAATTCTAGAGAGAAGTGAGAGCTTCTCTCTCTAGAAAACTAACTCTAAACTAAAACTAACTCCTAGTGAATCTATCTCTCTTTCTCTCTATGCCCTTCCCGTTTCATCCTTGGTCCTTTTAATCCTTTCTACCAGAATTCTGGTGCCAAAATGGGTCCAGAACTCTCCAAAATCGCCAGGCACGTGTTGCTTTAATGAGATCACGTGTGGACTGTGACGCGTGCGCGCACGGTACGCATGCGCGTCCTCGGCCGATTCCGCAATGTGCGCGCGAGTGCCTTGTGCGCATGCGCATGCTGGGATGAATTCTTTTCTTTGGCTTTTTATGCTTCTCTCCATTTGTATGCTTCCTTCCTTGCTCCTTTGATCCATGCCTAGCCTATTTCAATCCTGGAATTACTAGCAAACACATCAAGGCATCTTATGGAATTAAGGAGGAATTAGAATTCATCAAAATAAGGCTTAAAAAGCATGTTTTTACACTTAAGCACAAATATGGGAGAGACTACAAAATCATGCTAATTCCTTGGCTAAATGTGACAAAAGGTTGATGAAATGCTCTAAATTCAATACAAGATAAACCCTAAAAATGGGGTTTATCAGTAGGGCATCACCGTTGTCAATGGCTACATTCCATCCTCACAGTGAAAATGGTCCAAATGCTCTGTCACAGTACGGCTAATCATCTGTCGGTTCTCGATCATGTTGGAATAGAATCTCTTGATTCTTTTGCGTTTGTCATCATGCCCAACAATCGCGAGTTTGAAGCTCGTCACAATCATTCAATCCCGGAATCCTACTCGGAATACCACAGACAAGGTTAGACTTTCTGGATTCCCATGAATGCCGCCATCAATTCTAGCTTATACCACGAAGATTCTGATTAAGGAATCCAAGAGATATGCGCCCGGTCTAAGGTAGAACGGAAGTGGTTGTCAGTCACAGGTTCATAGGTGAGAATGATGATGAGTGTCACGGATCATCACATTCATCATGTTGAAGTGCAACGAATATCTTAGAATAAGAACAAGTGGAATTGAATAGAAAATAGTAGTAATTGCATTAAAACTCGAGGTACAGTAGAGCTCCACACCCTTAATCTATGGTGTGTAGAAACTCCACCGTTAAAAATACATAAGTGATGAAGGTCTAGGCATGGCCGAATGGCCAGCCCCCAAACGTGATCAAAAGATCAAAAAATACAATCAAAGACCAATCCAAAGACTTGTAATACACTAGTAAAAAGTTCTATTTATATTAAACTAGCCACTAGGGTTTACAGAAGTAAGTAATTGATGCATAAATCCACTTTTGGGGCCCACTTGGTGTATGTTTGGGCTGAGCTTGATCTTTACATGAGTTGAGGCTTCTATTGGAGTTGAACGCCAAGTTGTAACGTATATTTGGCGTTCAACTCTGGTTCGTGACGTGTTTCTGGCGTTTGACTCCAGAATGCAGCATGGAACTGGCGTTGAGCTCCAATTTACGTTATCTAATCACGAATAAAGTATGGACTATTATATATTGCTGGAAAGATCTGGATGTCTACTTTCCAACGCCATTGAGAGCGCGCCATTTGGAGTTCTATAGCTCTATAAAATCCATTTCGAGTGCAGGAAGGTCAGAATCCAACAGCATCAGCAGTCCTTTGTCAGCCTTTTATTAGAGTTTTGCTCAGGTCCCTCAATTTTAGCCAGAAATTACCTGAAATCACAAAAAAACACAAAAACTCATAGTAAAGTCCAGAAATGTGAATTTAGCATAAAAACTAATGAAAACATCCCTAAAAGTAGCTAGATCCTACTAAAAACTACCTAAAAACAATGCCAAAAAGCGTATAAATTATCCGCTCATCACAACACCAAACTTAAATTGTTGCTTGTCCCGAGGTAACTGAAAATCAATTAGGATAAAAAGAAGAGAATATACTATAAATTCCAGAATATCAATGAATATTAGTCCTAATTAGATGAGCGGGACTTGTAGCTTTTTGCCTCTGAACAGTTTTGGCATCTCACTTTTTTTCTTTGAAGTTTAGAATGATTGGCATCTATAGGAACTTAGAATTTCAGAAAGTGTTATTGATTCTCCTAGTTAAGTATGTTGATTCTTGAACACAGCTACTTTTATGAGTCTTGGCCGTGGCCCTAAGCACTTTGTTTTCTAGTATTACCACCGGATACATAAATGCCACAGACACATGACTGTGTGAACCTTTTCAGATTGTGACTCAGCTTTGCTAAAGTCCCCAGTTAGAGGTGTCCAGAGCTCTTAAGCACACTCTTTTTGCTTTGGATCACGACTTTAATCACTCAGTCTCAAGCTTTTCACTTGGACCTGCATGCCACAAGCACATGGTTAGGGACAGCTTGATTTAGCCGCTTAGGCCTGGATTTTATTTGTTTGAGCCCTCCTATCCATTGATGCTCAAAGCCTTGGATCCTTTTTACCCTTGCCTTTTGTTTTTTAAGGGCTATTGGCTTTTTCTGCTTGCTTTTTTTTTCTCGCAAGCTTTTGCTATTCACTGCTTTTTCTTACTTCGAGAATCAATTTTCATGATTTTTCAGATTGTCAATAACATTCTCTTTGTTCATCATTCTTTCAAGTGCCAACAATTTTAACATTCATAAACAACAAGATCAAAATTATGCACTTTTGAAGCATTCATTCAGAAGACAAAAAGTATTGTCACCACATCAATATAATTAAACTAAATGCAAGGATAATTTCGAAATTCATATACTTCTTGTTCTTTTGAATTAGAAACATTTTTCATTTAAGGGAGGTGAAGGATTCATGGAATTATTTATAGCCTTAAGACATAGTTACTAAATACTAATGATCATGTAACAGAGACACAAATATAGATGACATTATAAGCATAAAAACTGAAAAAAAAACAGAAAAATAAGAACAAGGAATGAATCCACCTTAGTGATGGTGGCACTTTCTTCTTGAAGAACCAATGATGTCCTTGATTTCTTCTATGTCTCTTCCTTGCCTTTGTTGCTCCTCCCTCATTGCTCTTTGATCTTCTCTAATTTCATGGAGAATGATGGAGTGCTCTTGATGTTCCACCCTTAATTGATCCATATTGTAACTCAAATCTTCAGGAGAAATGTTGAGTTGTTCCCAATAGTTGTTGGCAGGCAAGTGCATCCCTTGAGGCATCTCCGAGATTTCTTGGTGATAAGCTTCATCATGCGTCTCTTGGGTTCCATGAGTGGGCTCTCTTGTTTGCTCGATCCTTTTCTTAGTGATGGGCTTGTCCTCCTCGATGGGGATGTCTCCTTCTATGATGACTCTAGCTGAGTAACATAGATGGCAAGTAAGATGAGGAAAAGCTAGCCTTGACAAAGTAGAGGGCTTATCGGCAATTTTGTAGAATTCAAGGGTGATAACTTCATGAATTTCTATTTCCTCTCCAATCATGATGCTATGGATCATGATGGACCGATCCACAGTAACTTCAGATCGGTTGCTAGTGGGGATGATGGAGCGTTGGATGAACTCCAACCATCCTCTAGCCACAGGCTTGAGGTCCAGTCTTCTTAATTGAACCGACTTGCCGTTGGAATCTCTTTTCCATTGAGCTCCTTCAACACATATGTCCCTAAGGACTTGGTCCAACCTTTGATCAAAGTTGACCCTTCTTGTGTAGAGGTGTGCATCTCCTTGCATCATGGGCAAGTTGAATGCCAACCTCACATTTTTCGGACTAAAATCTAAGTATTTCCCCCGAACCATTGTAAGATAGTTCTTTGGATTCGGGTTCATACTTTGATCATGGTTCCTAATGATCCATGCATTGGCATAGAATTCTTGAACCATCAAGATTCTGACTTGTTGAATGGGGTTGGTCAGAACTTCCCAACTTATTCTTTGAATTTCATGTCGGATCTCCGGAAACTCATTTTTCTTGAGCTTGAAAGGGACCACAGGGATCACCTTCTTCTTGGCCACAACATCATAGAAGTGGTCTTGATGGGCTTTGGAGATGAATCTTTCTATCTCCCATGACTCGGAGGTGGAAGCTTTTATCTTCCCTTTCCCTTTTCTAGAGGTTTCTCCGACCTTAGGTGCCATCAATGGTAATGGAAAAACAAAAAGCTTATGCTTTTACCACACCAAACTTAAAATATTGCTCGCTCTCGAGCAAGAGAAGAAAGAAAAGAAGAAGAAGAAGAGAAAATATGGAGGAGAGTGTGCAAGGTGTATTCGGCCAAGGTGTAGAAGAAGGGGTTGTGGTGTGTGAAATTTAAGGAGAATAGAGGGGTTTATATAGTAAGGGGAGAGGGAGTCGGTTTGGCCATTTAGGGTGGGTTTTGGGTGGGAAAGAAATTTAAATTTTGAAGGTAGGTGGGGTTTTTGGGGAAGAGTGGATGGATGTGAGTGGTGAAAGGGGTAATTGGGAAGAGAGATTGAAGGGGAGAATATGGTAGGTGGGGATCCTGTGGGTCCACAGATCCTAAGATGATCCTGTGGGGTCCACAGATCCTGAGGTGTCAAGGATTTACATCCCTGCACCAATTAGGCATGTAAAATGCCTGTGCATGCAATTCTGGCGTTTAAACGCCGAAGTGATGCATGTTCTGGGCGTTCAACGCCCATGTGCAGCATGTTTCTGGTGTTGAACGCCAGTTCCATGCTTGTTTCTGGCATTCAGCGCCAGCTCTCCTCAGGGTGCATTCCTGGCATTTAAACGCCAGGATGTTACTTATTTCTGGCATTCAACGCCAGATCCATGCTCTGTTCTGGTGTTGAGCGCCAGCCAGATGCTCCTTACTGGCGTTTAAACGCTAGTAAGTCCTTCCTCCAGGGTGTGATTTTTCTTCTGCTGTTTTTGATTTTGTTTTTAATTTTAATATTTTTTTCGTGACTCCACATGATCATGTACCTAATAAAACATAAAAGAATGATAAAATAAAATTAGATAAATAAAAATTGGGTTGCCTCCCAGTAAGCGCTTCTTTAATGTTAATAGCTTGACAGTGGGCTCTCATGGAGCCTCACAGGTGATCAGGTCAATGTTGTATAGTCCCAACACCAAACTTAGAGTTTGGTTGTGGGGATTCAACACCAAACTTAGAGTTTGGTTGTGGGGATTCAACACCAAACTTAGAGTTTGGTTGTGGGGATTCAACACCAAACTTAGAGTTTGGTTGTGGCCTCCCAACACCAAACTTAGAGTTTGACTGTGGGGGCTCTGTTTGACTCTGTACTGAGAGAAGCTCTGCATGCTTACTCTCCCTTGTTACAGAGGGATAGCCGTGTGCCTTAAACACAAGGTAGTCCCCATTCAATTGAAGGACTAATTCTCCTTTGTTAACATCTATCACAGCTTCTACTGTGGCTAGGAAAGGTCTTCCAAGGATGATGCATTCATCCTCCTCCTTCCTAGTGTCTAAGATTATGAAATCAGTAGGAATGTAAAGGCCTTTAACCTTTACTAACACGTCCTCTACTAATCCTTAAGCTTGTCTTACTGACTTGTCTGCCAATTGTAATAAGAATAAGGCAGGCTGTACCTCAATGATCCCCAGTTTCTCCATTACAGAGAGTGGCATAAGATTTATGCCTGACCCTAGGTCACACAGAGCTTTCTCAAAGGTCATGGTGCCTATGGTGCAGGGTATTATGAATTTTCCATGATCTTGTCTCTTTTGAGGTAAAGTTTGCTGAACCCATGTATCAAGTTCACTAATGAGCAAGGGAGGTTCACCTTCCCAAGTCTCATTACCAAATAACTTGGCATTCAGCTTTATGATGGCTCCTAGATATTGAGCAACTTACTCTCCAGTTACATCTTCATCCTCTTCAGAGGAAGAATAGTCTTCAGAGCTCATGAATGGCAGAAGGAGGTTTAATGGGATCTCTATGGTCTCTATATGAGCATCAGATTCCTTTAGGTCCTCAATAGGGAACTCCTTCTTGCTTGAGAGACGTCCCATGAGGTCTTCCTCATTGGGATTCACGTCCTCTCCCTCCTTCTTGCATTCGGTCATGTTGAGTATATCAATGGCCTTGCACTTTCTCTTTGGATTCTCTTCTGTATTGCTTGGGAGAGTACTAGGAGGGGTTTCAGTAACTTTCTTACTCAGCTGGCCCACTTGTGCCTCCAAATTTCTAATGGAGGATCTTGTTTCACTCATGAAACTTAAACTGGCCTTAGACAAATCAGAGACTAGATTAGCTAAATTAGAAGTGCTTTGCTTAGGATTCTCTGTCTGTTGCTGAGAAGATAATGAAAAAGGCTTGCTATTCCTGAGCCTAGTTCGTCCACTATTATTAAAGCCTTGTTGAGGCTTTTGTTGATTCTTCCATGAGAAATTTGGATGATTTCTCCATGATGAATTGTAGGTATTTCCATAAGGTTCACCTAAGTAATTTACCTCTGCTATTGCAGGGTTATCAGGATCATAAGCTTCTTCTTCAGAAGATGCCTCTTTAGTACTGTTGGATGCATTTTGCCATCCATTCAGACTTTGGGAAATCATGTTGACTTGTTGAGTCAACATTTTGTTCTGAGCCAATATGGCATTTAGAGCATCAATCTCAAGAATTCCCTTCCTCTGAGGCGTCCCATTATTCACAGAATTCCTCTCAGAAGTGTACATGAACTGGTTATTTGCAACCATGTCAATAAGTTCTTGAGCTTCTACAGGCGTTTTCTTTAGGTGAATGGATCCACCTGCAGAATGGTCCAGTGACATCTTAGAGAACTCAGACAGACCATAATAGAATATATCCAGAATGGTCCATTCTGAAAGCATGTCAGAAGGACACCTTTTGGTCATCTGCTTGTATCTTTCCCAAGCTTCATAGAGGGATTCACCATCTTTTTGTTTGAATGTCTGAACATCCAATCTAAGTTTGCTCAGCTTTTGAGGAGGAAAGAATTTAGCCAAGAAGGTCGTGACCAGCTTATCCCAGGAGTCCAGGCTATCCTTAGGTTGTGAATCCAACCATGTTCTAGCTCTGTCTCTTACAGCCAAGGGAAAAGCATGAGCCTGTAGACTTCAGGATCTACTCCATTCGTCTTTACAGTCTCGCAAATCTGCAAGAACTCAGTTAAAAACTGATAGGGATCTTCTGATGGAAGTCCATGAAACTTGCAATTTTGTTGCATTAGAGTAACTAGTTGAGGTTTCAGCTCAAAATTGTTTGCCCCAATGGTAGTGATTGAGATGCTTCTTCCATCAAACTTGGAAGTACGTGTAGTGTAATCACCAAGCATCCTCCTTGCATTATTTTTGTTAGGTTTGGCTGCCATCTCCTTCTCTTGTTTGAAAATTTCAGTAAGGTTGTCTCTGGATTGTTGTAATTTAGCTTCTCTTAGTTTCCTCTTCAGAGTCCTTTCGGGTTCTGGATCAGCTTCAACAAGAATGCCTTTCTCCTTGTTCCTGCTCATATGAGAAAGAAGAGAACAAAAAAAGGAGGAGGAATCCTCTATGTCACAATAAAGAGGTTCCTTATTATTAGTAGAAGAAGAAAGGGAATAAGAAGAATGGAGAATCCAAACACAAGGGTAAGGATAGAGGTAGTGATTTGAGATGAGATGAAGAGAAGTGTTAGTGAATAAATAAATAAATAGAGGAAGATGAAAGAGAGAGAATTCGAAAATTAATTTTGAAAAGCAGTTAATGATTTTCGAAAATTAAAGGTTTGATAGAATTAAAATTAAAAATTAAAATAATTAGTTAATTAAAAAGAATTTTGAAAAAGGGATGAGATATTTTCGAAAAGTAGAGAGGGAAAAGTAGTTAGGTGGTTTTGAAAAAGATAAGAAACAAACAAAAAGTTAATTAGTTAGTTGAAAAAGATATTAAAATCAAATTCGAAAAGATAAGAAGATAAGAAGATAAGAAGTTAGAAAAGATATTTTAAAATCAAATTTTTGAAAAAAGATAAAATTTTGAAAAAAAATATGATATAAAAGATAAAATGAAAAGATATGATTAAAAAGATATGGTTAGAAAAGATTTAATTTCTAAAATTAAAATTAATTACTTAACTAACAAGAAACTAAAAGATATGATTCTAGAATTTAAAGATTGAACCTTTCTTAACAAGAAAGTAACAAACTTCAAATTTTTGAATCAATCATATTAATTGTTAGTGTAATTTTCGAAAATCATGAAATACTATTAAGAAAAAGATTTTTGAAAAATAATTTTTTAAAATTTTTGAAAATAGAAAAAAATGAAAAAGATTTGATTTTTGAAAGAGATTTTGAAAAGATAAAATTTTTAAATTTGAAAATTTAACTCGACTTGTAAGAAACAACTAATTTTAAAACTTTTTGACTAAGTCAACCCAAATTTTCGAAATTTTTGAGAGAAATAAGGAAAAGATATTTTTTTATTTTTGAATTTTTAATGAGGAGAGAGAAAAACACAAATATGACCCAAAACATAAAAATTTTGGATCAAAACACTTAATGCATGCAAGAACACTATGAATGTCAAGATGAACACCAAGAACACTTTGAAGATCATGATGAACATCAAGAACATATTTTTGAAAATATTTTTTTTTATGCAAAGAAAACATGCAAGACACCAAACTTTGAAATCTTTAATGCTTAGACAATATGAATGCATAAATGCATATGAAAAACAATAAAAGACACAAAACAAGAAAACATCAAGATGAAACAAGAAGACTTACCAAGGACAACTTGAAGATCATGAAGAACACTATGAATGCATGAATTTTCGAAAAAAAAAATGCAAGAATAAGATGAATCATGCAATAGACACTAAACTTATAACTTGACTCAAGACTCAAACAAGAAACACAAAATATTTTTGGTTTTTATGATTTTATAATTTTTTTGTATTTTCATTTATTTTTTTTGAAAAACATATAGGAAAAGAAATTAAGAGATTCAAAATTTTTTAATAAGAATTCCAAGAATCTTTCAATGTTAGTCTAAAGCTCCAATCCAAGGGTTGGGCATGGCTTAAAAGCCAGCCAGCTTTAGAAGATATAAATCAGGCATGTAACAACTGATATTCCAATTAACTTGCCTCTATGCTGATGGTTTTGAAGCCTCAATCCAATTGAGTTAGACATGGCTTTACAGCCAGCCAAGCTTCAACATACTTTATGAAACACTAGAATTCATTCTTAAAAATTTTGAATAATTTTTTGAAAACAAAGAAAAAATTTGAAAAATATTTTTGAAAACTTTTTGAAAAGAAAAATAAAAAGAAAATTACATAATCTGAGCAACAAGACGAACCGTCAGTTGTCCATACTCGAACAATCCCCGGCAACGGCGCCAAAAACTTGGTGCACGAAATTGTGATCATCAACAATGGCGCCAAAAAAACTTGGTAGCGCTCTCAAATGTGAATCACACTTAGTCACAACTCCGCACAACTAACCAGCAAGTGCACTGGGTCCTCCAAGTAATACCTTACGTGAGTAAGGGTCGATCCCACGGAGATTTTTGGTATGAAGCAAGCTATGGTCATCTTGTAAATCTCAGTTAGGTAGATTGTAAATGTTATGGAGATTTCGAATATTAAATAAATAAGCAGAAAATAAATATAGAGTTACTCATGTAATTCAATGGTGGGAATTTCAAATAAGTACGTGGAGGTGCTTGTCCCTATTGGATCTCTGCTTTTCTACTGTCTTCCTTCAATCCTTCTTATTCCTTTTCATGGCAAGCTGTATGTAGGGCATCACCATTATCAATGGCTACATAGCATCCTCTCAGTGAAAATGGTCCAAATGCTCTGTCACAGCACGGTAATCATCTGTCGGTTCTCGATCATGTTGGAATAAAATCCCTTGATTCTTTTGCGTTTGTCATCACGCCCAACAATCGCGAGTTTGAAGCTCGTCATAGTCATTCAATCCCAGAATCCTATTCGGAATACCACAGACAAGGTTAGACTTTCCGGATTCCCATGAATGCCGCCATCAATTCTAGCTTATACCATGATGATTCTGATTAAGGAATCCAAGAGATATGCGCCCGGTCTAAGGTAGAACGAAAGTGGTTGTCAGTCACGCGTTCATTGGTGAGAATGATGATGAGTGTCATAGATCATCACATTCATCATGTTGAAGTGCAACAAATATCTTAGAATAAGAACAAGCGGAATTGAATAGAAAATAGTAATAATTGCATTGAAACTCGAGGTACAGCAGAGGTCCACACCCTTAATCTATGGTGTGTAGAAACTCCGCCGTTAGAAATACATAAGTGATCAAGGTCCAGGCATGGCCGAATGGCCAGCCCCCAAACGTGATCAAAAGATCAAAAAATACAATCAAAGACCAATCCAAAGACTTGTAATACACTAGTAAAAAGTTCTATTTATATTAAACTAGCTACTAGGATTTACAGAAGTAAGTAATTGATGCATAAATCCACTTCCGGGGCCCACTTGGTGTATGTTTGGGCTGAACTTGATCTTTACACGAGCTGAGGCTTCTATTGTAGTTGAACGCCAAGTTGTAACGTGTATTTGGCGTTCAACTTTGGTTCGTGACGTGTTTCTAGCGTTTGACTCCAGAATGCAGTATGGAACTGGAGTTGAGCTCCAGTTTATGTCGTCTAATCACAAAAAAAGTATAAACTATTATATATTGCTGGAAAGCTCTGGATGTCTACTTTCCAACGCCGTTAAGAACGCGCCTGTTGGAGTTTTGTAGCTCCAGAAAATCCATTTCGAGTGAAGAGAGGTCAGAATCCAACAACATCAGCAGTCCTTTGTCAGCCTTTTATCAGAGTTTTGCTCAGGTCCCTCAATTTCAGCCAGAAATCACCTGAAATCACAGAAAAATACACAAACTCATAGTAAAGTCCAGAAATGTGAATTTAGCATAAAAACTAATGAAAACATCCCTAAAAGTAGCTAGATCCTACTAAAAACTACCTAAAAACAATGTCAAAAAGCATATAAATTATCCGCTCATCAGCACCAAAGCTGGAGTTAAATGCCCAAACTGACACCAAAGCTGGGGTTTAACTCCAAGAACGTTCTGTGCACATGAAAGCTTCAAAGCTCAGCCTAAACACTCACCAAGTGGGCTCCAGAAGTGGATTTCTGCACTATCTACACATAGTTACTCATTTTGTGTAACCCTAGGTTACTAGTTTAGTATAAAAATGACTTTTAGAGATTCAGTTTGTACCTTATGACATTTTTACACTTCCATATTGTACCTCTGACGGCATGAGTCTCTAAACCCCATGGTTGGGGGTGAGGAGCTCTGCTGTGTCTTAATGAATTAATGCAATTGCTACTGTTTTCCATTTAATGACGCTTGTCTCTATTCTAAGATATTCACTCGTACTTCAACATGGAGAATGTGATGATCCGTGACACTCATCACTATTCCCCAACTTATGAACGCGTGCCTGACAACTACTTTTGTTCTACATGAGCTCAACGTAGTCATTAGGTGACAGCTTAAGTGTGTATCTCTTGGGTTTCTAATCAACGAGTTTGACCAGCATCTCCTGACAACAGAGCACTCAAACTCGTGAGATCTGAACCTTCATGGTAGAGGCTAGAATCAATTGGTAGCATTCTTGAGATCCGGAAAGTCTAAACCTTGTCTGTGGTATTTCGAGTAGGATATGGGAAGGGATGACTGTGACGAGCTTCAAACTCGCGACTGTTGTGCGCAGTGACAGTGTGAAAAAGGATCAACGAATCTGATTCCAACATAAGGGAGAACCAACAGATGATTAGCCATGCGGTGAGAACCATAGCCGGACCATTTTCACTGAGAGGACGGATGGTAGCCATTGATAACGGTTATCCACCAACATAAAGCCTGCCATAGAAAGAGCTATCCGTGTTTGGAGAAGAAGACAGTAGGAGAGCAGTGATTCAGAAGACAGAGCATCTCCGAAACCTCAACCTATTCCTCATCACTGAATCACAAGTATCATTTATTTCATGTTCTTTTACTTTTTACAAATAAAACTAAGTATTGTTATTGATATCCTGACTAAGAATAATGATGAGCGGATAATTTATACGCTTTTTGGCATTGTTTTTAGTATGTTTTTAGTATGTTTTAGTTAGTTTTTAGTATACTTTTATTAGATTTTATTTAAAATTCACTTTTCTGGACTTTACTATGAGTTTGTGTGTTTTTCTGTGATTTCAGGTATTTTCTGGCTGAAATTGAGGGACCTGAGCAAAAATCTGATTCAGAGGCTGAAAAGGACTGCAGATGCTGTTGGATTCTGACCTCCCTGCACTCAAAGTGGGTTTTCTGGAGCTACAGAAGCCCAATTGGCGCGTTCTCAATGGCGTTGGAAAGTAGACATCTTGGGCTTTCCAGCAATGTATAATAGTCCATACTTTATCCGAGATTTGATGGCCCAAACTGGCGTTCCAAATCAGCTCAAAATTGCCCGGCGTTAAACGCCGGAACTGGCACAAGAATGGGAGTTAAACGCCCAAACTGGCACAAAAGCTGGTGTTCAACTCCAAGAGAAGTCTCTACACGAAAATGCTTCAATGCTCAGCCCAAGCACACACCAAGTGGGCCCGGAAGTGGATTTTTATGTCATTTACTCATCCTTGTAAACCCTAGGCTACTAGTTCTCTACAAATAGGACCTTTTACTATTGTATTCTCATCTGGGTAGCTATCCTTGTTCTTATGCTATCTTAGATCATTGGGAGGCTGGCCTCACGGCCATGCCTAGACCTTGTTCTTATGCATTTTC
This sequence comes from Arachis duranensis, assembly GCF_000817695.3. Lineage (NCBI taxonomy): Eukaryota > Viridiplantae > Streptophyta > Magnoliopsida > Fabales > Fabaceae > Arachis > Arachis duranensis. The sequence continues at coordinate 74,890,401 of NC_029772.3, read as the reverse complement.
AACGGTGGAATTTCTACACACCATAGATTAAGGTGTGGAGCTCTGCTGTACCTCGAGTATTAATGCAATTACTATTGTTCTTCTATTCAATTCAGCTTATTCTTGTTCTAAGATATCTAGAACTGATGGTGGCATTCAAGAGAATCCGGAAGGTCTAAACCTTGTCTGTGGTATTCTGAGTAGGATTCAATGATTGAATGACTGTGACGAGCTTCAAACTCGCGATTGTGGGGCGTTAGTGACAGACGCAAAAGAATCACTGGATTTTATTCCGACATGATCGAGAATCGACAGCTGAATAGCCGTGCTGTGACAGGGTGCGTTGAACATTTTCACTAAGAGGATGGGAGGTAGCCACTGACAACGGTGAAACCCTACATACAGCTTGCCATGGAAAGGAGTAAGAAGGATTGGATGAAGACATTAGGAAAGCAGAGAGACGGAAGGGACAAAGCATCTCCATATGCTTATCTGAAATTCCCACTAATGAATTACATAAGTATCTCTATCTTTATCTTTATGTTTTATTCATACATCATCCATATCCATTGAGTCTTCCTGACTATTTACAAGGTGACCATAGCTTGCTTCATACCAACAATCTCCGTGGGATCGACCCTTACTCGCGTAAGGTTTATTACTTGGACGACCCAGTGCACTTGCTGGTTAGTTGTGCGAAGTTGTGATAAAGAGTTGGGATTGCAATTGTGCGTACCATGTTGATGGCGCCATTGACGATCACAATTTCGTGCACCACTAAACTAATCAAAACACACTACTACAAGCTTTAGACTAACATTGCATGATTCCTGGAATTCTTATTAAAAATTTTGAATCTTTTATTTTATTCTCCATATATTTTTCGAAAAAAAAACAAAAAAATTACAAAATCATAAAAACCAAAAATATGTTATATTTCTTATTGAGACACTAGTCTCATTTTAAGTTTGGTGTCAATTGCATGTTTTTGTTCTTCTTGCATTTTTTCATGTGTCTTCAGTGATCTTCAAGTTGTTCTTGATGATTTACTTACTCTGATCTTTAATTTCTCTTGTCTTGAGTGTTTTGTTGTTTCTCATATGCATTCTCAACTTGTTAGTGTCAATAGTATACAAACTTTTAAGTTTGGTGTCTTGCATGCATTGTTTATTTGACTTCAGTTGCATTTTGATTATTCCTCATTATTAAAAATCCAAAAAATTTTTAATTTGTGTCTTTTCAAGTCAATAATATAGAGAATTGAAGATTCAGAACATACTGCAGAGGAATTACACAAAAAAAGTTGGGCGTTCAAAACGCCCAGTGAATAAGGAAAACTGGCGTTTAAACGCCAGCCAGGGTGCTTGGCTGGGCGTTTAACGCCCAAAAGGGGTGAGTTTTGGGCGTTAAATGCCAGAATGTGCACCATTCTGGGCGTTTAACGCCAGGATGGCACAAGAGGGAAGATTTTGTTTTTAATGCAAATTGTTTTTTCAAGTTTTCAAAATTTTTCAAAATCAAATCTTTTTCAAATCATATCTTTTCAATCATATGTTTTCAAAATCAATTTCTTTCCATTTTCAAAAATACTTGCTAACAACTAATGATTTGATTCAACATTTCAAGTATGTTGCCTTTTCTGTTGAGAAAGGTTTAATGTTTGAATCCTATCTTTTCTTGTTAGCCAAGTTATTAATTTTCAAAATCAAATCTTTTTAAATTGTTTTTCAAATCATATCTTCTCAATCACATCTTTTTTAAAACCATAACTTTTCAATCATATCTTCCTAATCACATCTTTTTCCAAATAGTTTTCAATCATATCTTTTTAATTTCTTATTTCAAAATCTTTTTCAAAAATCACTTGATTTCTTTTCCACTCTTAGTTTCCGAAAATCAATTAGTATTTTTCAAAATGTTTTTAAAATCTTTTTAATTTATTTTCAAAAATTTCTTCCCCTCTTTTCACATCCTTCTATTTATGGACTAACACTCCTCCTTGATGCACAATTCGAACTCCATCTTTCTTGATAAGTTCGAATTCTTCTACCTCTTCCTTCTATTTTTCGTTTCCTCTGACACATCAAGGAATCTCTATACTGTGACATAGAGGATTCCATTTTTCTTGTTTTCCTCTCTTTCATATGAGCAGGAGCAAAGACAAAAGCATTCTTGTTGAGGCTGACCCTGAACCTGAAAGGACCTTAAAGCGCCCTGCCATTGGAGCAAACAACTTTGAGCTTAAGCCTCAATTAGTTTCTCTAATGCAACAGAATTGCAAGTTTCATGGACTTCCATTGGAAGATCCTCATCAGTTTTTAGCTGAATTCTTGCAAATCTGTGACACTGTCAAGACCAATGGGGTTGACCCTGAGGTCTACAGACTTATGCTATTCCCTTTTGCTGTAAGAGACAGAGCTAGGATATGGTTGGACTCACAACCTAAAGAAAGCCTGAATTCTTGGGAAAAGCTAGTTAATGCCTTTTTGGCAAAGTTCTTTCCACCTCAAAAATTGAGTAAGCTTAGAGTGCAAGTCCAAACCTTCAGACAGAAGGAAGGTGAATCCCTCTATGAAGCTTGGGAAAGATACAAACAATTGATCAGAAAGTGTCCTTCTGATAATTTATACGCTTTTTGGCATTGTTTTTAGTATGTTTTTAGTATGTTTTAGTTAGTTTTTAGTATACTTTTATTAGATTTTATTTAAAATTCACTTTTCTGGACTTTACTATGAGTTTGTGTGTTTTTCTGTGATTTCAGGTATTTTCTGGCTGAAATTGAGGGACCTGAGCAAAAATCTGATTCAGAGGCTGAAAAGGACTGCAGATGCTGTTGGATTCTGACCTCCCTGCACTCGAAGTGGATTTTCTGGAGCTACAGAAGCCCAATTGGCGCGCTCTCAATGGCGTTGGAAAGTAGACATCCAGGGCTTTTCCGCTTTGCAGACTATCTCAGGACTCTTGAAATAAAGATTCTATTTGTAGAGGCACTTGAGCAAATACTCTCTTATGCTAAGTTCATGAAAGAGATCTTAAGTCATAAGAAGGATTGGAGGGAAACTGAAAAAATTTTCCTCACTGAAGAATGCAGTGTAGTCATTGTAAAAAGCTTACCAGAGAAGCTTAAAGATCCTGGAAGCTTTATGATACCGTGCACATTAGAGGGTGCATGTACCAAGACAGCTCTATGTGATCTTGGGGTGAGTATCAATCTGATACCTGCATCCACTATCAGAAAAAGCTTGGTTTGACTGAAGAAGTCAGACCAACCCAGATATGTCTCCAACTTGCTGATGGCTCTATTAAAATGCCATCAGGCATAATTGAGAACATGATTGTCAAGGTTGGGCCATTCTCCTTTCCCACTGACTTTGTAGTGCTGGAAATAGAGGAGCACAAGAGTGCAACTCTCATTCTAGGAAGACCTTTTCTAGCAACTGGACGAACTCTCATTGACGTCCAAAAAGGGGAAGTAACCCTGAGAGTCAATGAGGGCGACTTTAAGTTGAATGTTGTCAAAGCTATGCAGCATCTAGACACATCAGGAGACTGCATGAGCATTGATATTATTGACTCCCTGGTGGAGGAGGTCAATATGACTGAGAGTCTCGAATTAGAGAAAACAGAAGAACCTTTGATAACTCCTCATGAAGAGGAGAAGCCTCCTAAACCCGAGCTAAAACCACTACCACCATCCCTGAGATATACATTTCTGGGAGAAGATGACACTTTTCCAGTGATCATAAGCTCTGCCTTAAAACCACTGGAAGAGGAAGCACTAATTCAGGTGCTAAGGACACACAAGACAGCTCTTGGGTGGTCCATAAGTGATCTTAAGTGCATTAGCCCAACCAGATGCATGCACAAGATGCTATTGGAAGATGATGCCAAGCCAGTGGTTCAACTACAGAGGCGGCTGAATCCAGCCATGAAGGAGGTGGTGCAGAAAGAGGTCACTAAATTACTAGAGGCTGGGATTATTTATCCTATTTCTGATAGTCCCTGGGTGAGCCCTGTCCAAGTTGTCCCCAAGAAGGGAAGCATGACAGTGGTTCATAATGAAAATAATGAACTGGTTCCTACAAGAACAGTTACAGGGTGGCCCATGTGTATTGACTACAGAAGGCTCAATACAGCCACCAGAAAGGATCATTTTCCTTTACCATTCATACACCAGATGCTAGAGAGACTAGTTGGTCATGATTACTACTACTTTTTGAATGGCTATTCAGGTTACAACCAAATTGTAGTAGATCCATAGGACCAAGAGAAAACAGTATTCACATGTCCATCTGGAGTATTTGCCTACAGAAGGATGCCTTTCGGTCTGTGCAATGCACCTGCAACCTTTCAGAGGTGCATGCTCTCTATCTTCTCTAATATGGTAGAGAAATTTTAGGAAGTCTTCATGGATGACTTCTCAGTATTTGGAGATTCATTCAGCTCCTGTCTTGACCATCTAGCACTTGTTCTAAAAAGGTGCCAAGAGACTAACCTGGTTTTAAACTGGGAGAAATGTCACTTCATGGTGACTGAAGGAATCGTCCTTGGGCATAAAATTTGGAACAAGGGAATAGCAATGGATCGAGCTTAGGTATAGGTAGTTGAAAAATTACCACCATATGCCAATGTTAAGGCAATCAGAAGCTTTCTGGGGCATGCAGGATTCTATAGGAGGTTTATAAAGGATTTTTCGAAAATTGCAAAACCTCTAAGTAATTTGTTAGCTGCTGACATGCCATTTGTCTTTGACACAGAGTGTCTGCAGGCGTTTGAGACTCTGAAAGCTATGCTGGTCACAGCACCAGTCATTTTTGTACCAGACTGGACATTACCATTCGAACTAATGTGTGATGCCAATGACCATGCCATTGGTGCAGTATTGAGACAGAGGCATGACAAGCTTTTGCATGTCATTTATTATGCTAGCCGTGTTTTAAATGATGCACAGAAGAATTACACAACCACAGAAAAAGAATTGCTTGCAGTGGTTTATGCCATTGACAAGTTCATATCTTACTTAGTAGGATCAAAAGTGATTGTGTACACTGACCATGCTGCTCTAAAATATCTCCTCACAAAGCAGGATTCAAAACCCAGACTCATAAGATGGGTGTTGCTTCTGCAAGAGTTTGATATAGAAATAAGAGACAGAAAAAGGGACAAAGAACCAAGTAGCAGATCTCCTGTCTCGGATAGAGCCAGTAGCAGGAGCATCCCTCCATCCTACTGAGATCTCTGAAACCTTTCCGGATGAGCAATTGTTTGCTATTCAGGAATCACCATGGTTTACAGACATTGCAAACTATAAAGCTGTGAGATTCATACCAAAAGAGTACAGCAGGCAGCAAATGAAAAAATTAGTTTCTGATGCAAAGTACTACTTGTGGGATGAACCATATCTCTTCAAAACGTGTGCAGATGGAATAATTCGTAGATGCGTGCCTAGAGAGGAGGCGCAGAAGATCCTATGGCATTGCCATGGATCACAATATGGAGGACATTTTGGAAGTGAGCGAACAGCCACAAGGGTTCTCCAGTGTGGCTTCTATTGGCCTACTCTCTATAGAGACTCCCGAGAGTTTGTACGTAACTGTGACAGTTGCCAGAGAGCTGGTAATCTGCCTCATGGTTATGCCATGCCTCAGCAATGGATCTTAGAGATTGAGTTGTATGATGTATATAGGGTATTAACTTCATGGAGCCTTTCCCACCATCATATTCAAATATTTATATTCTAGTGGCAGTAGACTATGTATCTAAATAGGTAGAGGCAATTGCAACACCCACTAATGATACTAAGACGGTGATAAAGTTCCTCTAGAAGCATATCTTCATCAGGTTCGGTGTCCCTAGGGTACTGATCAGTGATGGTGGCACTCATTTCTGCAATAAATAGCTTGACTCTGCTCTGATCCGATATGGAATTAACCACAAAGTGGCAACTCCATAACATCCACAGACAAATGGGCAGGTTGAAGTCTCAAATAGAGAACTAAAATGAATCCTGGAACGGACTGTAAGTACCCGTAGAAAGGATTGGGCAAGAGGTCTGGATGATGCTTTGTGGACATACAGAACCGCATTCAAGACTCCAATAGGGACCTCTCTATACCAGCTTGTGTATGGAAAGGCCTGTCATCTGCCAGTGGAACTGGAACACAAGGCCTACTGGGCAACCAAGTTACTAAACCTTGATGCTAAGGTAGCTGGAGTGAAAAGATTACTCCAGTTGAATGAGCTAGAGGGGTTTAGACTCAATGCTTTCGAAAATGCTAAAATTTACAAGGAGAAAGCAAAAAGGTGGCATGACAGAAAGCTGTCATCTAGAGTCTTTGAGCCAGGACAGAAGGTTCTACTGTTTAACTCTAGGCTCAGATTGTTCACTGGGAAATTGAAATCCCGGTGGAAGGGACCATATGTGATTACAAGTGTGTCACCATATGGATATGTAGAGCTTCAGGATATTGACTCTGACAAAATCTTCATTGTTAATTGACAGAGAGTCAAGCATTATCTTGAAGGCAATGTTGAGCAAGAATGCTCAAGACTGAGACTAGATTAATAGCACAGTAATGTCAAGCTATTGACAGTAAAGAAGCGCTTATTTGAGAGGCAACCCAATCTTATTTATCTATGTTAATTACTTTTTCGTTTCATTTTCCATTGTTATTTTATGTTTTCTTTAGGTTGATGATCATGTGGAGTCATAAAAACAGCTGCAGAATTAAAATAGAATAAAAAATAGCATCAAAATGTGGAGGACAGGCTTACTGGCGTTTAAACGCCAGTAAGGATAGCAGAATGGGTGTTTAATGCCTAGTCTGGCAGTATTCTGGGTGTTAAACGCCATAATTGGCAGGTAGATTGGCGTTTAATGCCAGAAAGGGTGGTCTGGTGTCTGGCTGGCGTTAAACGCCAGAAAAGGGCATCAACCTGGCGTTTAACGCCAGGAAAGGTAACAGAGCTGGCGTTTAACGCCAGCATTGGCATACAAGGGGCGTTTAAATGCCAGAATGGTGCAGGGATGAGAATTCCTTGACACCTCAGGATCTGTAACCCCACAGGATCCCTACCTACCCCAACTCACTCTCTCCCTTCTTCACCCATTTCCAAAACACCCTTCCCCAAACACCATTCACCTATCAAAGCCTACCCTCTTCCCCATAATCTCTTCACGACTCACATCCATCCACTATTTCCCATCATACTACCCACTTACACTCACCCCCTCCTCCATTTCTTCTTCTCCTCTTCCTTTTTGTCTTCTTTTGCTCGAGGACGAGCAAACCTTTTAAGTTTGGTGTGGAAAAAAGCTTTGGTTTTGTTTTTCCATAACCATTAATGGCACTTAAGGCCAGAGAAACCTTTAGAAAGAGGAAAGGGAAGTCAGTTGCTTCCGCCTCCGAGTCATGAGAGATGGAAAGATTCATCTCAAAAACCCATCACTAGAAAGAGGAAGGAGCACCAAGAGCACTCCATTATCCTCCATGAAATCAGAGAGGACCAAAGAGCCATGAGGGAGGAGCAACAAAGGCAAGGAAGAGACATTAAGGAGCTCAAGCACTCCATAGGATCTTCAAGAAGGAGAACTAGCTGCCATCACTAAGGAGGACCCGTTCTTTAATTTCCTTGTTATTTGTTTTTTCTATTTTTCGATTTTAATGCTTTATGTTTGTCTATTTTGTGTCTTTATTACATGATCATTAGTGTCTAGTGTCTATGTCTTAAAGCTATAAATGACTCTATGAATCCTTCATCTTTCTTAAATAAAAAATTATTTTTATTTGCAAAAGAACAAGAAGTACATGAATTTCGAAATTTATCTTGAAAAGTAGTTTAATTATTTTGATGTGGTGACAATACCTTTTGTTTTCTGAATGAATGCTTGAACGGTGCATATTTTTGATAGTGAAGTTTATGAATGTTAAAATTGTTGGCTCTTGAAAGAATAATAAACAAAGAGAAATGTTATTGATAACCTGAAAAATCATAAAATTGATTCTTGAAGCAAGAAAAAGCAATGAAAAGCACAAAGCTTACGGAAAAAAAGAGAGAAAGAAATGGCAAAAAGAAGAAAGAAAAAGAAAAAGAAAGCAGAAAAAGCCAGTAGCCCTTTAAACCAAAAGGCAAGGGTAAAAAGGATCCACAGCTTTGAGCATTAATGGATAGGAGGGCCCAAAGGAATAAAATTCTGGCCTAAGCGGCTAAATCAAGCTGTCCCTAACCATGTGCTTGTGTCATGAAGGTCCAAGTGAAAAGCTTGAGACTGAGTGGTTAAAGTCGTGATCCAAAGCAAACTAGTGTGCTTAAGAACTATGGACACCTCTAACTGGGGACTCTAGCAAAGCTGAGTCACAATCTGAGATGGTTCACCCAGTTATGTGTCTATGGCATTTATGTATTCGGTGGTAATACTGGAAAACAAGATGCTTACGGTCACGTCCAAGACTCATAAGTAGCTGTGTTCAAGAATCAACAGAATGAACTAGGAGAATCAATAACACTATCTGAATTCTGAGTTCTTATGGATGCCAATCATTCTGAACTTCAAAGGATAAAGTGAGATGCCAAAACTGTTCAGAAGCAAAAAGCTACTAGTCCCACTCATCTAATTAGAACTAAGCTTCATTGATGTTTTGGAATTTATTGTATATTCTCTTCTTTTTATCCTATTTTGTTTTTAGTTGCTTGGGGACAAGCAACAATTTAAGTTTGGTGTTGTGATGAGCGGATAATTTATACAGTTTTTGGCATTGTTTTTACATAGTTTTTAGCATGTTTTAGTTACCTTTTAGTATATTTTTATTAGTTTTTATGCAAAATTCACATTTCTGGACTTTACTATGACTTTCTGTGTTTTTCTGTAATTTCAGGTATTTTCTGGCTGAAATTGAGGGACCTGAGCAAAAATCTGATTCAGAGGCTAAGAAAAGACCGCAGATGCTGTTGGATTCTGACCCTCATGCATGCGAATTAGATTTTTTGGACTATCTGTGCACGTGAAAGCTTCAAAGCTCAACCTAAACACTCACCAAGTGGGCCCCGAAAGTGGATTTCTGCACTATCTGCACCTAGTTACTCATTTTTTGTAACCCTAGGTTACTAGTTTAGTATAAAAACTACTTTTAGAGATTCAGTTTGTACCTCATGACAATTTTACACTTTCATATTGTACCTCTGACGGTATGAGTCTCTAAACCCCATGGCTGGGGGTGAGTAGCTCTGCTGTGTCTCAATGAATTAATGCAATTGCTACTGTTTTTCATTCAATTACGCTTGTATCTATTCTACGATATTCACTCGTACTTCAACATGGAGAATGTGGTAATCCGTGACACTCATCATCATTCCCCAACTTATGAACGCGTGCCTGACAACCACTTCCATTCGTACATGAGCTCAACGTAGTCATTGGGCGACAGCTTGAGTGTGTATCTCTTAGGTTTCTAATCCATGAGTTTGACCTGCATCTCCAGACAACAGAGCACTCAAACTCGTGAGATCTGAACCTTCATGGTAGAGGCTAGAATCAATTGGCAGCATTCCTGATTTCTAGAAAGTTTAAACCTTCTTTGTGGTATTCCGAGTAGGATCTAGGATGGGATGACTGTGACGAGCTTCAGACTCGTGACTCTTGGGCGCAATGACAGTGTGCAAAAGAATAAATGTATTCTATTCCGACACGATCGAGAACCGACAGCTGATTAGCCATGTGGGAAAAAGTAGAGGACATATTTTCACTGAGAGGACGGATGGTAGTCATTGACAACGGTGATCCACCAACATACAGCTTGCCATGGAAGGGAGTACGCATGATTGGATGAGGACAGTAGGAAAGCAGATGTTCAGAGGCAACAAAGCATCTCCAAACGCTTATCTGAAATTCTCACCAAGGAACTATGTATGTGACTTTATTTTATTTTATGTTTTATTGTTCTTTTAATTATCAATACGTCATAACCATTTGAATCCGCCTGACTGAGATTTACAATATGACCATAGCTTGCTTCAAGCCGTCAATCTCCGTGGGATTGACCATTACTCACGTAAGGTATGACTTGGATGACCCAGTGAACTTGCTGATCAGCTATGCGAAGTTGTGAAAAGTGTGAATCATGATTTTGCATACCACGTACGCATAGACGTGTGCGCACGCACACTTCGCCAAATTTCTTCCTGTGCGTATACACAAGAGGTTACGCACATGTACACTAGGCGATGCTTGAATGGACGCACACATTGCTGTGCTCTTCTCCTTTGATTCTTCATGCTTCCTCCACTTTGCATGCTCTTCTTCCATTTTCTCTAAGCCATTCCCACTTTATACATCGATCTGAAATCACACAAACAACATCAAGGCATCGAATGGAAGGCAATTGGAATAAAATGGATCAAATTAGGGACAAAAGAGCATGTTTTCATAATCAAGCATAAATTAGGAGGAAAGTTCAAAAGTATGCTATTTAAGGGAATAAGTGTAAGTTTATATGATGAAATCCATTCAATTTCAACCAAAAATCATCATCAAATATGGATTCAAGTATACTTTTGGATTTCAAGTTTTGAACTTTTTGAAGTTTTAAATTCTCTTAGAAGAAATTCTAAACGGAATTTGTTTTCTGTTGTTTGATTGAGATTGAAACCATGGTTCAATTTTGAGAAAGTTGTTTTTAAGGATGGTGTTCATACCCTGGGTCGAGTTGACCGACTCGGGATGATTAGTGACAAGGCGACCGACCTCTTCAGGTCAGACTATCCGATCTCTTCTCAAAGAGCTCGGCCAAATCACCAGGAAAGCCCAAAAAGGGCCCAAATGGAGGACCGCGCCCCAAAACCTGAGGCATCCCAAGCCTACAGAGAGAAGGGCAGTTCCCTTGAAGATAAGATGACCTCACTTGAAAGATAAAGACAAGATAAGATAACTAACTTATCTTATCTAAGAAGGTCGCTCTACATCATTATAAATACACTAGAGCACCCAGGTATAACTCATACTCGGATTCTACTAAAAACCTGCTTAATACCCTTGTTAACTTAAGCATCGGAGTCCCTTGCAGGTACCACCACCTTTCGGTGACGAAGGATCAGCACCACCACCAGGTCCAACAAGTCAGACACAACAGCTCCAACCAGTACAGAAGATCTCATCTGAGATCGACCTACAGTTTCAGGTAACCCTCGAAACATTGGCACCATTGCCGGGGAACCTGAAAGTCATCCCACCACCATGGCGGATGACCATGACAATGACCACGATTCGGATCTAGAAGACAGAACGCCGCATAAAAACACGGACACCACACCAAAAGATATCTGACAACCTAACGAAGACAAGAATTCACCAAACCCGGGAGCCCTTGAGACCCTTCAAGATCGTTTAAAACAACTTGTGAAAGTAGCCCAACATCAGCGAGAAGTCGGTCTCAAAGCCGGTCTCAAAGCCAAAGCGACTCGATCCACTCACTAGGACAGTTCCCGCAAGGAGCAAGATCCATTTACCAAGGAAATCATGAAGACCAAAATCCCAAAAGACTTTAAACTCCCGGATATGGCTTTATACGATGGCACGGCAGATCCCAGACATCAGATGCAATCCGCTGCAAAGCCTTCCCGATTACCTTAACAAAAACGGCGATTAACTGGTTCGACAATCTACCCCCCAGGTCCATCACAAGCTTCAACTACCTAGCCAAATAGTTTCTAGCCAGATTCTCTATACAGAAAGACAAAACCAAGCACGCCCCGAGTCTATTAGGAACCAAATAAGGAGATCAGGAAAGTCTCCGCAGCTACATAGAAAGATTCAACAAGGCATGTCTAAACATACAAAGTCTACCCACGGAAGCGGCCATCATGGGCCTCATCAATGGCCTACGAGAAGGGCCTTTTAGCCAATCCATATCAAAAAAGCATCCCTCATCTCTAAATGATGTACAAGAACGAGCAAAGAAGTATATCAACATGGAGGAAAACTCTCGACTAGGAGAGACCTCAAAATCTGGATTGTCTTACTTTTCCCGAGATAAGGACAAAGAATCCAAGAAAAAAGAAGATCGACATGGGGAAAAGATTAAAAAATACCACAATTATACCCTTCTTCAGGTATCCCTAGTGGATGTCTACAGAGGAGTATGCCATACTGAAAAGATACCTCCAACTCGACCACTCAAAAGCAGAAAAGGAGGAGGAAACCGGGAAGAATATTGTGAATATCACCGAATCTATGTACATTCGACCTAAAAAATATCATAGAAAAACTGGTAAGAGAAGGAAAATAAGATCGGTACTTGGTGAGCCGAGCAGACGATCCTAAAAAAAGAAGAAGGGATGAAGATATCGGATAGGCAGAATGACCACCTCGTACACCTGAGAGACACATCCACATGATTCACGGAGGATTTGCGGGAGGCGGGACCTCCAAATCATCTCGCAAAAGATATCTTAAAGAAGTATATCATGTCGAGGGAAGAGAGGAAACACTCGACATCCCCACAATTACTTTTACCAAAGAGGACACATTCGGCATCATCTCCAGACACGACGATCCTATGGTCATCACTATCGTATTGGTAAACGCAAATCTCCACCGCACACTGATAGACCAAGGAAGCTCCGCCGATATCCTATTCAAAACTGCCTTCGACAAACTTGGCCTAGAGGAAAAAGAACTCAGAGCATATCCGAACAGCCTATTTGGACTGGGAGACATCGCAGTTCAAACACTTGGATACGTCTCACTACACACGACCTTTGGAAAAGGAAACGAGTCAAGGACTCAAAATAGACTACATTGTGGTCGACGTAAGCTCAGCCTACAATGCCTTAATAGGTCGGACAACATTGAATCAGCTCGGCGCAGTAGTCTCGACTCCACATCTATGCATGAAGTTCCCAACTGTAGAAGGAATAGCTACAATAAAAGCGGACCAGAAGACGGCGCGCCGCTACTACAACGAAAGTTTAAACCTCGGAGGCAGAGGAGAAGAATTCCACACAATCAAACTTGGTGTAGCTCAGAGACGGGAAGAACTCCACCCACAACCTGAAGTTGAAGTAGAAAAAGTACAGATCGGAGATATCCCAGACAAAACAACCAATATCGGTACAATCCTACAAGGATACATAAAGGAATCACTCGTACAGTTCTTATGAGATAACGTCGACCTCTTTGCATGGAAGGCTGCAGACATACCTGGCATATACCCCAAGTTAATGTGTCACAAGCTAGCAGTCTTCCTAGGATCTCGGCCAGTACAACAAAAACGTAGAAAGCTGGACCAGAACGATCCCAAGCTGTGGATGAGCAAGTACAAGCTCTACTGGAGGCAGGATTCATAAGAGAAGTCAAGTACCCACTATGGCTAGCTAACGTTGTCTTGGTGAAAAAATCAAATGGGAAGTGGCGGATGTGCACCGAATACACTGATCTCAACAAAGCCTACCCAAAAGACCCTTATCCACTCCCAAGTATCGACGCTCTGGTGGATGCCTCCTCTGGATATAAATACCTCCGTTTATGGATGCATATCCGGGATACAATCAAATCCCGATGTATCCACCCGACCAAGAAAAAACCTCATTCTTAACCCCAAAAGCAAACTACTGCTACATCATCATGCCCTTTGGACTTAAAAATGTGGGAGCAACTTATCAGAGGTTAATGAATAAGGTCTTTACGGATCACATCAGAAAAATCATGGAATTATATATGCACGACATGTTAATAAAGACACAAATTGAAGAGATGTTGTTGTCCGACCTTACCCAAGTATTCGACACTATAAGAAGGCATGGCATGCGACTTAATCCTGCAAAATGCACCTTCGCAGTAGAAGCTGGAAGATTCTTGGGTTTTATGCTCACACCAAGAGGAATCAAGGGAAATCCGGATAAATACCGGGCCATACTCGACATGAAGAGCCCGACTTGTTTCAAAGAAATACAACAACTCAATGGAAGTTTGGCAGCCTTGTCTAGATTTCTAGCGGGATCAGCAATAAGGTCTCTCCCCTTCTATGCCACTCTAAGAAAGGGAAAGATGTTTGAATGCACAACGGAGTGCGAGCAGGCCTTCCAAGATATCAAAAGATTCCTGGGACAGCCACCTATCCTAACTTGGCCTCAGAAAGGAGAACCACTTATATTATATCTCGCAGTAGGAAGTCGGGCAGTAGCTTCAGCACTAGTCCGAGAAGACAATGGTGGGCAACAACATGTGTACTTCATCAGTAAAGCATCACAAGGATCCGAGCTGAACAACAAAAAAATAGAAAAATTCCCCTATGCTCTCATATTAACATCTCGACGACTCCGTCCATATTTCCAAGCTCACATCATTAGGGTTCAGACTAACCAACCCATAAAAGGAATTTTGTAGAAAACAGACTTAGCAGGAAGAATTTTGCAATGGGCAGTCGAGTTGTCCGAATTCGACCTTCAATATGAAGCTCAGACAGCCATCAAACCGCAATATCTAGTCGACTTCGTTGCAGAATTTACAGACACCCCAGAAATCCCTACAGAATGGAATATCTATGTAGACGTCTCCTCAAATAAAACTAGAAGCGACACGGTTGTGATAATTAAAAGCGACCAGGGAACCCAAATCGAACTTTCTCTCAAATTCGGATTCCCTGCCTCAAACAACCAAACAGAGTATGAGGCACTACTGGCTGGTTTGAAGCTGGCTATGGAGGTTGGAGCTCAAAAGCTCATTATCTTCAGCGACTCACAGATAGTCACTTCACATATAGCAGGGAGCTACCAAACCAAAGATCCTACCATGAAAAAGTACCTGGACAAAACCAGGGAATAACTCGGACAACTCGGGGAATATGAGGTCCGGCACAAACCCCGAGAATAGAACACCCGAGCTGATGCACTCTCAAAACTAGCCAGCGCCAAACTAGGGGGTAACAATAGAAGCCTCATCCAAGAAATGCTGCAGAACGCGTCAATCTCAGAAGAAGAAAAAATCCTAGCCATCATAGGTCAGAATCAAGGATGGATGACTCCTATAATTAACTACCTTGAAACAGAAATACTCCCCGCAGATAAGAAAGAGGCAAAGAGGTTAAAACGGGAGGCACAATAATACACAATCATAAACAATACTCTATATAAGAGAGGGATTTCAACACCACTGTTAAAATGTGTACCGACTTCCAATAAAAAGGAAGTCTTAGAAGAAGTACACAGCGGCATCTGTGGCAACCATCTCGGAGCACAGGCTCTTACCAAAAAGGTACTCCGGACCGGATTCTATTGGCTGATTCTACAAAAAGAAGCAATAGAATTCATAAAGACATGTCCACCATGCCATAAACATGCCAACTTTCACATCGCCCCACCAGAGGAACTTGTCAGCGTAACCTCACTCTGGCCATTCGCAAAATGGGGACTTGACCTTCTCGGTCCTTTCCCTCAAGGATCCGGACAAGTCAAATTTCTCATCGTAGAGGTAGACTATTTCTCAAATGGATTGAGGCGGAACCCCTAGCTAACGCCACCGCTCAAAAAAGTCGAAAATTCCTATATAGAAATATTGTCACAAGGTTTGGGGTTCCATACTCCATTACCACAGACAACGGTACTCAATTCATAGATACGGGCTTCAGAAAATTGGTGGCCGATTGAACATAAAATACTAATTTACGTCTGTAGAACACCCTCAGGCCAATGGACAAGCAGAAGCTGCCAACAAAGTCATATTGGCTGGGCTAAAACAAAGATTACAGGATGCAAAGGGAGACTGGGCCGAAGAGCTCCCACAAGTCCTATGGGCATATCAAACAATGCCATATTCCACCACAAAGGAATCCCCTTTCAGATTAGCTTATGGGATGGAGGCAATGATCCCAGTAGAGGTTGAAGAAGGGTCGCCCAAAGTGATCCATTATAGTGAAGAGGCCAATTCCCAACTTCAAAGGGAAGAACTCGACCTACTTCCAAAAATTCGAGAAAAAGCTCGGATCAGGGAAGAGGCATTAAAACGTCGAATGGCTTCAAGATACAATCAAAAGGTAGTACTGCGAGGATTTGCCGAGAATGACATCATCCTAATCCGAAATGATATCAGAATAACTCGACCTGGAAAAGGAAAACTGGCAACAAACTGGAAAGGACCCTACCGAGTCATAAAAGTACTTGGAAAGGGCTACTACAGACTGTCCGAACTCGAAGGGCAAGAACTTCCCAGGTCATGGCACGCTTGTAAACTAAGAAGATACTACAGTTAGAGGTAATAAAGATCTTAGGATAAGGTACAATTTTTTTCCTAAAAAGGTTTTTTAACGAGGTGCCAAGCCAAGATCTACAAAATTGCCCGACCTAGAGGGATAAAACTCCCACATGTATATTGGTGCACGAAATTGTGATCATCAATGGCGCCATCAACATGGTACGCTCAATTGCAATCTCAACTCTTTATCACAACTTCGCACAACTAACCAGCAAGTGCACTGGGTTGCCCAAGTAATAAACCTTACCCGAGTAAGGGTCGATCCCACGGAGATTGTTGGTATGAAGCAAGCTATGGTCATCTTGTAAATCTCAGTCAGGAAAATTCAAATGGTTATGGATGATTTATGAATAAAGCATAAAATAAAGATAGAGATACTTATGTAATTCATTGGTGAGAATTTCAGATAAGCGTATGGAGATGCTTTGTCCCTTCCGTCTCTCTGCTTTCCTACTGTCTTTATCCAATCCTTCTTACTCCTTTCCATGGCAAGCTGTATGTTGGGCATCACCGTTGTCAGTGGCTATAGTCCCATCCTCTCAATGAAAATGTTCAACGCGCTCTGTCACAGCACGGCTAATCATCTGTCGGTTCTCAATCAGGTTGGAATAGAATCCAGTGATTCTTTTGCGTTTGTCACCAACGCCTAGCCTTCAGGAGTTTGAAGCTTGTCACAGTCATTCAATCCTTGAATCCTAATCAGAATACCACAGACAAGGTTTAGACCTTCCAGATTCTCTTGAATGCCGCCATCAATTCTAGCTTATACCACGAAGATTCTGATTAAGGAATCCAAGAGATAAACATTCAAGCCTTGTTTGCTTGTAGAACGGAAGTGGTTGTCAGGCACGAGTTCATAAGTGAGAATGATGATGAGCGTCACATAATCATCACATTCATCATGTTTTTTGGTGCGAATGAATATCTTAGAACAAGAATAAGCTGAATTGAATACAAGAACAATAGTAATTGCATTAATACTCGAGGTACAGCAGAGCTCCACACCTTAATCTATGATGTGTAGAAACTCCACCATTGAAAATACATAAGTGATAATGGTGATCATTGGCTTCAGCCCCAGAGAGAGAACCAGAAGAACCAAGATGAAAGTACAATAGCAAAAGGTCCTATATGTAGAGAACTAGTAGCCTAGGGTTTACAAAGATGAGTAAATGACATAAAAATCCACTTCCGGGCCCACTTGGTGTGTGCTTGGGCTGAGCATTGAAGCTTTCATGTGTAGAGACTTTTCTTGGAGTTAAACGCCAGCTTTTGTGCCAGTTTGGGCGTTTAACTCCCATTCTTGTGCTAGTTCCGGCGTTTAACGCCGGGCAGTTTTAAGCTGATTTGGAACGCTGGTTTGAGCCATCAAATCTCGGAAAAAGTATAGACTATTATACATTGCTGGAAAGCCCAGGATGTCTACTTTCCAACGCAGGTGAGAGCGCGCCAATGGGACTTCTGTAGCTCCAGAAAATTCACTTCGAGTGCAGAGAGGTCAGAATTCAATAGCATCTGCAGTCCTTTTCAGCCTCTGAATCAGATTTTTGCTCAGGTCCCTCAATTTCAGCCAGAAAATACCTGAAATTACAGAAAAACACACAAACTCATAGTAAAGTCCAGAAAAGTGAATTTTAACTAAAAAATAATAAAAATATAATAAAAACTAACTAAAACATACTAAAAACATACTAAAAACAATGCCAAGAAGCGTATAAATTATCCGCTCATCACAACACCAAACTTAAATTGTTGCTTGTCCCTAAGCAACTGAAAATCAATTAAGATAAAAAGAAGAGAATATGCAATGAATCCCAAAAACATCTATGAAGATCAGTATTAATTAGATGAGCGGGGCTTTTAGCTTTTTGCTCTGAATAGTTTTGGCATCTCACTCTATCCTTTGAAATTCAGAATGATTGGCTTCTTTAGGAACTCAGAATCCAGATAGTGTTATTGATTCTCCTAGTTAAGTATGATGATTCTTGAACACAGCTACTTTATGAGTCTTGGCCGTGGCCCAAAGCACTCTATCATCTAGTATTACCACCGGATACATACATGCCACAGACACATAACTGGGTGAACCTTTTCAGATTGTGACTCAGCTTTGCTAGAGTCCCCAATTAGAGGTGTCCAGGGTTCTTAAGCACACTCTTATTTGCCTTGGATCACAACTTTATTTTTCTTTTCTCTCTCTTTTTTTTTCGTTTTCTTTTCTTCTTTTTTTATTTTTTTTTCTTCATTGCTTTTTCTTGCTTCAAGAATCATTGT
>NC_029772.3:74870919-74871089 GCF_000817695.3 Arachis duranensis | reverse complement strand
TGAGGTCATGCCTTCTCAGTTGAACCGGCTTCCCTCTTGAATCTCTCTTCCATTGAGCGCCCTCTTCACAAATGTCTTTGAAGACTTGGTCCAACCTTTGATCAAAGTTGACCCTTCTAGTGTAAGGGTGTTCATCTCCTTGCATCATGGGCAAGTTGAATGCCAGCCTT
>NC_029772.3:74869077-74870517 GCF_000817695.3 Arachis duranensis | reverse complement strand
AAACTTAGAAGGTTTGCTCGTCCTCGAGCAAAAGAAGAAAGAAGAGAGTAGAAGAAGAAGAAATAGAGGAGATAGAGGTGGCTTTGTTTTTCGGCCAAGGGGGGAGAAGTAGTGTGTAGGTTGTGTGAAAATGAAGGAGTGAAGATGGATTTATATAGGGGTGGAGAGAGGGGTAAGGTTCGGCAATTATGGGTGGGTTTGGGAGGGAAAGTGGTTTGAATTTGAATGGTGAGGTAGGTGGGGTTTTATGAAGGATGGATGTGAGTGGTGAAGACAATGGTGGGATTTGATAGGTGAGGGGTTTTCGGGGAAGAGGTGTTGAGGTGATTGGTGAATGGGTGAAGAAGAGAGAGAGTGGTGGGGTAGGTGGGGATCCTGTGGGGTCCACAGATCCTGAGGTGTCAAGGATAATTCATCCCTGCACCAAGTGGCGAGCAGAAATGCTCCTTCTGCCAATCCTGGCATTAAACGCTGGGCTGGTGCCCATTTCTGGGGTAGGAAGGGTCTGCCAAGGATGATGGATTCATCCATGCACTTCCCAGTCTCTAGGACTATGAAATCAGCAGGGATGTAATGGTCTTCAACCTTTACCAAAACATCCTCTACAAGTCCATAAGCTTGTTTTCTTGAATTATCTGCCATCTCTAGTGAGATTCTTGCAGCTTGCACCTCGAAGATCCCTAGCTTCTCTATTACAGAGAGAGGCATGAGGTTTATGCTTGACCCTAGGGCACACAGAGCCTTCTCAAAGGTCATGGTGCCTATGGTACAAGGTATTGAGAACTTCCCAGGGTCCTGTCACTTTTGAGGTAATCTCTGCCTAGTCAAGTCATCCAGTTCTTTGGTGAGCAAAGGGGGGTTCATCCTCCCAAGTCTCATTACCAAATAACTTGTCATTTAGCTTCATGATTGCTCCAAGGTACTTAGCAACTTGCTCTTCAGTGACATCTTCGTCCTCTTCAGAGGAAGAATACTCATCAGAGCTCATGAATGGCAGAAGTAATTCCAATGGAATCTCTATGGTCTTGATGGAGTGCAGAAGCTGGTAAATTAAAAATTTATTAAAATGGTTACGTTGCAAGTATAGTTCTTAACTCACCGAAAATCTGCCTATCAATTTAGAAATATGTCACTGAAAGTTTAAATTAAAATTACTGGGACTTTTAAGTCCCAGGCCGTCTCCCAACGAGTTGCAGAAAAATGCGCTGGTAATCAGATATTCCAAAAAGAGTTGAGCTAAGTAAATTGGGATTTAAATTGAGGAATTTTAAATAATAAAAATAAGAGGCCTTGACTAGGAATTGATTGGTTAGAATCTTTATCATTGATGGTGTAATTGTAAGATTAATTTATAATTAATAGTTGTTCTGTTTGGTTATCCCTTACTAGGTAAGAGAAAGTCAAACAAGTAGAAATGCCAGATCTGTTCACAAGTTGCAA
>NC_029772.3:74861603-74866382 GCF_000817695.3 Arachis duranensis | reverse complement strand
ATTTGTACATGCTCCATAGCATGCCGGATGTGTCTTGAGAGATTCAGAGGTTGCTCTGTAAGGATGCACCATAGTAGAACAGCCATATCCGCAGTGAATGAGGACTCATGAGTGCTCGGTGGTATCCGTAGATCCAACGGTTGCCAGGTAAAGTGATGACTCTGAGAACGGAGTCCCAGTCAAATTGGTATCTCTGGCGCTGAAGGGTGGCTTCTTGAAAAGTGTCCATTCCTTTTGGAATAGGGGAAAGACTCAGAACTTGCTGAATGGCCTCTTCTGTAATGGGGACTTGCTTCTGCCGGACATAAACAGACTGTAGGGTTGGTATATAGAAGTTGGAGTAGAACTCAACTACCCAAGAAAGATTGACCTGCCTTGGCTGTCTCCGTAGGAAACCCCATTGTCTTCGCTCAATTTGTGGCTCAATAAAGGTGGCAATATTGGGCAGGAGGATGAGAAGGTATTCATTGTTATAGTTCCTTTCTGCTAGGATAGGGAACATCTGCTCACAGTAGCGATTGGGAAATCGCGCAGTGTCCTTTGCTGGAAAGGCTTTCTCTTTGTCGTCAACCTTTATTATCCTCTTAACTCTTTTTGTTGAGGGCTTGACTGCGGTTGAAGAAAGCTCTGCCACTAATGCTCTTTTAGTTCCTCTTCTTGCTGATGGTTTGGAAGTAGCTTTCTCTTGTCCTTTCTTGGTGGCCATCCTGAAAGAAGGGAAGAGAAAGAAAATTAAATTCATAGAGATAGAGCAAGGAAGAGGGTATTGTAAGTGATAGTCAATGCACAATAAAGATAAATGGCATGAACACATGGTCCGGATTACATGTGAAAAGCTCATCAATGGGAGGCCATGATTTCCATGCGACGCGGTTGCGTGGAGTAAATTGTGCCTTTGGCACGACTCCAGCGCTGCTCCTGCGAAACTTTCTGTTCATTTTTATTTTTCTTTACTCCCCCTGCCACACGGACGCGTCGCTTGTGCGATCGCGTCGTGCGGCAAAATTTTTTTTTTTAGAAAGATAAAGACATGTAATTGAAAGAGCACGAAAGCACTAATAAAGAGAATAGTTATTTAAAGAAGAAAAACTAAAAGTAAAGAAAAGAACGATCATACCGCGGTGGGTTGTCTCCCACCAAGAACTTTGCTTTAACGTCCGTAAGTTGGACGCTCCACTAGCTCAATCTGTTGCTATGTAGGGATCTTCCAGGCGGAAGATCTCAAGCTCCTTGCTCTTCTGCACCTTCTCACCATGGTATAGCTTCAGACGGTGTCCATTGACCTTAATAAGTTCAGAACTTGGAGGATGGCTTAGGTGATAAACTCCGTACGGTTCAGCCTTCTCTATTCTGTATGGACCTTCCCATTTTGATCTCAACTTACCGGGCATGAGCCTCAGTCGAGATTTGTAAAGGAGAACAAAATCTCCAGGTTGGAACTCTCTCTTATTGATGTTTTGATCATGCACAGCTTTCATCTTTTCCTTGTATATTCTGGAGTTCTCATAAGCTTCTAGGCGAAGGTTCTCCAGTTCCTGCAGTTGTAACTTTCTTTCAGCTCCAGCATTCTCAATCCCCATGTTGCACTCTTTAACTGCCCAGAAGGCTTTATGTTCGATTTCAACTGGGAGATGACAAGCTTTTCCATAAACTAAGCGGAAGGGACTCATCCCAATGGGTGTCTTGTATGCTGTTCTATATGCCCACAGTGCATCTTGTAGTCTGGTGCTCTAGTCTTTTCTGTGAGGCTTTACTATCTTTTGCAAGATACGTTTAATTTCTCTGTTTGACACCTCGGCTTGCCCATTAGTTTGGGGATGGTAAGCTGTTGCAACTTTATGGATTATCCCATGCTTCTTCATCAATCCTGTTAGTCTCCTGTTACAAAAATGGGTGCCTTGATCGCTTACGATCGCTCGTGGTGATCCAAAGCGGCATATAATATGGTTTCTCACAAAGAAAACAACAGTGTTAGCATCATCAGTGCGGGTAGGAATTGCTTCCACCCATTTGGAAACATAATCTACAGCTAACAATATATAAAAATATCCACTAGAATTTGGAAATGGACCTATGAAGTCAATGTCCCAAACATCAAAAATTTCACAGAAAAGCATATATTGTTGAGGCATCTCATCCCTCTTGGATATGTTACCAAATTTCTGGCATGGGTGACAAGATTTACAAAACTCAGCAGCATCTCTAAAAAGAGTAGGCCACCAGAATCCACAGTCTAAGATCTTTCTAGCTGTTCGTTGGGGGCCAAAATGTCCTCCACTCTCAGATGAGTGACAGGCCTCTAAAATGGACTGGAATTCTGATTGAGGTACACAACGTCTAATTATCTGGTCAGCACCACATCTCCATAAATATGGGTAATCCCATATATAATATTTAGACTCGCTTTTCAGCTTGTCTCTTTGATGTTTAGAAAAATGTGGAGGAAATGTGCGGCTAACTAAATAATTAGCAACAGGTGCATACCAAGGGACTACTTCAGATACTGCTTGCAGGTTGTCAAAAGGAAAATTATCATCTATAGGAGTAGAATCATCCTTAATATGTTCAAGGCGAGTCAAGTGGTCTGCAACTAAATTTTGATTACCACTCCTATCCTTGATTTCTAAATCAAACTCTTGTAACAGCAGTATCCAACGTATAAGTCTTGGTTTGGATTCCTTTTTAGCCAATAGATACTTTAACATCACACATAATCTCAATATGCTGGCTCCAGTCTGGTCCTCTCACAATTGGAGCTTGAGTCAGGGCGATCTTCAGCTTATCAAATGCTTGCATGCAATCCTCACTGAACTCAAATTCAATATCTTTCTGCAGTAGTCTGGATAAAGGTAATGCTACCTTACTGAAGTCCTTAATAAATCTCCTGTAGAAACCTGCATGGCCAAGGAACGAACGGACTTCCCTCACAGAAGAGGGGTAAGGTAAACTAGAAATAATATTCACCTTTGCTGGGTCTACAGAAATGCCATTATTAGATACCACATGTCCCAATACAATCCCTTGCTTTACCATAAAGTGGCATTTTTCGAAATTCAATACAAGGTTTGTATTAATACATTTATCTAATACTCTAGATAATCCATCTAAGCAAATGTTAAAAGAATCACCATAAACGCTCCAATCTAAGCAAAGGCTAAAAGAATCACCATAAACGCTAAAATCGTCCATAAAAACTTCTATACAGTCCTCAATAAGATCAGAAAAAAGACTCATCATGCACCTTTGGAAAGTAGCTGGTGCATTGCACAAGCCAAAGGGCATTCTTTTATAAGCATAGGTCCCAAAAGGACATGTAAAAGTAGTCTTTTCCTGATCCTCAGGAGCTATATGAATCTGGAAATAACCTGTGTAACCATCTAAAAAGCAATAATGTGATTTACCTGACAGGCGATCCAGCATTTGATCAATGAATGGAAGTGGATAGTGATCCTTACGAGTAGCTTGGTTGAGACGCCTGTAATCAATGCAGACTCTCCAAGCATTCTGAACTCTAGTTTCTATGAGCTATCCATGCTCATTTTTCACTGTAGTGACTCCGGACTTCTTGGGCACCACTTGCACTTGGCTTACCCATTCACTGTCTGAAATGGGATATATGATACCGGCCTCCAATAGTTTGGTCACTTCCTTTTTGACAACTTCTAAGATGGTAGGATTCAATCTTCTTTGTGGTTGATGGACAGGTCTTGCTTCCTCTTCTAAAAATATTCTGTGCTCACATATTTGAGGGTTGATTCCCACTATGTCTGCCAAACTCCACCCTATTGCCTTCTTATGCTTTCTCAACACATCAAGTAGCTGTTCTTCTTGTTGAGAAGTCAGTTCTCATGCAATAATAACCGGAAGCTTCTGCTCATCCTCAAGGTAAGCATATTTGAGATGTGGTGGGAGAGGTTTCAATTCTAACTTTTGATCATGGACAGGCTCTGGGTTATCTGGGGCTTGTGAAAATGGCTAAGTGTCCTCATTGTCAGTTAAGAGGGTCCCCACACTTGGACCTTGTCCAGTGTGCCTCTCTTCAAACTCTTCCTTTTGAACTTCAGCCACACTTTCGTCTATGACATCACACTGGAAGATAGAACGATCTTCTGAGGGGTTGTCAATGACTCCATTCAGATTGAAGATTACTATGCGGCCATCTATTTCAAAGGAGTATGTCCCTTAAAAAGCATCCAATTTGAATTTTGATGTCTTCAGGAATGGTCTTCCAAGTAGGATTAATGATGGCTTATCTGAATCATTATGGGGCATCTCCAAGATATAAAAATCAGTGGGAAATGTGAGCCCTTTAATGTTCACCAAAACATCTTCAGCAACTCCAGCAACTGTAATAATGCTTTTATCTGTTAACACAAAATGAGTTGCCGACCTTTTTAAGGGAGGGAGCCTTAAAACATCATATATAGAAAAAGGCATTATACTGACACATGCTCCTAAATCACACATGCAATCATAAATTACTACACCACCAATAGTACAACTAACTACGCAAGGACCTGGATCACTACATTTTTCAAGTAATCCTCCCATTAAAGCAGATATAAAACTACCAAAAGGAATAGTTTCTAATTCAGTAATTTTATCTTTATGGATACATAAATCTTTTAGAAACTTTGCATATTTAGGTACCTACTGAATAACATCAAAAAGGGGAACAGTTACCTCAACCTTTTTGAATATTTCTACCATTTTAGGATCAGGTTCCAGTTGCTTCCTAGGCTTCCTTGCAAGTTGTGGAAATGGAATGGGAGTAGTGTT
>NC_029772.3:74857075-74861140 GCF_000817695.3 Arachis duranensis | reverse complement strand
TTCCACCTCTGATTTCCCTGATTATCTCTGCCTCCCCTATTATTGTTATCCCTCCAATTCTGGTTTGAATTGTCCTGCCATCCATGGTTATTATTTCCACTTTGATTGTACCCTTGGTTGAGGCGGTCATAGAAGTTGTGAGTGGATGCCACCATGTTGTCTTCTTGTTGGAGCTGCGGGCATTCATCAGTGTAATGGCTGTAATCAGCATAAATTCCGCAAATTCTTTGTGGAACTAGTTGTTGGTTTTGCTGCGGTTGAGTTTGTTGAGCTTGCTGATTTAACTGCATTTGCTTCAGCAGGTTGGTCATTTCACAGATGCTTCGATTTAGAGCAGCAGTCTCTATGCCAGAAGATACTTCTGCAACGGCCCTTGAACGGCCTTGTTTCTGTCTATGGTTCCGAGTACATTTAGCTAAATCACTGATCAATTGCCAAGCTTCATCAGTGGTCTTGTACTTCTTCATAGACCCATTGCTGGCACTTTCCAATGTGGTCTTATCTTGGGGTCTCATACCTTGTGTGACATAGCTGAGTAGCACGATCTTGTCGATCATGTGGTGGGGGCATGCTTCCAAAAGATTATTGAAGCGCTCCCAGTATTCAAAGAGAGTCTCATTGTCATCCTGAACAATTGTAGAGATATCCTTCCTCAGTTTATCAGTAACTTTAGATGGGAAGAATTTCTCCAGGAACTCCTTTCTGAGTGTATCCTAGTTGGATACGTTTGCTAGAGGTTGAGTGTAGTACCACTCTCTTGCTTTTCCCTCAAGAGAGAACGGAAAAGCTTTTAGCAGAATTGAAGTTTCATCAGCGCCATCACACCTGACAGTAGAACAGGCTGCCTGGAAATCTCTCAAGTGCTTGATAGGCTTTTGAGCAGGTAGGCCATGAAACTTTGGCATCAAATTTAGCAGTGCGGTCTTTACTTCAAAATCCGTAGCTACCGCTGGATGATGCGCTCGAAACGGTTGCAGTGTAAAATCAGGAGCTCCTTCCTCCTGAATGGTAATTCTTCTAGCTGCCATGTTTTCTGCACGTAAAACAACCGAATCAGTAGAGCGGGGGCTGGTTTCTTCCTCAGATTCACTTTCAGATCCGCCCTCAGAGCGGACTAACCTACGCTGTTCTCGCCTTATTCGTGAAATTGTTCTTTCAATTTCAGGATCGAATATTAGCAAGCGCGGATCAGGAAGTGAACGTGTCATTTGACAGAAGAAACACGCAGCTCATAGTAGCAAAATTAAAGAAAATGTAAATAAATAAATCTAATTAATAAAATAAGCACTCTATTGCAACTCCCCAGCAATGGCGCCAAAAATTGATGGAGTGCAGAAGCTGGTGAATTAAAAATTTATTAAAATGGTTACGTTGCAAGTATAGTTCTTAACTCACCGAAAATCTGCCTATCAATTTAGAAATATGTCTCTGAAAGTTTAAATTAATATTACTGGGAGTTTTAAGTCCCAGGTCGTCTCCCAACGAGTTGCAGAAAAATGTGCTATTTTATTAATCAGATATTCCAAAAAGAGTTGAGCTAAGTAAATTGGGATTTAAATTGATGAATTTTAAATAATAAAAATAAGAGGCCTTGACTGGGAATTGATTGGTTAGAATCTCTATCATTGATGGTGTGATTGTAAGATTAATTTATAATTAATAGTTGTTCTGTTTGGTTATCCCTTACTAGGTAAGAGAAAGTCAAACAAGTGGAAATGCCAAATCTGTTCACAAGTTGCAACCCACTTAGTTCAAAGGGATTGGCGTCGGTGACAAGATAGCAATCCAACATTCAACCCAATTACAAATTTTTCTTTCAATCCTTCCAACCCAAAAGTTCCTTTTAATCAACTCCCCATCAAGTAATGAAACTACTCACGCATTGTAAATAAAGAATCCATGGCACATGAAAGAGAATTAAAAGAAGACATGATTATTGGAATGGAATTTAAATTAAAAAGAAATAATCCTTGCATTAATTAATCATAAAAATATCTAAATGACAAAATTGAACATAACAAAGAACATGGAAGAATAAAACCAAGTTAAGAAAACAAACTAGAGTGATGAAATCTTGATGAGGAAAATAACTCTTCTCAATGTTCCAATGCCAAGATCAATTGAAAATTAAAAATCTTAAAACTAGAGAGAAAAAAACCTAAGAGAGTCAAAAACTAGATCTGAACTACTCCATGAATGTCTTTCTTTTTTTGTTGTTTCTGCATATTCTCTGACTCTAGTCTACTGTTCCAGGCCGAAAACTGGGCTGAAATAGGGTCCAAAATCGCTGGTTTCAGATTCTACAGTTTACGTAGATCGTGCATGTCACGCGATCGCGTCGTCCATGCAGACGCGTCGCTGGCGCTTTTCCTCTTCACGCGTTCGCGTCGTCCACGCTACCGCGTTGCTTGTGCTTTCCAATCCGCGCGGCCGCGCAAGCCATGCGGCCGCGTCACTGCGATTTGTGCTCCTTCACGCGGTCGCGTGAGCCATGCGACCGCGTCACTTTTCGCTGGTTATCTCCTCAAACTCTTCGTCTCATTCATGCCCTATAAAGCCTGAAACGCTTGACACACAGATTACGGCATCGAATGGAATAAAGGATAATTAAAATTAAATAATTAAAATCTCTAGGAAGCAATTTTCAAACATGTAATAAATTCAGGAAGGAAATCTAAATGCATGCTAAATTGATGAATAAGTGGGTAAGGATCACGACAAAACCACACAGTTAAACACAATATAAACTATAAAATAGTGGTTTATCAGGTCTCAGTGTGAGCCTCAGATTCCCATGGTTCCTCGTTAGGGAACTCATTGGAGGCTAGTGGACGTCCATTGAGGCCTTCCTTAGTGGCGCTCACTACCTCTTTCTCCTCTCCAAGTTTGGCCATGTTGATGGCCTTGCACTCTCCTTTTGGATTATCTTTTGTATTGCTTGGAAGAGTACTAGGAGGGAGTTCAGTAACTTTCTTACTCAGCTGACCCACTTGTGCCTCCAAATTTCTAATGGAGGACCTTGTTTCAGTCATGAAACTTTGAGTGGTTTTGATTAGATCAGAGACCATGGTTGCTAAGTCAGAGTGGCTCTGCTTAGAATTCTCTGTCTGTTGCTGAGAAGATGATGGAAAAGGCTTGCCATTGCCAAACCTGTTTCTTCCACCATTATTGTTGTTGAAACCTTGTTGAGGTCTCTGTTGATCCTTCCATGAGAGATTTTGATGATTTCTCCATGAAGGATTATAGGTGTTTCCATAGGGTTCTCCCATGTAATTCACCTCTTCCTTTGATGGGTTCTCAGGATCATAAGCTTCTTCTTCAAATGAAGCGTCCTTAGTACTGCCTGGTGCAGCTTGCATTCTAGACAGACTTTGAGAGATGATATTGACTTGCTGAGTCACTATTTTGTTCTGAGCCAATATGGCATTCAGAGTATCAATCTCAAGAACTCCTTTCTTCTGATTCGTCCCATTGTTCACAGGATTCCTTTCAGAAGTGTACATGAATTGGTTATTTGCAACCATTTCAATGAGTTCTTGAGCTTCTGCAGGCATCTTCTTCAGATGAAGAGATCCTCCAGCAGAGCTGTCTAATGACATCTTGGACAATTCAGACAGACCATCATAGAAGATACCTATGATGCTCCATTCGGAAAGCATGTCAGAGGGACACTTTTTGATCAATTGTTTGTATCTTTCCCAAGCTTCATAGAGGGATTCACCTTCCTTCTGTCTTAAGGTTTGGACTTCCACTCTAAGCTTACTCAATTTTTGAGGTGGAAAGAACTTTGCCAAGAAGGCATTGACTAGCTTTTCCCAAGAGTTCAGGCTTTCTTTAGGTTGTGAGTCTAACCACATCCTAGCTCTGTCTTTTATAACAAAAGGGAATAGCATAAGTCTGTAGACCTCAGGGTCAACTCCATTGGTCTTGACAGTGTCACAGATTTGCAAGAATTCAGCTAAAAACTGATGAGGATCTTCCAATGGAAGTCCATGGAACTTGCAATTCTGTTGCATTAGAGAAACTAATTGAGGCTTAAGCTCAAAGTTGTTTGCTCCAATGGCA
>NC_029772.3:74855114-74856963 GCF_000817695.3 Arachis duranensis | reverse complement strand
AGAAGAATTCGAACTTATCAAGAGAGATGGAGTTCGAATTATTGATTGTGGAAGAGTGTTAGTCCATAAATAGAAAGATGTGAGAAGAGGGGAAGAATTTTCGGAAATAAATTAAAAGATTTTAAAATAATTAAAAGAAATTTTGAAAATTTGATTGATGATTTTCGAAAACTAAAGTTGGAAAAGAAATAAAGTGATTTTTGAAAAAGATTTTTGAAAGTAGAAATCAAAACGATATGATTGAAAATTAATTTTTAAAAAGATGTGATTGAAAAGATATGATTGAAAAGATATGATGGAAAAATAATTTAAAAAGATTTGATTTTTTTAAAATTAATGACTTGGCTAACAAGAAATTTAAAAGATATGATTTAGACATTAAACCTTTCTCAACAGAAAAGGCAACATACTTGAAATGTTGAATCAAATCATTAATTGTTAGCAAGTATTTTTGAAAAATGGAAAGAAATTAATTTTGAAAATATATGATTGAAAAGATATGATTTGAAAAAGATTTGATTTTGAAAAATTATGAAAACTTGAAAAAAATTTGAATTAAAAACAAAATCTTCCCTCTTGTGCCATCCTGGCGTTAAACGCCCAGAATGGTATACATTCTGGCGTTTAACGCCCAAAATGCTACCCTTTTGGGCGTTAAACGCCCAGCCAGGAACTCTGGCTGGCGTTTAAACGCCAGTTTTCCTTCTTCACTGGGTGTTTTGAATGCCCAGCTTTTTCTGTGTAATTCCTCTGCTGTATGTTCTGAATCTTCAATTCTCTGTATTATTGACTTGAAAAGACACAAATTAAAAAATTTTTTTGAATTTTTAATGATAAGGAATAATCAAAATGCCACTAAGATCAAATAAACAATGCATGCAAGACACCAAACTTAGAAGTTTGTATACTACTGACACTAACAAATTGAGAATGCATATGAGAAACAACAAAACATTAAAGACAAGAGAATTTAAAGATTAGAGCAAGGAAATTATCAAGAACAACTTGAAGGTCAATGAAGTACATAATGCATGTAATTTTCGAAAATTAGAAGAATAAAGACATGCAATTGACACCAAACATAAAATTAGACACTAGACTCAAACAATAAACATAAAAATATTTTTGGTTTTAAGATTTTATAAATTTTTTTGTGCTTGTTCGAAAATTATATGGAAAAGATGATAAAGAGATTCAAAATTTTTAATAAGAATTCCAGGAATCATGCAATGTTAGTCTAAAGCTTTAGTCCAAAGAAATTAGACATAGCTAGCCAAGCTTCAACAGGACATTACATTCAATAGCTAAATTGATGAAAATCAATCAGCTTTGGTGATGATGAAAACATCACCTTGAAACTCTAGAATTCATTCTTAAAAATTCTGAAGAGAAATACCTAATCTAAGCAACACGATGAACCGTCAGTTGTCCAAACTCAAACAATCCCCGGCAACGGCACCAAAAACTTGGTGCGCGGAATTGTGATCATCAATGGCGCCATCAACATGGTACGCTCAATTGCAATCTCAACTCTTTATCACAACTTCACACAACTAACCAGCAAGTGCACTGGGTCGTCCAAGTAATAAACCTTACGCGAGTAAGGGTCGATCCCACGGAGATTGTTGGTATGAAGCAAGCTATGGTCATCTTGTAAATCTCAGTCAGGCAGATTCAAATGGTTATGGAAGATTTATGAATAAAGCATAAAATAAAGATAGAGATACTTATGTAATTTATTGGTGAGAATTTCAGATAAGCGTATAGAGATGCTCTGTCCCTTTCGTCTCTCTACTTTCCTACTGTCTTCATCTAATCCTTCTTACTCCTTTCCATGGCAAGCTGTATG
>NC_029772.3:74850259-74853805 GCF_000817695.3 Arachis duranensis | reverse complement strand
ATACTGTAAAGCAAACTTTTGGCAAGGTATGAGAAATTGGAAGTTCAGACTTTGTTATCCTTATCAATAATAATGAGAGTTGAATCTTAATTCCACTTACTTGACCTTTACTAAAGCAAAGGAAAGTCAAGTGACTAATTAGTTTGATCTTTGAATCCTATTTATTTCCTAAGAAAAGGTTGGGATTATTGAAGTTGAGTTCAATTAGCAAAGATAACAGTTATCAATTATATTGAGCTAAGATAACTCCTGAGTTACTGATTTCTTAACCAAGACCAAAAGGAAAAGAAATTAAATCTGCCGGAATAAAAAATGTCTTCAGATTGGGAATGATCAATAACATGAATAAAAAGAGCAATATTGAACTGAAATATCTCAAGTAACATTAAATAAGAAAATCATAACATGAATGTAGCATAAACCAAATAGGCAACATAACTAATACAAGCAAGCATTAATGGTATCTGGAAATAAGAGATAACTGTCAAGCAAAAGAACATTGAACCTGGTAAAAAGATAATCCTTGAAGCAAATAAAATCCTAAAACTAAATCCTAATCCTAAAGAGAGAGAGAGAGGAGAGAACCTCTCTCAAAACTAAATCTAAATCATGGAAAGTGAATTATGAAAGCATGCTCTGAATGGATGCATTCCCCCACTTTATAACCTCTGGTCTATGCCTTCTGGACTTGGATTTGGGCCAAAAAGGGCTTCAGAATCTGCTATGAGTATTTTCTGCAATTTCTGGTGCGTGGCCTCTGTCACGCGTCCGCGTGGGTCACGCGGTCGCGTCAATTGGAGTCTTCCTTGTCGCGCAGTCGCGTCAGTCATACAGCCGTGTCATAGGTGTTCTTCTTTAGGCATGCGGCCGCATGACACTTGGCATGCGGCCGCGTCGTCCATGCGGTCGCATCGCTCCAGTTTCTTCACAAACTCTGTTTTTTGCTTTCCTTCCATTTTTGCATTCTTTCTTTCCATCCTCTAAACCATTCATGCCCTATAATATCTGAAAACACTTAACACACTTATCAAGATATCTAATGGTAATAAGAGAGGATTAAAGATAGGGAGCTTAAGGCCAAAGAAGCATGTTTTCAATCAAAGCACATTTAGGAAGGCAAATGTAAAACCATGCAACTAGTATGAATAAGTGGGTGAAGAGTTGATAAAATCCACTCAATTAAGCACAAGATAAACCATAAAATAGTGGTTTATCAACCTCCCCACACTTAAACAATAGCATGTCCTCATGCTAAGCTCAAGAGAAGCTATAAAGGGGTGAAGAGGGATGGTAGAATGTATGCAATGCAACCTATGAATACAACTACATGCTAAATGCTTTTACTTACTTGGTTAAGAGTAAATAAGTTTTTCAAGACAAATATAAATCAAATTTCACTAATTCAAATCATACAATAAAAAGCAAGTAAACTTGTAAGAAGATGGCTCATAAAAGCAGGGAACATAGAATCAAGCATTGAACCCTTGTAATGCTTTTTAAACATTGTTCTTCATCTAACCAATCAACAAATATTTAGCATATCAATGCAAACATCATGAGGTCTTCTAGGGTTGTAATGGGGCTGAGGTAAAGGTAAGGATATATGTATGGCCAAGTGAGCTTTATAAAGTGAATCCTTCATTAGTCTAAAATCTCACCTAACATACACATACTTTATATAAATTAAAATGCTTTACCTAGCTACCCAAATTTTTCCCACTTTTGTATTACATGCTCATGTATCAAACTTATTTTTGAATTTTATCCTATGTGCATTGATTCTTTTTATTTTGCATTTGGGGTATATATATATATATTGTATCCCCTTTATTTAAATACTTGAAATTTTTTTTTTTAATGCAGTATGCAGAGTGCAATGCTTAATATGAATGTTATGCAAGTATGCATGATTCCAAGTTTAATCAAAACTCAAAAATAGACAAAAATTCAAACTGAAGAAGAAACGATCATACCATGGTGGGTTGTCTCCCACCTAGCACTTTTAGTTAAAGTCCTTAAGTTGGACATTTGGTGAGCTCCTTGTCATGGCGGCTTGTGCTTGTACTGATCCAGGAATCTCCACCAGTGTTTGGAATGCCAGCATCCTCCGGGGTCCCAAACTAGGCACAGAAAGCCTTCAAGTAAGTTAAAGCAAGTAACTAGGCCCCAAGAGTGTTGATTGCCAGAATTAAATCCGGGGTCCCAAACCTTGCTTTTGCACCCGTCTTCTTGTTGAGCAATATTGTTCCATCCGGGTGGCAAGCAATCTGAATTCTCACTGCAGTGACCCAACAGCTTCTGAGATCCTTTCAATTGAGCTTGACACCAATCCTTGCACCTCAAGTTGAAGCGTGGAACCTTATTGAACCTTGTGCACCAGCTCTGAGTACGAGCCATTTCCCTCTTACTCTTAAAGCCGCAGAGAGCTCTAAGCTGGCCATCTGTTTCAAGCAAACCATATTCAAGTGGAAGATTAAAGATAAAAGGCAAGGATTTTACCCACTTGTAGTTTGTGTTGGGCGGTAATGGCCTTGGGATAGGTGTTTCCAATGGTTCTGTAAGTTCTACTCCCTTATAATCTTCTGTGAATTCTACCATTTCTTTGCAAATTTCTTCCACTTCAACCATATCTTGATCAGAGTCTTCAATATCTCCCTCATCATCGCTCAAGTCATATATTGGAGGTTGAGAAAAATCTACCTCAGCATCATCTTCATGTTCACTCGTGGAAGATTCTTCTGTCTCAAAGAAATCACTTGCGGATGCAAGTTCGTAACTAAGAGAACAGGACTCGTGATCATTATCATCAAGGAAACCTGTGTCCTGGGTTATTCCGTCCAGTTCTTCATAAGATATTTGTATTGGAGGCGGTTCAAAATCCTCCTCAGCATCAATTATAGCATCCTCGACGGAGTCTTCCATGGCTCTGTGTTCCCATGGAGGTTCAACATCTCCTAAATCTTCAACCAACTCTTCCTCTTCTATAATGACAGCATCCTCTACTTGTTCCAGTACGAAGTAATGCTCTATGCTATCCACTGGAGCTTCTCGTGTCTTCTCCACAACACATTCTTCATTAGATTCTCCACATGAAGCCATGGGAGTCTGTTGAGTGTCCGAACGTCTGAAAGATAATTGATTTATTATTTGCTCCAGTTGATGAAGGGTTGCATTAAATTGGTTTATTGATTCTTCGAAGCGAACCTGTGATTCTGGCTTTGATGGATATAGGCATGGTGTATAGGGGAGTGGTGGTTCTTGGGAGTAATTGGATTGGTGTTGGGGTGGATAAGGATCATGTGGTAGTGAATGGTGAAAAGAAGCTTGTGAGTATGGTGGATTGAGGTTGTATTGACAGGATGGTCTCTGAGCACAGGGTAGGGCTTATTGGTAGCTACAAGGCGGTCCACCGAATCTATCAGTTGGGCATGCATTGTAAAATGGTCTTTGTCCGTGATATCTAGGGGGATGTTGTTGCCTAAATGGTTGATCAGATCCTCGTGGCTCCATCCATCCTTGATTGGTCTGACCTTGATGCATATTCCT
>NC_029772.3:74842277-74850100 GCF_000817695.3 Arachis duranensis | reverse complement strand
CTAGTAAAGAATTTTATAAAAATAGTTGCGTTGTAGATATAGATTCTAAACCAACAGAAATCCCTTCGTGCAACCGTTTTGGTTGTCACAAGTAACAAACCCCTAAATAAATTGATAACCGAAGTATTTAAACCTCGGGTCGTCTTCTCAAGGAATTGCAGGGAGGTATGTTCTTATTATTGGCTATGAAAAAGGTAAAATTGGGGGTTTTGGAATTAAGGAAGAAGTATAACAAGTAATTTAAATGACAATTAAAATAAATAAATACTGTAAAGCAAACTTTTGGCAAGGTGTGAGAAATTGGAAGTCCAGACTTAGTTATTCTTATCAATAATAATGAAAGTTGAATCTTAATTCCACTTAGTTAACCTTTGCTAAAGCAAAGGAAAGTCAAGGGACTAATTAGTTAGACCTTCGAATCCTATTTATTTCCTAAGAAAAGGTTGGGATTATTGAAGTTGAGTTCAATCAGCAAAGATAACAATTATCAATTATATTGAGCTAAGATAACTCCTGAGTTACTGATTTCTTAACCAAGACCAAAAGGAAAAGAAATTAAATTTGCCGGAATAAAAAAATGTATTCAGATTGGGATTGATCAATAACATGAATAAAAAGAGCAATATTGAACTGAAATATCTCAAGTAACATTAAATAAGAAAATCATAACATGAATGTAGCATAAGCCAAATAGGCAACATAACTAATACAAGCAAGCATTAATGGTATCTGAAAATAAGAGATAACTGTCAAGCAAAAGAACATTGAACCTGGTAAAAAGATAATCCTTGAAGCAAATAAAATCCTAAAACTAAATCCTAATCCTAAAGAGAGAGAGGAGAGAACCTCTCTCAAAACTAAATCTAAATCGTGGAAAGTGAATTATGAAAGCATGCTCTAAATGGATGCATTCCCCCACTTTATAACCTCTGGTCTATGCCTTCTGAACTTGGATTTGGGCCAAAAGGGCTTCAGAATCCGCTATGAGCGTTTTCTGCAATTTCTGGTGCGTGGCCTCTGTCACGCGTCCGCGTGGGTCACGCGGTCGCGTCAATTGGAGTCTTCCTTGTCGCACGGTCGCGTCAGTCTTGCGACCACGTCATAGGTGCTCTTCTTTAGGTGCGCGGTCACGTCAGTCATGCGGCCGCGTCGCTTCTTCTTCGCGCTTGGCATGCGGCCGCGTCGTCCATGCGGTCGCGTCGCTCCAGTTTCTTCACAAACTCCGTTTTATGCTTTCCTTCCATTTTTGCATTCTTTCTTTCGATCCTCTGAGCCATTCATGCCCTATAATATCTTAAAACACTTAACACACATATCAAGGCATCTAATGGTAATAAGAGAGGATTAAAGATAGGGAACTTAAGGCCAAAGAAGCATGTTTTCAATCAAAGCACATAATTAGGAAGGCAAATGTAAAACCATGCAAATAGTATGAATAAGTGGGTGAAGAGTTGATAAAATCCACTCAATTAAGCACAAGATAAACCATAAAATAGTGGTTTATTATAGCTGTATTGAGCCTTCTATAATCAATACACATACGCCACCCTGTAACTGTTCTTATAGGAACCAGTTCATTTTTTTCATTTTGAACCACTGTCATGCCACCCTTCTTAGGGACAACTTGGACAGAGCTTACCCAGGGGCTATCAGAAATAGGATAAATAATCCCAGCCTGTAGTAATTTGGTGACCTTCTTCTGCACCACCTCCTTCATGGCTAGATTCAGCCGCCTCTGTGGTTGAACCACTGGCTTAGCGTCACCCTCCAATAGGATCTTGTGCATGCATCTGGCTGGGCTAATGCCCTTAAGATCACTGATAGACCACCCAAGAGCTGTCTTGTGTGTCCTTAGCACTTGTATTAGTGCTTCCTCTTCCTGTGGTTCCAAGGTAGAGCTTATGATTACAGGAAAAGTATCACCTTCTCCTAGAAATGCATATTTCAGGGATGGTGGTAATGGTTTAAGCTCGGGTTGGGAGGTTTCTCCTCTTTTTGAGGGATTTTCAGAGGTTCTATTATTCTCTCTGGTTCCTCCAAATCAGGCTGTGCATCTTTAAAGATATCTTCTAGCTCTGATTCGAGACTTTCAGTCATATTGACCTCTTTTACCAGAGAATCAATAATATCAATGCTCATGCAGTCATTTGGGGTGTCTGGATGCTACATAGCGTTGACAACATCCAACTTAAACTCGTCCTCATTGACTCTCAGGGTTACTTCCCCTTTTTGGATGTCAATGAGGGTTCGTCCAGTTGTTAGGAAAGGTCTTCCTAGAATGAGAGTTGCACTCTTGTGCTCCTCCATTTCCAGCACCACAAAGTTAGTGGGAAAGGCAAATGGCCCAACCTTGACAATCATGTCTTCAATCACGCCTGATGGGTATTTAATGGAGCCATCAGCAAGTTGGAGACATATCCGGGTTGGTTTGACTTCTTCAGTCAAACCAAGCTTTCTGATAGTAGATGCAGGTATTAGGTTGATACTTGCCCCAAGATCACATAGAGCTTGCTTGGTACAAGTACCCTCTAACGTGCATGGTATCATAAAGCTTCCGGGATCTTTAAGCTTTTCTGGTAAGCATTTCAGAATGACTGCACTGCATTCTTCAGTGAGGTAAACGTTTTCAGTTTCCCTCCAATCCTTCTTATGACTTAAGATCTCTTATGAACTTAGCATAAGAGGGTATTTGCTCAAGTGCCTCTGCAAATGGATTCTTTATTTCAAGAGTCCTGAGATAGTCTGCAAAGCGAGCAAATTGCTTATCCTATTCCGCTTGGCGGAGTTTCTGAGGATAAGGCATTTTGGCTTTGTATTCTTCAACCTTAGTTGTTGTAGGTTTATTGCCTACAGATGTGGGTTGAGAAGCCTTTTTAGAGGGGTTGCTATCAGCACTTGTATGTGTCTGATCTCCCACTGACGTTTGAATGCCAGGGGTGGAAGCTGGAGTGGCGTTAGACGCCAACTCCTTACCTATTTCTGGCGTCTAAACGCCAGAACTGTGCTTCCTTTGGGCGTTCAACGCTAATTCCTTGCCTGTTTCTGGCGTTGAATGCTAGAACTGAGCATGGGTTGGGCGTTCAACGCCAGCTCTCCACTCCTTTTCTGGCGTTTGAGCGCCAGAATTATTCCTCTCTGGGCTCTGGCTGTCCCCAGAGGGATTTTGGGTAGCAGTTTGTTCATTTTTTGGCTTCTTGCTGCCTTGAAGTGAGATATTTAATGTTTTTTCACTTCTTAATTGAACTGATTGGCACTCTTCTGTTATTTGTTTTGATAACTGCTGTTCTGTTCGCTTTAGATGCATTTCCATATTCATATTAGCCATTCTTGTCTCTAGTAGTATCTCCTTGAATTCGGCTAGCTGTTTTGTTAGAAAATCTAATTGCTGATTGAATTCAGTAACTTGTTCTACAGGACTTAGTTCAGCAGTTACTGTTTTAGCTTCTTCTTTCATGGAAGGTTCACTGCTTAGGTATAGATGCTGATTTTTGGCAACTGTATCAATGAGCTCTTGAGCTTCTTCAATTATCTTTCTCATGTGTATAGATCCACCAGATGAGTGGTCTAGAGAAATCTGAGCTTTCTCTATAAGCCCATAATAAAAAATGTCTAACTGCACCCACTGTAAAAACATTTCTGAGGGGAATTTTCTTAGCATCTCTCTGTATCTCTCCCAGGCATCATAAAGGGATTCATTATCTCCTTGTTTGAAGCCTTGGATGCTCAGCCTTAGCTGTGTCATCCGTTTTGGAGGAAAATAGTGATTCAGGAATTTTTCTGACAGCTGTTTCCATGTCTTTATGATGTCCTTAGGTTGGTTATTTAACCACCTCTTAGCTTGGTCTTTTACAGCAAATGGAAACATTAATAATCTGTAGACATCCTGATCTACTTCTTTATCATGTACTGTGTCAGCAATTTGTAAAAACTGTGCCAGAAATTCTGTAGGTTCTTCCTGTGGAAGACCGTAATACTAGCAACTTTACTGCACCATGATAATGAGCTGAGGATTCAACTCAATACTACTGACTCCGATGGAGGGTATACAGATACTACTCCCATATGAAGCAGTAGTGGGGTTAGCATATGACCCCAGAGTCCTTATGAACTGTTCATTTCCACTTAGATCCATAATGGAAAAAGGGAGATGACGTGGATTTATTTTATTATAAAAAAATAAATTTTTGAAATAATAAAATAAAACAAAATAAAACTACAATAAAAATGAAAAAGAATTGAAAATATTGTATGAGGATTTTCGAAAAAGTGAGGAGAGAGAAAGTGGTTAGGATATTTTTGAAAAAGATATGATTTTAAAAATCTTAAAAGGATATAATTTGAAAAAGATATTATTTTGATTTTTGAATTTTATGATGAAAGAGAAAAACACACAAAAGACATAAGACTTAAAATTTTTAGATCTAATGCTCCTTGTTTTCGAAAATCTAGAGGGAAAACACCAAGGAACACCAAACTTAAAAATTTTAAGATCAAAACACAAAGAGGGCTCAAGAACACCTTGAAGATTCACAAGAACACCAAGAACAAAAGAAAGAACACCAAACTTAAAATTTTTAGAAAACCAATTTAAAATTTTCGAAAACTAAAGAGAAATTAACAATAAAACACCAAACTTAAAGTTTGGCATAAGATTTAATCAAAGAAAAATTATTTTTGAAAAATTTTTGAAAAGAAAATAAAAGACTCTGACCCAAAAGACAAAATCTTCCTAATCTAAGCAACAAGATTCACCGTCAGTTGTTCAAACTCAAACAATCCCCGGCAACAGCGCCAAAAACTTGGTGCACGAAATTGCAATCACACTTTTTGCAATCCACACAACTAACCAGCAAGTGCACTGGGTCATCCAAGTATTACCTTACGTGAGTAAGGGTCGAATCCCACGGAGATTGTTAGTTTGAAGCAAGCTATGGTTATCTTATTAATCTTAGTCAGGATACCAATTATAGTTATCAATTGACTTGCAAATAAATAAGAGAGCATGGATTAAATAATACTTATTATGCAGTAATGGAGAATATGTTGGAGTTTTGGAGATGCTTTGTCTTCTGAGTTCCTGCAACATAATGCTTTCTCACTTTCATACATGCAAGGCTCCTTCCATGGCAAGCTGTATGTAGGGCGTCACTGATATCAATGGTTATTTCCCATCCTCTCAGTGAAAATGGTCCAAATGCTCTGTCACAGCACGGCTAATCATCTGTCGGTTCTCGATCATGTCAGAATAGGATCCATTGATCCTTTTACGTCTGTCACTACGCCCAACACTTGCGAGTTTGAAGCTCGTCATAGTCATCCAATCCCTGAATCCTACTCGGAATACCACAGACAAGGTTTAGACCTTCCGGATTCTCAAGGATGCTGCCAATGGATTCTAGCTTATACCACGAAGATTCTGATTAAGGAATCTAAGAGATACTCATTCAATCTAATGTAGAACGGAGGTGGTTGTCAGGCACACGTCCATGGGTTGAGAATGGTGATAAGTGTCACGGATCATCACCTTCTTCATATTGAAGTGCAACATCTTAGATAGAAACAAGCATGTTTGAAGGGAAAACAGAAATAATTGCATTAATTCATCAAGACGCTGCAGAGCTCCTCACCCCCAACAATGGAGTTTAGAGACTCATGCCGTCAAAAAGTACAAAGTTCAAATCTAAAAATATCATGAGATACAAAATAAGTCTCTAAAAGTTGTTTAAATAATAAACTAGTAACCTAGGTTTACAGAGAATGAGTAAACTAAGATAGATAGTGCAAATATCCACTTCTAGGGCCCACTTGGTGTGTGGTGGGGCTGAGACTTAAGCTTCTCACGTGCCTGGGCTGTTTCTGGAGTTGAACGCTAGGTTGTAACCTGTTTTTGGCGCTTAACTCCACAATCCAACATCCAACTGGCGTTAAACGCCAGTTTACGTAGTTTATCTTCGCGCAAAGTATGAACTATTGTATATTGCTGGAAAGCCCTGGATGTCTAATTTCCAACACAATTGAGAGTGCGCCAATTGGACTCCTGCAGCTCCAAAAAATCTATTCCGGGTGCAGAGAGGTCAGAATCCAACAGCATCAGCAGTCATTTTTCAGCCTAAATCAAATTTTTGCTCAGCTCCCTCAATTTCAGCCAGAAAATACCTGAAATCACAGAAAAACACACAAATTCATAGTAAAGTCCAGAAATATGAATTTTTCCTAAAAACTAATAAAAATATACTAAAAACTAACTAAAACACACTAAAATCTACATGAAATTACTCCCAAAAAGCGTATAAAATATTCGCTCATCACCTTCCCACCATCATACTCAAACACTTACATTCTGGTGGCAATAGATTATGTATCTAAGTGGGTAGAGGCATTTGCCACACCCACTAATGATACTAAGACAGTTCTAAAGTTCCTCCAGAAGCACATCTTCTGCAGATTTGGTGTCCCCATTATACTAATCAGTGATGGAGGAACTTATTTCTGTAATAAACAGCTTGACTATGCTCTGATCCGATATGGAATTAACCATAAAGTTGCAACTACATATCATCCACAGACAAATGGGCAGGCTGAAATCTCAAATAGAGAACTAAAACGAATCCTGGAACAGACGGTAAGTACCCATAGAAAGGATTGGACAAGGAGTCTGGATGATGCTCTATGGGCATACAGAACTGCATTTAAAACTCCTACAGGGACCTCTACATACCAGCTTGTGTATGGAAAAGCCTGTTACCTGCCAGTGGAACTAGAACACAAGGCCTACTAGGCAACCAGATTCCTAAACATTGATGCCAAGTTAGCTGGAGAGAAAAGATTGCTCCAGTTGAATGAGCTAGAGGAATTCAGACTCAATGCTTTCGAAAATGCAAAAATTTACAAAGAGAAAGCAAAAGGGTGGCATGACAAGAAACTGTCATCTAGAGTCTTTGAGCAAGGACAGAAGGTTCTACTGTTTAACTCTAGGCTCAGATTGTTCCCCGAGAAATTGAAATCCCGGTGGAGGGGACCATTCTGGGCGTTTAACGCCAGAACTGCAGTAGGAGGTATTCTGGGCATTAAACGCCAGAATGGGTATCATTCTGGGCATTTAACGCCAGTAAAGATACCTTTCTGGGCGTTAAACACCATAATGGGCACCATTCTGGGCGTTTAACGCCAGAACTGCAGCATCCTGGGCATTTAGAAAAATGCCCAATGATAAAAGATTTTTGGCGTTTAACGCCCAGCCAGGTACCCTGGCTGGCATTAAACGCCCAAAATGGCCAACAAATGGGCGTTAAATGCCAGAATGGATACCATTCTGGCCGTTAACGGCAGAAAGGATAGGGGGAGGAGATTTTTTTTTCACTACAATTTTTTCAAATTTTCATGTTTTAATTCATAATTTTCTGCATAAATGGTGGACGAAATTGTGATCATATTCATTGTAATTGGATTTTAGAAATTGGCATGAGTGGACACAACTCCGTTCAACTAACCAGCAAGTGTACTGGGTCGTCCAAGTAATAAACCTTACGTGAGTAAGGGTCGAATCCACAGAGATTGTTGGTATGAAGCAAGCTATGGTCACCTTGCAAATCTCAGTTAGGGAGATTAAAGGGTAATTGTGATTATTGGAATGAATAAATAAAAAGGAATAAAAAGGGATAGAATACTTATGCAGATTCATTGGTTGGAATTTCAGATAAGCGGATGGAGATGCTGTAGAGCCCAGGGACGCCTGCTCTCCTACTGCTTCTACTCAATCCTTCTTACTCCTTTCCATGGCAAGCTTTGTATAGGGGTTCACCATCAACTGTGGCTACTTTCAT
>NC_029772.3:74838363-74839052 GCF_000817695.3 Arachis duranensis | reverse complement strand
TTTTTGCCTTGGATCACGACTTTATTTTTACCCTTGCCTTTTGGTTTAAAGGGCTGTTGGCTTTTTCTGCTTGCTTTCTCTCTCTCTTTTTTTTTTGTATTCATTGCTTTTTCTTGCTTCAAGAATCATTTTTATGATTTTTCAGATCCTCAGTAACATGTTTCCTTTTTTCATCATTCTTTCAAGAGCCAACATTCATGAACAACAAATTCAAAAGCGTATGCACTGTTCAAGCATACATTCAGAAGTCAAAGTATTGCCACCACATCAAAATAATTAATCTGTTATAAATTCAAAATTCATGCAATTCTTCTCTTTTTTAATTAAGAACATTTTTCATTTAAGAAAGGTGATGGATTCATAGGACATTCATAACTTTAAGGCATAGACTCTAAGACACTAATGATCATGTAATAAGACACAAACATAGATAAACATAAGCATAAAAATTCGAAAAATAGGAAAATAAAGAACAAGGAGATCAAAGAACGGGTCCACCTTAGTGATGACGGCTTGTTCTTCCTCTTGAAGATCTTATGGAGTGCTTGAGCTCCTCAATGTCTTTTCCTTGCCTTTGTTGCTCCCCTCTCATGATTCTTTGATCTTCTCTAATTTCATGGAGGAGGATGGAATATTCTTGGTGCTCCACCCTTAGTTGTCCCATGTTGGAACTCAATTCTCCTAGGGAG
>NC_029772.3:74835337-74835656 GCF_000817695.3 Arachis duranensis | reverse complement strand
AAAACTAGATCTAAACTACTTAATGAATGTTTTCTCTGTTGTTTCTGCATATTCTCTGACTCTGGTCTGCTGTTCTGGGCCGAAAACTGGGCCGAAATAGGGTCCAAAATTGCTGGTTTCAGATTCTGCAGTTTATGCAGATCGCGCATGTCACGCAATCGCGTCGTCC
Source organism: Arachis duranensis (assembly GCF_000817695.3). Lineage (NCBI taxonomy): Eukaryota > Viridiplantae > Streptophyta > Magnoliopsida > Fabales > Fabaceae > Arachis > Arachis duranensis. The sequence goes on along the minus strand of NC_029772.3, from coordinate 74,835,487 downwards.
ATGCGGACGCGTCGTCCATGCGGATGCGTCGCTGGCGCTTTTCCTCTTCACGCGTTCGCGTCATCCACACTACCGCGTTGCTTGTGCTTTCCAATCCGCGCGGCCGCGCAAGCCATGCGGCCGCGTCACTGCGATTTGCGCTCCTTCGCG
>NC_029772.3:74833111-74834921 GCF_000817695.3 Arachis duranensis | reverse complement strand
TCAAGCATTGAACCCTCACTGATAATGTATGTACGCTCTAATCTCTAGTGTATAGGGTAATCACTCTATTCTTCTCTAGTCATGCTTTCTAACTTTTTTTTTCTCCTAACCAATCAACAACAGTTAATATACCAATGCAAACATCATGAGGTCTTTTCAGGGTTGTAATGGGGCCAAGGTGCAGGTAAGGATATACATATGGCTAAGTGAGCTTTATAAATTGAATCTTTAATTAACCTAAGCTCTCACCTAATATACATATATTCTATATACTTTTAAATTCATGCCTAGCTACCCATAATTCCCTTTTTCAACCCATACTCATGTTTCAACCTTGTATTTTAATTTTATCATATGTGCATTGATCTTTGAATTCTGAGTTTAACATTGGGGTAATTTTGTCTCCTTATTTATTGAATATTTTTTTTTGAATAAATAAAGCTTATCAATGCACATAGATTTTTCATTCTTATATTTTCACATGAGTGGGTATCCAAATTTCCTTTAAATTTTCATGACACACTTCCTTAACAACTTCTGTTCCCACAATTTCCCATACTTAACTAGCACACACAATTCTATCTTAAGCTAACCAAAGATTCAATTTGGGATATGCAATTGTTTTTCAGCTTAAGGTTAGTAATGTGTTGAAATATAGAACAAATGGGGTTTTAAAAGCTCAAAGTGGTTAACAAGGGTAATTGAAAAGGGTAGGCTTGATTTGGATAAGTGAGTTTAAACAAATAATGGCCTCAATCATGTGCAAGCATGTAAATATAATAAATATTGGACATATAAGATAAAACAAAATATAGATTACAATCATAGAGAAGTAAACACACAAGAATAAAATAATTGTGGTTAAATAGTGTAACCATACATAAAGGCTCAAATCTTTCACAGGTTGTGTGTTCTTTAGCTCAAACATCATGTTCCAAATACAACTCAAGCAGATTTATCATAAAAACTTTGAAAAAAATTAGTGAAATTTTGTTCCAAAGATAGATTTTTTTTAAAGAAACTTATTGTCTTTTCAATGAAGTAGAACATGCATGCAACTATCCTAACCTATGTAATTTATTCTATTCTATAAAAGAAAGAAAAAATCTAACTAAAATATCCTAATTATTGGTGTCAGAGAAGAGAATCTACCTCCGGAAGTCAGGTACTGACCGACCTCCCCACACTTAAGGCTTTGCACCATCCTCGGTGCCATCTGTCAGGAATAGGGGTGGGCTGGTGGCAGTATCTCCACAGTCGTGACCAGTACGGCTCCCGGTGCTGGTAAAAGAAGTGGAGTCCGGGGTGTCTGAGTCTCTGAAGCGTCCCTTGAGTAGCTCCTTGAGGTGTTTGAATCGGCGCTCGTTACGGCGCTCTCTCATCTTTGCTTTTTGTTCATGCCGATCCAACTTTTCAAGTATCTGCTGGAGCACTTTCTCAGTGGTAGATGCTTGTGGTGTTGAAGAAGGAATATCTTCAACTGGCTCAGTAGGCTGGCTTGTAGTGGCTGCTGAAAGTCTGAGGTATTTCCCATTAGGGACATATTGATCATCCCGTGGAAGCATGACTTTGGTATCCCCAGCTCTGCAGGAGACTCCGGCTGTGGAGACAAGATTTGAGACCAAGGCGGGGAAAGGTAAGTTGCCCGCAATTTGTACATGCTCCATAGCATGCCGGATGTGTCTTGAGAGATCCAGAGGTTGGTCTGTAAGGATGCACCATAGTAGAACAGCCATGTCCGCAGTGAAGGAGGACTCATGAGTGCTTGGAAAGACGTAATGGGACATGATCTGTGCCCATACGCGAGCCT
>NC_029772.3:74827758-74829146 GCF_000817695.3 Arachis duranensis | reverse complement strand
CTTTTATCTGCTAACACAAAACGAGCTGCCGACCTTTTTAAAGGAGGTAGCCTTAAAACATCATATATAGACAAAGGCATTATACTGACACATGCTCCTAAATCACACATGCAATCATAAATTACTACACCACCAATAGTACAACTAACTATGCAAGGACCTGGATCACTACATTTTTCAGGTAATCCTCCCATTAAAGCAGATATAGAACTACCTAAAGGAATAGTTTCTAATTCAGTAATTTTATCTTTATGGATACATAAGTCTTTTAGAAACTTTGCATATTTAGGTACCTGCTGAATAACATCAAAAAGGGGAACAGTTACCTCAACCTTTTTGAATATCTCTACCATTTTAGGATCAGGTTCCAGTTGCTTCCTAGGCTTCCTTGCAAGTTGTGGAAATGGAATGGGAGTAGGGTTTTCTGTGGTGCCTGCACCTTTTTGTGCCTCTTCCTGTGGTTGAGCTATCTCTTCTTTGGCTATGTCCTGTATATCCTCTTCCTCTTCAACATCTTCGATATCTACCACCTCTTCAGCTGAGGCATATTCTGGTGAGCTTGGTTCCTCCTGATTCCTCTCCTGCAGTGTGGTTCCGGACCTCAAGGTGATGGCATTAATTCCTCTCTTTGGATTGGGTAATGGTTGAGAGGGGATTCCAGTGGTGCTTGAAGGTTGGTTACTGGAATTTTGTGCTGAACCAAGTTGTGTTATAAAAGCTTGTAGAGTAGAGGTGAAACTATTCAGACTGGCGTTAATACTGTTCACGATGGTATTTTCCATGGCCAGCTGTCTTTTCTCAAAAGCTTGTAATAAATCTTCATTAGAAGATACAGAAGAATGAGTAAATTGAGAGGTTTGCTGCTGATTGTTCGGTGGTCATTGGTTTTACCTCAGGTGAGGTACTCGGTATGGTTGATTTTGCTGCCTGTTGTTGTAATTATTCCACCTCTGATTTCCCTGATTATCTCTGCCTCCCCTATTATTGTTATCCCTCCAATTCTGGTTTGAATTGTCCTGCCATCCATGGTTATTATTTCCACTTTGATTGTACCCTTGGTTGGGGCGGTCATAGAAGTTGTGAGTGGATACCACCATGTTGTCTTCTTGTTGAAGCTGCGGGCATTCATCAGTGTAATGGCTGTAATCAGCACAAATTCCGCAAATTCTTTGTGGAACTAGTTGTTGGTTTTGCTGCGGTTGAGTTTGCTGAGCTTGTTGATTTAACTGCATTTGCTTCAGCAGGTTGGTCATTTCACAGATGCTTCGATTTAGAGCAGCAGTCTCTATGCCAGAAGATACTTCTGCAACGGCCCTTGAACGGCCTTGCTTCTGTCTGTGGTTCCGAGTAGATTCAGCTAAATCACTGATCAATTGCCAAGCTTCATC
>NC_029772.3:74774685-74813269 GCF_000817695.3 Arachis duranensis | reverse complement strand
ATAGTAAAGTCCAGAAATGTGAATTTAACATAAAAACAAATGAAAACATCCCTAAAAGTAGCTTGAACTTACTAAAAACTACCTAAAAACAATGCCAAAAAGCGTATAAATTATCCGCTCATCAATAAACATGTTACAAATTTTCATCTCTCAAATTCAATTTTCAAAAATTTAATAATCTTCTAGATTCTTTTTAATTTTCTTTCAAAATCTCTTTCAAATCTTTTTCAAAAACTCAATTATCTTTTCAATTTCTTTCAAATCTTTTCCAACTCATCATATCATCTTTTAATTCTTAGATGCATCAACAAAAATTCAGCTTTAACTTCTTTATATCTTTTCCATATCTTTTGAATTTTAAAATCACATCTTTTTCATATCATAATTCATCTTTTCCAAATCATATCTTTCTATCATATCTTTTTTTTAAAAAAAATTTGAAACCCACCCCTCCCTTTTAAATACACATTCGGCCATCCCCATCAATCCACCATTCGAATCTGTCTCCCCCTCTATTCCTTTCATTTCCTTTCTTTTGCTTGAGGATAAGCAAACATCTAAGTTTGGTGTGTTTTGCCATGATCACTGAGTAAAAACTCACCAAGATCATCGCTCCTAAAGGAAAACAAACCACTCTAAGAGGCAAGAAAGAGAATAATCCATAACCACTGTGGAATCAAGAGAGGTTCTTAACCAAAGAACATGCAGACCATTACCACAAAATATTGGGTTTGAGGTCAGTTATCCCGGAAGTTATGTTCGATCTGAAAGAAGTCGAATATCCGGAGATCTAAGAACAGATTCGACACAAAGGATGGGAAATCCTAGCTAATCCTGAGACAAAGGTGGGAAGAAACATGGTCTAAGAATTCTACTCAAATCTGTGGTTAACAGATAAGCAGAGAATGACGGGAACTGCCTTCCATACCTTTTGAACTATGGTCAGAGGGAAGACTATTTACTTCCACCATGACAAAATAAGAGAGGTCTTCAAGCTGCCTTAACTACAAGATGATCCAAATTCCTTTAATAGGAGCATGGTGAGAGTAGATAAGCGTTTGGACCAAGTTCTAGAGGACATATGCCTTCCTAGAACTAAGTGGGTAACTGTTCTGAGGGTTACCTGAAACTGTAGGTCGATTTCGGACGAGATCTTCTGAGCTGGTCGGAGCTGTCATGTCCGAGTCGCTAGATTTGGTGATGGTGCTGATCCTTTGTCCCCGGAGGGTAGGGGGTACCTGCAAGGGACTCCGATGCTTAAGTTAGCAAGGGTATTAAGCAGATATTTAGTAGAATTAGAGTATGAGTTATACCTGGGTGCTCTAGTGTATTTATAATGGTGTGGAGTGACCTTTCCGGAGATAAGATAGTTATCTTATCTTATCTTATCTTATCTTTGAGTGAGATCATCTTATCTCCAAGGGAACCGCCTTTATCTCTATAGGCTTGAGCTGCCTTAGGATTTGGGTCGTGTTCCTCTGTTGGGGGCCCTTCTTTGGGCTTTCCCGGTGACTCGGTCGAACTCTTTGAGAAGAGGTCGGGTCGTCCTGACTTGAAGAAGTCAGTCGCTTTGTAGAACATCCCGGGTCGGATAACTCGACCCAGGGTATGAACAGTGCCCCTGCTCGAGCTCGGTCTTTATTTGGAAGTTGAGTCTTAGTTTTTAGGTCTTCGAACCTTCTCGGGTGAAGCCGAACTCGAGCATTTTGTCGATTTTATCCTTGTAGAGTTCCTTTTTGAATGCGGAATGTTTCATTTCCTCTGAGAGCACGTGCTTTTTAGCATCCTTGCCTCGGGAATGCACGAGGGTTTTAGTGCCCTCATTAATTGGTTTTCAATGCCCCATTTCCTTTCCTTTATTTTGAACTTACACACACAGAAACGGTTTTTCCTCTTCTTTGTAACTTCCCATTTTCTTTCTCACTTTTCTGTTTTTGCCTGTGTTCCGCTCTTTTGTGTATTCTCTTTGAAACGTTGCCTGGTGATCATAGGTGCCCTCTCTATTTTTGATGACCGCTTTGTCTTCAACCTTTCCTCTGTATGCTTCCCCTTTTCTTAGGTTGGTTCATCTTCTCTTTTGCTTGCATTGTTTTGTTTTCCTGATACCGTAGGGTTTTTACTTGAGTAATTTTTGGAAAGTTTGAACTTTTTTGCATTTTTATGCTTTTTGTCACTGTGATTTTTGGTTTCTTCTTTTCTGGCATTTCCTGAATGGTTGAAGTTTTCTTTTATTTGGTTTGTGGCCTTTTCGAGTGTCATTCTTGTTGAAATAGAGACTTTATTTTCTTGTTGGGACGTGTAGATATGTATGCTTGTAGGCTTCCCTGAGTCCTTATTCTGCCTCCAAAGGATGCCCCTGGAACTTTTTTGGACTGGGTCCTGGGGTTTCCTTTTGTTGCTTTGCCTAGCTTCTTGATACCTATACACTTTAGTTTTCGAGTTGTCTCCATTTATGCCCGAGTTGTTTGATTAGTGTTTTGAGATGTTTTTGAGTAATCCAATCTTTTTTTCTTCTTGTAGGACTAGTTAACCATGTCTTCTCGCAAAAATATTGTCGAGGCGTCTTCTAAGGTTCCCGAGGGGATGTCCGACTGGTTGGACTCCCTTGTGTTACTATGTGTGTCTCTAGCTAATTCGGAGTTTTGTGCAGAGCTTATAAAACACCATCGGATATGTAGTAGTGAGAATCAAGATCGCAACTACGAGTTGGTGGCACCCGATTCTGATGATAGGGTCTGCTTTCCTGTTCTGACCCAGGGGGAGCGTCCTTTCTTTTATGCATATGATTACTTCTTTAGCCAGATGAATATTACCCTTCCTTTTACTTCCTTTGAGACCGACCTATTATGGTCTTGTAATGTAGTCCCATCTCAGCTTCATCTGAATTATTGGGGTTTTATTAAGATTTTTCAGCTGGTTTGTCATGAATTCGGTGTTATGCCCTCTTTAACTCTTTTTCTGTATCTATTTGTGTTGACCAAGCCTGAAACTACCAAGAAGAAAGATTCTTGGATTTCTTTTAGGTCGGCCCAGGGACATAAGGTTTTTTCCATGTATGATGAGTCTTTCTGAGATTTTAAGAATTACTTTTTCAAGATTCGCGCTGTTGAAGGAGCTCGTCCTTTCTTTCTGGATGAGAATGGCGAGCCTCGTTTTCCTTCAGAATGGCAGAGGAATGTAGTTGTATCTAGGTATACCTGGGAGATATTAGACGAGGTTGAGCAGGCTTTTGTTGCTGCTTTGGAGGATATTTGGGGGGAACCTCCCCATCTTGAGACCAAGAAATTTCTAGGGCATCCATCCTTGATCCATGCCGTGCTGGGTATTATAAACTGTGTCTCTATTTGTTTTGTTTTCTGCTTTCTTTTCTGGCTTATAAGTTGCTATATTATTTGTTTTTTAATTTTCAGAGATGTCAAAGAATAATGACTCAGTGAAGGCCTTTAAGAAGGCGAGGAAGGCTACCGCGGCTCAGAATGTCCTGGCCAAGGTGGTCGGGAAGGGTCCTCCCAGGTTTTGTCGAAGCCATCTGTCCCGAGCTCTCCTGGGCCGAGGAGGATGATCCCTACTCCCCGGGTTCGTTTGGTCGATCCGTCGCAAACTTCTGTTACTACCTCCTCTCCTTCTGCCGCTCCTCCTCCAAAAAGACCTCGGACTGTCGAGCCTTTTAATCTTGGTGCTCCCGACTTTGATGCTGTTGGGTTTGTAGATCAATAGATTGCTCCCTATGGTGTCATGCCTACTGACGATGTATCCATTATTCATCATTTAGACTTCATTACTCGGAGTGGTATTACACTGGCACACATGGGAGTGGCTTTATACCGGACTGCTCAAGATCTTCCTATCCATGCTACCAAGGCCTTTATGGAGGAGGCAAAATCGTAGTTTGACCAAATTAAGGGTTTGAAGGAGGAGCTCGAGGTGAAAGTGGCCGAGCTGGAAAAGGAGCTGAAGGGGGAAAAGGCTCGGGCTGTTGGTCTGGCGGCTGCTATGCAACTGGCCGAGGATACGGTGTTAAAACATAAGGATAGCTATGTTACTACTTATAGAGAGATGATGGAGCTCAGGGGTAGCTTGGAATCTGTCCGAGCCGATTATACCAAACTTCAAAGTCATCTTGTAGGCAGTGTTACTGCTGCTTATGAGAATCTGAAGGAGCAATTTCGAGTTCTTGTGCCAGATCTCGACCTTTCCCTTATTAGTCTTGACAACATTGTTAAGGATGGTAAGATTGTCCCTGATGATCCTGATGATGATGATGATGATCATCCTTCGCTGCCCGCTACCAAGACTTCTGTTGCGCCGACTTCTCCGACTTCCACTGCTGAGATCAATCACCCAGGGGGGAACCGGATTGCCAAATCTTGAGCCGGGATGATGGGACGGTGGATGCGGTGCCTCTTCTGACTCGTCCTCCTTCACCCCGAGTCGATGCTGCTGAGAAGCCTTTGGATGTTAACTGAATTTCCTTCTTGCTCATTGTATATTGCCTGGCTTGTGGGCTTTATTTTTAAAACTCTTTATTTTGTGAATGATGTTTTGACGTTTTTCTAGTTGCTTGTTTAGCAACTTTATTTTGATAAACAAAGTAGTTTCCCGGCTTTATGGGCTGAACCTGGTGGCCTCTGAAGCTGGCTATTATTATAACTTTTATTTTCATATCATATTTGTCTGAGTTTGTCTTAATACCTTCGTAGTCTTTGAGAGTGTCGGGACTTTGTCTGACATGATCAGCTTGATTCCTTTGCCTGACGCTGCTTTTAACAATTTGAACTTTGTTCAGGTCTTCGTTAAGAATTATAATACTGAGATTGCCGATTTCTTCAACTCGAGTTGAGTTGTTTGTTAGTAACCCTTTTTTTTGGACTTTTTTTTAGGTCTCTCTCGGGGGTAGCTTTATCATGTCAGATCCTGTCAAGTTACTTGGTACTCCTCTTTCTTAGACCTTATTCAAGTCTCTTTCAGGGATTACCTTTGTAACTTTATATTTTTGGGCCGACTTTGCCATGCTGGTCCTTGTCGAGTTACTTGGTAATCCTCTTTCTTGGACCTTGTTCAAGTCTCTTTCAGGGATTACCTTTGTAACTTTATATTTTTGGGCCGACTTTGCCATGTCGATCCTTGTCGAGTTACTTGGTAATCCTCTTTCTTGGACCTTGTTCAGGTCTCTTTCATGGATTACCTTTGTAACTTTATATTTTTGGACCGACTTCGTCATGTCGGGCCCTGTCGAGTTACTTGGTAATCCTCTTTCTTAGACCTTGTTCAGGTCTCTTTCAGAGATTACCTTTGTAACTTTATATTTTTGGGCCGACTTCACCATGTCGATCCCTGTCGAGTTACTTGGTAATCCTCTTTCTTGGACCTTGTTCAGGTCTCTTTCAGGGATTACCTTTGTACCTTTTTCGTAGGAGTCCAACTTCATCATGTCGGGCTCTTCTAAGTTATAGTAATCCTCTTTTATAGGGTTGGCCATACCTCTTTCCAAGGCTTTACTTATAACTTGGGTTGCTGTGGCTGGTCCAACTTCTTTGTGTCGGCCAGTCTTCAAGTTATTTTATAGCGATCCATTTGTTTAGGACCTCGTTAGGTCCTTTCTATGGATCACTTTCTATAACTTCTTGCATTATTCTGTTTTCATCTTTGCCGATTTTGTAGAGTTTGGGTTTTAACCCTCGTTTGGCAGACCTTTTAATGAATTTGGTTTTCATCTTTGGTCTTTATCGCGATCGCACAGTGAATTTGATTTTCACTTTCTGCTGATCCGTAGCTTTATAATCGGGCGATGAATGTTTCAGAATAATGCGGCTTGAGCGTTTATAGAAAATCTGAACATATTTTATTAAAAGAAAATGCAAATATGCATGCGGGGGTTATTTTCCTAAGTCGGGTGATTTGTAGGTCTTGGCTTGGTGCCTCGTTAAAAAACCTTTTCAAGAAAAAGAGTGCGCCTTGTCCAAGGTCCTTTATCATCCCTAGCTATAGTACCTTCTTAGGTTGTAGGCGTGCCATGACCTGGGAAGCTCTCACCCGTCAAGTTCGGAAAGCCTGTAATAGCCTTTTCCCAGCACTTCTATGACTCGATAAGGTCCTTTCCAATTTGCTCCCAGCTTTCCTTCTCCAGGTCGAGTTGTTCCGATGTCGTTTCGGATTAAGATGAGGTCATCCTCAGCAAAGGCTCGCTGTATTACCTTTTGGTTATATCTGGAGGCCATCCATCGTTTCAACGCCTCTTCCCTTATCCGAGCTCTTTCTCGGATTTCTGGAAGTAGGTCGAGCGCTTCCTTTTGGAGTTGGGAGTTGGCTTTTTCGCTATAGTGGATCACTCTGGGTCATCCTTCTTCGACCTCCACTGGGATCATTGCCTCCATTCCGTAAGCTAATCGGAAAGGTAACTCCTTTGTAGTGGAATGTGGAGTCGTTCGATATGCCTATAGGACTTGCGGGAGCTCTTCGGCCCAGGCTCCCTTTGCATCTTGTAATCTCCGTTTTAACCTGTCTAATATGACTTTGTTGGCAGCTTCGGCTTGCCCATCGGCTTGGGGGTGTTCGATAGAGGTGAATTGTTATTTTATATTCAAGTCGGCCGCTAGTTTTCTGAAGCCTGCATCTGTGAACTGGGTACCATTGTCTGTAGTGATGGAGTATGAAACTCCAAACCTTGTGACGATGTTTCTATATAGAAATTTTCGGCTTCTTTGAGCAGTGGCGTTAGCTAGGGGTTCTGCCTCAATCCATTTTGTGAAGTAGTCTATTCCTACTATGAGGAATTTGACTTGTCCCGGTCCTTGAGGAAAGGGTCCGAGAAGATCGAGTCCCCATTTTGCGAATGGCCAAGGTAAGGTCACGCTGATGAGCTCCTCTGGCGGGGCAATGTGAAAGTTGGCATGTTTCTGACATGATGGACATTTCTTTACGAACTCTGTGACTTCCTTTTGTAGAGTTGGCCAATAAAATCCTGCCCGGAGTACTTTCTTGGTACGTGCTTGCGCTTCGAGATGATTGCCACAAATGCCACTGTGTACTTCTTCTAGAACTTCCTTCGTGTTGGAAGTCAGTACACATTTTAATAATGGTATCAAAATTCCTCTTTTGTATAGAGTGTTGTTTATGATAGTGTAGTATTATGCTTTCCGTTTTAATCTTTTTGCCTCTTTTTCCTCTGTGGGGAGTGCTTCTGTTTTGAGGTAGTTAATTATGGGAGTCATCCATCCCTGATCGTGACCTGTTATGGCTATGACTTTTTCTTCTTCTGAGATTGATGGATTCTGTAGAATTTCTTGAATGAGGCTTCTATTATTGCCCCCTGGTTTGGTGCTGGCTAGTTTTGAGAGTGCATCAGCTCGGGCATTCTATTTTCGGGGTATGTGACAAATCTCATATTCTCCGAGTTGTCCGAGTTGTTCTCTGGCTTTATCCAAGTACTTTTTCATGATGAGATCTTTGGCTTGGTAGCTTTCTCCTATTTGTGAAGTAACTACCTGCGAGTCGCTGAAGATGATAAGCTTTTGAGCTCCAATCTCCTTGGTTAGTTTCAAACCAGCTAGTAGTGCCTCATATTCCGCTTGATTGTTTGAGGCAGGGAACCCAAATTTGAGGGAGAGTTCGATTTGGGTTCCCTGGTTGCTTTCAATTATCACGCCTGCGCCACTTCCAGTTTTATTTGAGGAACCGTCCACATAGAGATTCCATTATGTGGAGATTTTCGGTGTGTCTGTAAATTCTGTAATGAAGTCAGCCAGGTGTTGTGATTTGATGGCTGTCCAAGCTTCGTATTGAAAATCAAATTCGGACAACTCAACTCCCCATTGCAAGACTTTGCCTGCCAGGTCTGTTTTTTGTAAGATCCCTTTTATAGGCTGATTGGTCCGAACTCTAATGGTGTGGGCCTAGAAATATGGGCGAAGTCGTCGTGATATTAGTATGAGAGCGTAAGCAAACTTTTCTATTTTCTGGTAGTTCAGCTCGGATCCTTGTAATGCTTTGCTGATAAAGTATATGGGCTGTTGCCTGCTATCGTCTTCTCGGACCAGTGCTGAGGCTACTGCCCGATTTCCTACCACGAGGTACAATATGAGTGGTTCTCCTTCCTATGGCCGAGTCAGTATAGGTGGCTATCCAATGAATCTTTTGATGTCTTGAAAGGCTTGCTCGCATTCCGCTGTCCATTCAAATTCCTTTCCCTTCCTTAGAGTGGCATAGAAGGGGAGAGATTTTATTGCTGATCCGGCCAGGAATCTGGATAAGGCTGCCAACCTTCCGTTGAGTTGTTTTACCTCTTTGACACAAGTCAGACTTTTCATGTTGAGTATGGCCCGACATTTATCCGGGTTTGCCTCGATTCCTCTCTGTGTGATCATAAAACCCAAGAATTTACCAGCTTCTACTACGAAGGTGCATTTTGCGGGATTGAGTCGTATGCCATGTCGTCTTATAGTGTCGAATACTTGGGTCAGGTCGGATAATAACGTCTATTCGTTTTGTGTCTTTACTAACATGTCATCCACGTAGGCTTCCAGGATTTTTCTGATGTGATCCAAAAAAACCTTGTTCATTAATCTTTGGTAAGTGGCTCCCGCATTTTTAAGACCGAAGGTCATGACAATGTAGCAGTAATTTGCCTTTGGGGTTAAGAATGAGGTTTTTTCTTGGTCGGGTGGGTACATTGGGATTTGGTTATATCCTGAGTATGCATCCATAAAGGAGAGGTATTTATATCTGGAGGAGGCATCTACCAGTGCGTCGATGCTTGGAAGTGGATAAGGATCTTTTAGGCAGGCTTTGTTGAGGTCGGTATAGTCAGTGCACATTCGCCACTTCCCATTTGACTTTTTTACCAATACAATATTAGCAAGCCATAGTGGGTATTTGACTTCTCTAATGAAACCTGCCTCCAGTAGAGCTTGTACCTGTTCTTCCACAGCTTGAGAGCGTTCTGGTCCTAGCTTTCTACGTCTCTGTTGTACCGGCCGAGATCTTGGGTAGAATGCTAGCTTGTGGCATATTAGCTTGGGATCTATGCCTGGTATGTCTGTGTCCTTCCACGCAAAGAGATCGACGTTGTCTCGTAGAAACTGTATGGGTGATTCTTTTATGTCTCCTTTCAGGAGTGTGCCGATATTGGTCGTTTGGTCTGGGGTATCCCCGATCTGGATTTTCTCTATTTCACCTTCAGGTTGTGGGCGGAGTTCTTCCCGCCTCTGAACTCCACTGAGCTCGATTGTGTGGACTTCTTTTCCTCTGCTTCTAAGGTCTAGACTTTCATTGTAACAGCAGCGTGCCATCTTCTGATCTATTTTTATTGAAGCTATCCCTTCTGTGGTTGGGAATTTCATGCATAGATGTGGAGTTAAAACTATTGCACCGAGCTGATTTAATGTTGTTCGGCCTATTAAGGCGTTATAGGCTGAGCCTACGTCGAGCACGATGTAATCTATCTTGAGTGTTCTTGACTCGTTTCCCTTTCCAAAGGTTGTGTGCAATGAGATGTATCCCAACGGTTGAACCGGGTCGTCTCCTAGTCCGAACAGGCTGTTCAGATATGCTCTGAGTTCTTTTTCTTCTAAGCCGAGCTTGTCGAATGCAGTTTTGAACAAGATGTTAGCGGAACTCCCTTGGTCTATCAATGTGCGATGGAGGTTTGCATTCGCCAGTATAATAGTGATGACCATGGGATCGTCATGTCCTAAGATGATACCCGATGCATCTTCTTTGGTGAAGGTAATTAGGGGAATGTCGGGTGCTTCCTCCTTTCCTTCGACATGATATACCTCTTTAAGATATCTTTTGCGAGATGATTTGGAGACTCCTCCTCCCGCAAATCCTCTATGTATCATGTGGATGTGTCTTTCTGGTGTACGGGGTGAGTTCTCTGTTCGTCTGATATCTTCTTCCCTTCTTCTTTTTCTTTGTTCATCTTTGCGGGTGGCCAGAAACTGATCTAGCTTCCCCTCTCTTACTAGTTTTTCGATGACATTTTTTAAGTCAAAACATTCATTGGTGGAATGTCCGCGGATTCGATGGTATTCACAATATTCATCCCGATTTCCTCCTCTTTTTTTGCCTTTGAATGGTCGAGCTGGGGGTATTCTTTTAGTGTTGCATACTTCTCCGTAGACGTCCACGAGAGACACCCGAAGAGGGGGTGTAATTGTGATATTTCTTGATTTTTTCTCCATGTCGATCTTCCTTCTTTCTGGAATCTTTGTTTTTATCTCGGGAGGCGAATCCGGCTTTCGAGGTCTCTCCTAATCGAGAGTTTTCCTCCATGTTGATGTACTTTTTCGTTCGTTCCTGCACCTCGTTCAGAGATGTGGGGTATTTCTTTGATATGGATTAACTAAAGGGCCCTTCTCTCAAGCCATTAATGAGACCCATCATGGCGGCCTCCGTTGGTAGGTTTTGTATGTCCAGGCATGTCTTGTTGAATCTTTCCATGTAGTTGCGAAGGGTTTCCCATTCTCCTTGTCTGATTCCCAATAGGCTCGGAGCATGTTTAGCCTTGTCTTTTTGGATGGAGAATCTGGCCGGGAATTTCTTCGCCATGTCATTGAAACTTGAGATGGACCTAGGAGGGAGGTTATCGAACCATCTAATTGCCGTCTTTGTCAAAGTAGTCGGAAAGGCTTTGCAATGAACTGCATCTAAGGCGTCGGTGAGGTACATTCTGCTTCTAAAATTGTTGAGATGATGGTCAGGATCTGTAGTGCCGTCATATAAGGTCATATCTGGGAGTTTGAAGTCTTTTAGGATTTTAGTCTTCATGATTTCCTTGGTGAATGGGTCTTGCTCCTTGCGGGGGCTATCTTTGGGAGGGGATCGGCTGGCTTTGGTTTTGACATCGGCTTCAAATTTTAGGAGTTTGTTCTCCAATTCCCGGCATCACCTTATTTCCCTTTGTAGGTCTTTCTCGGCCTCTCGTTGACGTAGGGCTTCTTCTTCAAGTTGTTTTAACCGGTCCTGAAGTGCATCCATGTCTCCCTCATTTGAGGAGTCCTTCTTGTTGTTAAGTTGAGAAGTATCTTTTGGTGTGGTGTCCGCGTTTTTGTGTGGCGTTCTATCTTCTAAATCTGAAGTATGGTCATTGTCATGGTCGTCTGCCATAGTGACGGGATGACTTCCAGGTTCTCCAGCAACGTCACTAATAGTTACCTGAAACTGTAGGTCGATCTTGGACAAGATCTTCTGAGCTGGTCGGAGCTGTCGTGTCCGAGTTGCTAGATTTGGTGATGGTGCTGATCCTTTGTCCCCGAAGGGTGGGGGTACTTGCAAGGGACTCCGATGCTTAAGTTAGCAAGGGTATTAAGCAGATATTTAGTAGAATCAGAGTATGAGTTATACCTGGGTGCTCCAGTGTATTTATAATGGTGTGGAGTGACATTTCTGGAGATAAGATAGTTATCTTATCTTATCTTATCTTATCTTTGAGTGAGGTCATCTTATTTCCAAGGAAACTGCCTTTATCTCTATAGACTTAGGCTGCCTTAGGATTTAGGTCGTGTTCCTCTATTGGGGGCCCTTCTTTGGGCTTTCCTGGTGACTCGGCCGAACTCTCTGAGAAGAGGTCAGGTCGTCCTGACCTGAAGAAGTCGGTCGCTTTGTAGAACATCCCGGGTCGGATAACTCGACCCAAGGTATGAACAATAACCAACTCAAAAGGTGTCCCAAACCAACTCAAGAAAGGAGATCTCAAACCAGTCACTAGGGGTGGTTGGACTTCATTAGGCATTCTATACTACCTACTAGCAACCGCTCTGAAGTCACTGTCAAAAGAGCAGTGATGATTCATTGCATTATGCTGGGAAACAAAGTGGAGATTCATCATGTGATTGCTTGTAAGATTTACACAATTGCAAATAAGAACTCCACTGAAGCCAAATTGGCTTACCCAAGCTTAATCTCTCTGTTATGTAAAGAACCTGGGGTAAAGATGGGAGTGGATGAGTTTATCTCAGTCGAGCATCCAATCAGCAAAAAGTCAACGGAGGGACAACAAGTACACGACAACTCCACCAAAAGGAAGGCGCTAGGAGTTCCTCCCAGAAATCCCTCAAATTGACTACTGGGCCCGCCTAGAAGCATCTGTCACCAAGCTGTAGGAAGCAATGGATCAAGTTAAGGAAGAATAGCAAAATCAAAATAGCATGCTCTGCAAGCTGCTTAAGGAACAAGAAAAGCAAGGGCGTGAGCTATAGGAGTTGAAGTGCCAGAAGCTCTCCCTTAAGGGACCAAATACCCCACAGATTAAAGGAGCATCCATCTCCCAAAATAAAGGTTGTTGAGTCCTAATCTTAAATCTGTGATAACTTTTATTATTAGAAACCTATCTTAAGAATTACATGAGTATTAGTAATTAGGGTCTTTATTTTTATTTTTATTTTTATCTCAAAGTAAGCTATAATTTGTTCTTCTCATCATCACTAAACATGAATAAAATAGTAGATTATCTCTAGAGTAAGGAGGCAGTTATTTTGAGTTTACAATAAGAAAAATTCTAATTATTTTTATGTGGTGGCAACACTTTTTGTCCTCTGAATGAATGCTTGAATAGTGCATATTTTTTATAGTGAAGTTTATGAATTTTAAATTTGTTGGCTCTTGAAAGAATAATGAAAAGAAAGAGAAATATTATTGATAATCTGAAAAATCATGAAATTGATTCTTAAAGCAAGAAAAAGCGGTGAAAAATACAAAAAAAAATTAAAAAAATTGGCAAAAAAAGGAAGAAATAGAAAAAGCAAGCAGGAAAAGCCAATAGCCCTTAAAATCAAAAGGCAAGGGTAAAAAAGATCCAAGGATTTGAGCATTAATGGATAGGAGGGCCCAAAGGAATGAAATCCTGGCCTAAGTGGCTAAATCAAGCTGTCCCTAATCATGTGCTTGTGTCATGAAGGTCCAAGTGAAACACTTGAGACTGAGTGGTTAATGTCATGATCCAAAGCAAAAGAGTGTACCTAAGAACTCTGGACACCTCTAACTGGGGACTCTAGCGAAGCTGAGTCACAATCTGAAAGGTTCACCCAGTTTTGTGTCTGTGGCATTTATGTATCCTATAGTATTACTGGAAAACAAGATGCTTGAGGTCACAGCGAAGACTCATAAAGTAGTTGTGTTCAAAAATCAACATATTAAACTAGGAGAATCAATAACACTATCTAAATTCTGAGTTCCTATGGATGCCAGTCATTCTGAGCTTCAAAGGATAAATTGAGATGCCAAAACTGTTCAGGAGCAAAAAGCTACTATCCCCGCTCATCTAATTAGAATTTGAGCTTCACTTAAAACTCTGAGATGTATTACCTCTTGATCTTCTTTTCATCCTATTTTATTTATCCAGTTGCTTGAGGACAAGCAATAGTTTAAGTTTGGTGTTGTCATGAGCGGATATTTTATACGCTTTTTGGTGGTATTTTCTTGTAGTTTTTAGTATGCTTTAGTTACTTGTTAGTATATTTTTATTAGTTTTTATGCAAAAATCACATTTCTGGACTTTACTATGAGTTTGTGTTTTTTTCTGTGATTTCAGGTATTTTCTGGCTGAAATTGAGGGACCTGAGCAAAAATCTGATTCAGAGGATGAAAAAGGACTACAGATTCTGTTGAATTCTGACCCTCCTGCACGCGAAATGGATTTTCTGGAGCTACAAAAGCCCAATTGGCACGCTCTCAATTGCGTTGAAAAGTAGACATCTTGGGGTTTCCAGCAATCCATAATAGTCCATACTTTGCCCGAGATTTGATAGCTCAAATTGGCATTTTAACGCTAGGAATAGCCTCTACACGTGAAAGCTTCAATGCTCACCCCAAACACACACCAAGTGGGCCCCGGAAGTGGATTTCTGCATTATCTATCTTAGTTTACCCATTTTTTGTAAACCTAAGTTACTAGTTTAGTATAAAAACTACCTTTAGAGATTTTTTTGTACCTCATGACATTTTATATCTGAGTTTGTATCTTCTATGGCATGAGTCTCTAAACCCCATGGTTAGGGGTGAGGAGCTCTGCTGTGTCTTAATGGATTAATGCAATTATTTCTGTTTTCTATTCAATCACGCTTGTTTTTATTCTAAGATATTCATTCGCACTTCAACATGATGAATGTGATGATCCGTGACACGCATCACCATTTTCAACTTATGAACGCATGCTTGACAACCACTTCTGTTCTACCTTAGATTGAGTGTGTATCTCTTGGGTTCCTGGTTCACGAGTTTGATTGCCTCTCCTGACAACAGAGCGTTCAAATCCGTGGAACTAGAGTCTTCATGGTATAAGCTAGAATCAATTGGCAGCACTCTTGAGATCTGAAAAGTCTAAACCTTGTCTGTGGTATTCCGAGTAGGATCTGTGAAGGGGTGACTGTGACGAGCTTCAAACTCACAAATGCCGGGCGCAGTGACAGTGTGCAAAAGGATCAATGGATCCTATTCCAGCACGTGTGAGAACCGACAGATGATTAGCCCTATGTAACCCGTAGTTGGACTATTTTCACTGAGAGGACGGATGGTAGCCATTGACAACGGTGATCCACCAACATACAGCTTGCCATGGAAGGAGCCTTGCAGCGTGAAGAAGATAACAGTAGGAAAGTAGAGATTCAGAAGATAGAGCATCTCCAAAATCACAAGTACTTTTTATTTCATGTTATTTATTCTTCATAAACAAAAATCATTTTTATCATTAATCTCCCGACTAAGTGTTACAAGATAACCATAGCTTGCTTCAAGCCGGCAATTTCTGTGGGATCGACCCTTACTCACTTAAGGTATTGATGACTACGCATCATGTACCCTTTTTCCTATCTAAAAGGACCATAAAAAGAACACAATCCTATTAAATCAATGCATTTTCATGGAACAAATGATATATATTGTGATACATTGCTTTGAAATAGTTTGTGTTAAATTTCAGGTCGAAAAAGAAGCAAAAAGAGCACAAAACAAGCAAATAAAATTGGGCGTGCCACTTGGAGCTCTGAGCGTGGCACGCCAAGTTGTGAAGTCAAGATCTCAAAGAGGGCATGCCACTTGGTGTCTTGGGCATGGCATACCAGGCTTAAGTTCCAGAGGAGTAATTTTGAGCCCCACTATAGGCGTGGCACGCCAAGCATTGGGCGTGGCACGCCGGGGCATATGACAGCCTGACCTCCTCTCATTCAAATGAAGATATCTTGAGCTACACAACTCCAAATGAGATGATTTCAGTGCCATTCGAAAGTAGACATCTAGAGCTTTCCAACCGTTTATAAAACTTTATGATAGACACTAGAATTGATGAAGATATTGATCCCGAAAACACAGCGAGCAAAAGACGTCACTGCAGAGTTACCAGTCTGACCTCTTCTTTTACAAAGGGACATAATGTGAGTTGTAGAGGTCCTAATGATGTGATCTTGGTGGCGTTGGAAATCTAACATCAAGAGCTTCCTAACGATATATAACACTCTAGGGTGACGTTAAAACTGGAGGTGAAAAAGGCCATTAATTCATCGTTGCAAAACCTAGGCGTGCCACTTGATATCGAAGGCGTGGCACGCCAGCTGTATTTTCGTAATGGGCGTGCCACTTAGGGTTCTGGGTGTGGCATGCCAGTTCTAATGGCCAGAGAGCATCATTTAAGGTGTGGCATGCCAGTTTCATAATATATGGGCGTGGCACGCCAGAGAGTGGGCGTGGCACGCCGGGGTACCTGACAGATTGACCTATCCACCTTCAAATGGATATAACTTGAGCTACAGAGGTCCAAATGAGTTGATTCTAATAACGTTGGAAAGGTAACATCCAGGGCTTTCTAACAATATATAATACTTTATAGTGGACATTCATTATGAGGCCCAACAAACTCCATAATTTCAACATTGCAAAGTGGGTCATACTCCAAAGGGCAAAATCAAGTGGGAGTGGCACTTTGAACCACACGCCGACTTCTCCCTGCAGCCCTCAACCTTCAATCAAGCCCACTCCAACTCTCATTCAAGCCACAATTGTCAACCAATCAAGGCCACAAGAAGAATCTAGAATAGTTTATCTTCATTTCATTGTAATTTGCTTTTAATTTCATTTAAGTTTGTAATTTAGGAGAGCCTATTTAAAGGCCTTAGTTTCATAGAATTAAGTATGCTGGATTGGGGGGAAGTCTTTGGACCCTCTCTGTTCACCATCAATTTCTCCTTTTTTCTTTCTTACTTTGTAAATAATTTAGTTATGAATTACTAACTCTTTCCATTGGGAAAGAGAGCTCTATTATTTTTCAATGGATTGATTACTTTTATTCTTCTTCTTCTCTTCATCTCTCTTTGATTTACTAGAAAGAATTTTGTTCTTCATTCTAGCATTCAATTATCTTGGAAAAGAGATTGAATGTATTTGGGTTTTATGGGAACCTTGGAAGAGGAAACATAAAACCATGCTTGAAATTCTTTATCACACTTGAGTAGAATCTGGGTTTTGGTGATGGGATACGTGACATATAATCCCCCCTCTACTTGGATCTATGAGGGTGTGTGGTATAATCAGGGACCATTCTTCATCTCTTCTCATGAGCAATTAGACCAAGGAATTGGCTATTGATCAAGATCTGAGAGATTGAGTCACCAAGGAATTGGGGCTCAATCAATCATGATTGCCAAGAGGTCAATGAGTTGCATGATTGAAGATGAGATGAAATCAATTAATCCGAAGAATGCAATATCTCTTGATCCCAATGTTTATTTTATCTTTCTTTCTTTTATTTACTTTGTGGTTATTTACATTTTCTGCACTTTACATTTCCAGCACTTTACTTTCTTGTACTTTACTTTTCCTGTCATTTACTTTCTTGCACTTTATTGCTTTCCTTTAATTTCAAGTCATTTATATTTCCTTGATGATTATCTCTCCAATTGTGCTTGTCTAACTAGAATAATCAATCAACTATTGCTTGCTTAATCCAATTAATCTCTGTGGATACGATCCCACTCCATTGTGGGTTATTACTTGACGACAATTTTGGTGCGCTTGCCAAAAGAACGGATTCATTATATGTGGGTAGTAAATTCTGATCATCAGGTATTACTTGGATGACCCAATGAACTTGCTGGTCAGCTGCATGAAGTTGTGTACCACGATTTCATGTACCACTGATCCTATTGGATTTCTTTGATTCAAGGGTTATCTTTGAAGTTGTCAATTAAATTATGTCTAGCAAATTTCATTGCTTGAGTATCCTTATTTATCTGGAATTGGATACATTCTCTCAAATCGATGAGTATAATCTTTGACACTTGTCTCTCCTATCTAGAATCTTGTATCCTTCTGAGTAGACTCGAGAATTGCTTTGATATCACGTGTGACTTGTATACGTAGTAATGCGATGCGTTAGTTCTTTAAGATGTGATATGTGTATACGGAAGTTGAAGCGGTAGGTGTGCAACGTTATGAGTTGCGGGTGTTTTGTCCCTTGCTAATGAGTTGGCGGGTGTTAGGCTTATGACCGGACATGGGGTTTGTAAAGTGCTTGATGGAGTTGGAAAGTTGAAGCCTTGAGGTTGATATGAGATTAGTGTGTGGATGTTAAGCACGTCATTTTAGCCCTATCATGTTTTATGGCCTTCGATGCCTTACCTTACTATCACATGTTTGAACCATGTCATCTTTTGTATGGAGCCTATCCTATAAAGTTTGCTTTGTAATCACCATCCTATCTTTATTTCCTTATACATACGACAACCCAAGTATTTGAAAACCGTATATATGCTCATATGTTGAGATATTTTTGCTTCTTCCTTAAATGTGTTCAAGAGCGAACAATTATGAAAATTCTTTTGTTTTGTATCAATTTTCGAGGAAGAAAATTTTTGTAAGGTGGGTAGAATGTAAGACCCAGAACCTTTGCAAAGTCTTTTTATAATTGTTCCGAGGGTTACCTAAAACTGTAGATCGATCTCGGATGAGATCTTCTGTACTAGTCGGTGCTGTGTGTCCGACTTGATGATGGTGGTCGAAGCCGCCGTGTCTGACTTGTTTGACTGGAGGGTCGTGATGATCCTTCATCACCGGAGGGTGGTAGTACCTGCAAGGGACTCTAATGCTTAAGTTAGCAAGGGTATTAAGTAGGTTTTTAGTAGAATCAAAGTATGAGTTATACCTGGGTGCTCCAGTGTATTTATAATGTTGCAGAGTGACCTTTACTGGAGATACGAAAGTTATCTTATCTTATCTTTAAGTGGAGTTATCTTATCTTTAAGGGAACCGCCTTTATCTTTCTAGGCTTGGGCTGCCTTCAGATTTGGGTCGTTGTTCTTCTGTTTGGGCCTCCTTGGGCCTCTGTAGCATTTTGGCCGATCTCTTTGACAAGAGTTCAGATAGTCCTGACCTGAAGAGGTCGGTCAACTTGTCTTCATTCAACCCGGTTCGTACAGCTCGGCCCAGGGTATGAACAGTGCCCCTGCTCGAGTACGATCTTCTATTTTGAGGTTGAGTCCTTAGTTTTAGGACTTCGATCATTTCTCTGGTGAAGCCGAGCTCGAGCATTGTCGCTTTTTCTTCCTTGTAAAAGTTCCCTTTGTCTATACTTTTGTCAATGTGATTTATGGTCCTCTTTTCTAATGTTTCCCTGATGGTTGAAGCTTTTAGGTCTTTGCATGTTGTTACCTGTTTCTATATTTTGCTGATAATAACTCTTTTTGATGATGGTTTGTTTGATTCTAAAGAAAGATTGTCTATTTGACAATTTTCTGCCTGGCATGCTCTTGTTGTTTGGTAGTTCCTTTTGTTGATAGACTGAAACTGTAGTTTGAGAGGTGGCTGTTTTGATGACTTTATCTGGTTTGTGGCTTTTCAGAGTGTTACCTTTGTTGGAATAGAGACATTATCTTCCTGATAGGAAATGTAGAGATGTAGGCTTGTAGATTTTTCTAAGTCCTTGTTCCATACTTGCCTCCAAAGGATCCCCTTAGATATTTAGTGTGGGTCCTGGGGAGGTCTCCTTTTGTTGCTTTGTTTGGCTTCTTAACACCTACATGCTTTATTTTGAGTTGTATCCATTTATGTCTGAGTTGTTTGATTAGTAACCCCTTTTTCTTTTTTCTTACTGTAGGATTTTAGTTGACCCATATCGTCTCACAAGAATATTGTCGAGACCTCTTCCAGAGTCCCTGAGGGCATGTCGGACTAGCTGGATTCCCTCGTGTTAGTGTGTGTTTCTGTGGTAAATTCTGAATATTGTGTGGAGCTGAGAAAGCATCATAGGATTTGTAGTAATCGGGAGCAGGAGAAGAATTATGAATTGGTAGCGCCTGATTCTGAGGAGAGGGTTTGCTTTCCTGCTCTGACTCGGGAGGAGCGCCCCTTCTTTTATGCTTATGAATTTTTTTTCAGCCAGTTGAATATTACTTTGCCTTTTACTTCCTTTGAGACCGACTTGTTGTGGTCGTGTAATGTAGCTCCATCCCAACTCCATCCGAACTCCTGGGATTTTATCAAGATTTTTCAGTTGCTTTGCCAAGAGCTGGGCGTCACCCCTTCTCAGACTCTTTTTCTGTATCTCTTTATTTTTACCAAGCCTGGGAAATACCAAAAGGAAAGCTTCTTGGGTTTCTTTTAGGTCTGCCCAGGGACATAAAGTTTTTGCTATGTATGATGAGTCAAGGTCCGAGCTGTTGAGGGAGCTCAGCTGTTTTTCTTAGAAGCAAATAATGAGCCTGCCTTCCCCTTGTGTTGGCAAAAGAATGTGGTAGTGTCTCGGTATACGTGGGAGATGCTTGACGAGGTTGAGCAGTCTTTTGTGAATGTCTTGGAAGATATTTGTAGGGAACCTCCCCATCTTGATATTAGGAAGTTTTTGGGGGATTCGTCCCTCGTCCGAACTGTGCTGGGTATATATATATATATTGCTCTGTTTTTATTTTGCTTTCTTCTTTTTCCAGTTTTGTGATCCGCTTCTATGGTTGATCTTGTTTTTCAGAGATGGCTAAGAATAATGACCCTATGAAGGCTTTTACAAAGGCAAGGAAGGCTACGGCGGCCCAAAACATCTCGACCAAGGTGGCTGGGGAAGGATTTTCTCATGCTTTGTCCAAGCCATAAGTACCGAGCTCTCCCGGACCGAGGAGGATGATTCCTACCCCTCGAGTTCATTTGGTCGATCCCCCACAGCTTTCTACAGCTACCTATTCTCTTAATGGCACCCCTCCTCCGGAAAAACAGAAAACAGCTGAGCCCTTTAACCTTGATGCCCCTTACTTTGATGCTGTCGAGTTTGTGGACCAGCAGATTGGTCCTTATGGTACCATCCCCACTGACGATGTTTCTATTCTTCGCCACCTGGATTTTATCACTCAGAGCAGCATCAAGACGGCACACATGGGGGCGGCTTTATATCGGACTGCCCAGAGTCTTCCCATTCATGCTACGAAGGCTTTCATGGAGGAGGTGATGAGCGGATATTTTATACGCTTTTTGGGGGTAATTTCATGTAGATTTTAGTATGTTTTAATTAGTTTTTAATAGAATTTTATTAGTTTTTAAGCAATAATCACATTTCTGGACTTTACTATGAGTTTGTGTATTTTTCTGTGATTTCAGGTATTTTCTGGCTGAATTGAGGGAGCTGAGCAAAAATCTGATTTAGGCTGAAAAAAAGACTGCTGATGTTGTTGGATTCTGACCTCCCTGCACTTGGAATGGATTTTTTGGAGCTACAGAAGTCCAATTGGCGCGCTCTCAACTGGGTTCAAAAGTAGACATCCAGGGCTTTCCAACAATATATAATAGTCCATACTTTGCGTGAAGATAGATGACATAAACTGGTGTTCAACTCTAGTTCCATGTTGCAGTCTGGCGTCCAGCGCCAGAAACAGGTTACAAGTTGGAGTTCAATGCCAAAAACACGTTACAACTTGGCGTTCAACTCCAGAAATAGCCCAGGCACGTGAGAAGCTTTAGTCTCAGCCCTAGCACACACCAAGTGGGCCCAAGAAGTGGATTTCTGCACCAATTATCTTAGTTTACCCATTCTCTGTAAACCTAGGTTACTAGTTTAGTATTTAAACAACTTTTAGAGATTTATTTTGTACCTCATGACATTTTTAGATCTGAATTATATACTCTTTGACGGCATGAGTCTCTAAACTCCATTGTTGGGGTGAGGAGCTCTGCAATGTCTCGATGAATTAATGCAATTACTTCTGTTTTCCATTCAAACACGCTTGTTCTTATCTAAGATGTTCATTCGCGCTTAACCATGAAGAAGGTGATGATCCGTGACACTCATCACCTTCCTCAACCCATGAACATGTGCCTGACAACCACCTCTGTTCTACATCAGATTGAATGAGTATCTCTTAGATTCCTTAATCAGAATCTTCGTGGTAAAAGCTGAAATTGATGGCGGCATTTGATGAGCGGATAATTTATACGCTTTTTGGCATTGTTTTTAGTATGTTTTTAGTATATTTTACTTAGTTTTTATTATATTTTTATTATTTTTTAGTTAAAATTTACTTTTCTGGGCTTTACTATGAGTTTGTGTGTTTTTCTATGATTTCAGGTATTTTTTGGCTGAAATTGAGGGACCTAAGCAAAAATCTGATTCAGAGGCTGAAAAGGACTGCAGATGCTGTTGGATTCTGACCTCCCTGCACTCGAAATGGATTTTCTGGAGCAAAAAAAGCGCAATTGGCGTGCTCTTAATTGCGTTAGAAAGTAGACATCCTGGGCTTTCCAGCAATATATAATAGTCCATACTTTGTTCGAGATTTGATGGCCCAAACCAGCGTTGCAAATCAGTTTCAGAATTCCCGGCGTTTAACGCCGGAACAGGCACAAAAATTGGATTAAACGCCCAAACTGGCATAAAAGCTGGCGTTTAACTCCAGAAAAAGTCTCTACACATAAAAGCTTCAATGCTCAGCCCAAGCACACACCAAGTGGACCCAGAACGTGGGTTTTTACGTCATTTACTCATTTCTGTATATCCTAGGTTACTAGTTCACTATTAATAGGACCTTTTGACATTGTATCTCTACCTCATGACACTTTACACGTTTCTTATTGTATCTTCTACGGCATGAGTCTCTAAATCCCATGGTTGGGGGTGAGGAGCTCTGCTGTGTCTTGATGGATTAATGCAATTACTACTATTTTTCATTCAATCATGCTTACTTCTATTCTAAGATGTCACTTGTTCCTAAACCTGATGAATGTGATGATCCGTGACACTCATCATCATTCTCACCTATGAACGTGTGCCTGACAACCACCTCCGTTCTACCTTAGATTGAGTAGATATCTCTTGGATTCCTTAATCAGAATCTTCGTGGTATAAGTTAGAATTGATGGCGGCATTCAAGAGAATTTGGAAGGTCTAAACCTTGTCTGTGGTATTCTGAGTAGGATTCAAGGATTGAATGACTGTGACGAGCTTCAAACTCCTGAAGGCTGGGCGTTAGTGACAGACGCAAAAGAATCACTGGATTCTATTCCGACCTGATTGAGAACATTTTCACTGAGAGGATGGGAGGTAGCCATTGACAACGATGAAACCCTACATACAGCTTGCCATGGAAGGAGCCTTGCGTGCTTGAAGAAGAAGACAGTAGGAAAGTAGAGATTCAGAAGATAGAGCATCTCCAAAACCTCAACCTGTTCTCCATTACTGCAAAACAAGTATTTACTTCATATTCTTCTACTTTTCACAATTAAACCTGAGAATTATTGATATCCTGACTAAGAGTTACAAGATAACCATAGCTTGCTTCAAGCCGACAATCTCCGTGGGATCGACCCTACTCACGTAAGGTATTACTTGGATGACCCAGTGCACTTGCTGGTTAGTTGTGCGGAATTGCAAAAGTGTGATTGCAATTTTGTGCACCAAGTTTTTGGCACCATTGCCGGGGATTGTTCGAGTTTGGACAATTGACGGTTTATCTTGTTTCTTAGATTAGGACTGTTTTATTTTTGTTGGTTTAGAGTCTTTTATTTGAGTTTAGTTTCGTATTTTAAGTTTGGTGTCAGTTGCATGTTCTTAGCCCTTTCTTGATCTTTAAAAATTCTAAGTTTGGTGTCTTCTTTGTGTTTTCCTTTAAAATTTTTGAAAATTTGTGCTTGATTTTCTAAAAATTTTAAGTTTGGTGTCATTTTGTTGTTTTTCTCTTTTCTTTTTTCAAAAAAAAAAAATCAAATCTTTTTCAAAATAATTTTCAATCATATCTTTTTAATTGCTAATTCCAAAATCTTTTTGATTAATTAATTAATTTAGTCTTCAATTTGTTTTGATTTTATTCTCTTTTGGTTTTCGAACCTTTATTTTATTTTCCATTTAATTTATTTTACTATTTTCGGTTATTTTTTTTAAAAAAAATTTACTTTACTTGTGAATCCATATCATATTCCCTTTCTCCATCATGGAGCTAAGTGGAATTGAGCAGTCCAGAAGGACTCTGGGGTCATATGCTAACCCCATTATAGCTGCATATGGGAGTAGCATCTGTATACCTCCCATTAAAGCAAGAAACTTTGAGCTAAATCCTCAACTCATTATCATGGTGCAGCAAAATTGCCAGTATTCCGGTCTTCCACAGGAAGAACCTACTGAGTTTCTGGCACAGTTCTTACAAATTGCTGACACAATACATGATAAAGAGGTGGATCAGGATGTCTACAGATTATTACTGTTTCCATTTGCTGTAAAAGATCAAGCTAAGAGGTGGTTTCCAACCCACAACAAGTATAAAAACATGGAGACAGTTATTAGACAAATTCCTGAGTCAATTTTACCCTCCAAAAAGGATGACACAGCTAAGGCTGGACATCCAAGGCTTTAAACAAGAGGATAATGAATCCCTTTTTAATGCCTGGGAGAGGTACAGAGGTTTGCTAAGAAAATGCCCCTCTGAAATATTTTCAGAGTGGGTACAGCTAGACATCTTCTACTATGGGCTTACAGAAAAAGCTCAGATGTCTTTAGACCACTCAGCCGGTGGATCTATACATATGAGGAAGACAATTGAAGAGGCTCAAGAGCTTATAGATACTGTTGCTAGAAATCAACATCTATACTCTAGCAATGAGTCCTCTACAAAAGAAGAAGCTATGGCAGTAGCTACTGATCCTAATCCTCAAGAACAGATTGTTGAGCTTAATCAGCAATTACACCTGATGACAAAACAGTTAGCAGAATTTAAAGAGATGATCCAAGAAACCAAAATTGCTAACGAGAATATAGAATCACAGTTGAATCAGACAAAACAACAGCTATCTAAACAGATAACAGAAGAATGCCAAGCAGTTCAACTGAGGAGTGGGAAGACATTGAATAACACTGCTCAAAGTAGCAAAAAGCCAAGAAAGGAATAATTGACAGAGGATAACCAAACCACTGCCCAAAATCCCTCTAAGGACAGTAAGAGCCCAGAGAGGAATACTCCTAGCGTTCAAACGCCAGAAAAGGGGGAAAAGCTGGCGTTAAACGCTAGAAAAGGGGGAAAAGTTGGCGTTAAACGCCCATTTCTCACCCAATCCTGGCGCTCAAACGCCACTGAGGAATCAGACACCTGAGAGTGCTGATAGTAACCCCTCTAAAAAGGCTTCTCCAACCACCTCTGTAGGGAACAAACCTGCAGCAACTAAGGTTGAAGAATATAAAGCCAAGATGCCTTATCCTCAGAAACTCTGCCAAGCAAAACAGGATAAACAATTTGCCCGCTTTGTAGACTATCTAAGGAATCTTGAAATAAAGATTCCGTTTGCATAGGAACTTGAGCAAATACCTTCTTATGCTAAGTTCATGAAAGAGATCTTAAGTCATAAGAAGGATTGGAGAGAGACTGAAAAAGTGTTTCTCACTGAAGAATGCAGTGCAGTCATTCTGAAAAGCTTACCAGAAAAGCTTCAAGATCTAGGAAGCTTTATGATACCATGCACATTAGAAGGTGCTTGCACTAAGACAGCCCTATGTGACCTTGAAGCAAGTATCAATCTAATACCTGCATCCACTATAAGAAAGCTTGGGTTGACTGAAGAAGTCAAACCAACCCGGATATGTCTCCAACTTGCTGATGGCTCCATTAAATATCCATCAGGCATAATTGAGGACATGATTGTCAAGGTTGGGCCATTCTCCTTTCCAACTGACTTTGTAGTGCTAGAAATGGAGGAGCACAAGAGTGCAACTCTCATCCTATGAAGACCCTTTAAGGATGTTCAGCCTGATCAGGAGGAACCAGAGGAAATAAAAGAATTTTTGAAAATTCCTCAGGAAGAGGATAAGCTTCCCAAACCTGATCTCAAACCACTACCACCATCCCTGAAGTATGCATTTCTGGGAGAGGGTGACACTTTTCTAGTGATCATAAGCTCTACTTTAAATTCACAGGAAGAGGAAGCACAAATTCAAGTGCTAAGGACACACAAGACAGCTCTTGGATTGTCCATAAGTGATCTTAAGGGTATTAGCCCAGCAAGATGCATGCATAAGATCCTATTGGAGTATAATGCCAAACCAGTGGTTCAACCACAAAGGCGGCTAAATCTAGCCATGAAGGAGGTGGTGCAGAAAGAGGTCACTAAATTACTAGAGGCTGGGATTATTTATCCTATTTCTGATAGCCTCTGGGTGAGCCCTGTCCAAGTTGTCCCCAAGAAGGGAGGCATGACAGTTGTTCATAATGAAAAGAATGAACTGGTTCCTACAAGAACAGTTACAGTTGTTCATGATTATTACTGCTTTTGGGATGGCTATTCAGGTTACAACCAAATTGCAATAGATCCTCAGGACCAAGAGAAAACAGTATTCACTTGCCCTTCTGGCGTGTTTGCCTACAGAAAAATGCCTTTTGGTCTGTATAATGCAACTGTAACTTTTCAAAGATGCATGCTATCCATCTTCTCTAGTATGGTGGAGAAGTTCTTGGAAGTCTTCATGGATGACTTCACAGTATATGGAGACTCATTCAGCTCCTGTCTTAACCATCTAGCACTTGTCTTGAAAAGGTGCCAAGAGACTAACCTGGTCTTAAACTGGGAGAACTGTCACTTTATGGTGACTGAAGGAATTGTCCTTGGGCATAAAATTTCAAGCAAGGGAATAGAGGTGGATAAAGCAAAGGTAGAGGTAATTGAAAAATTACCACCACCTGTCAATGTTAAGGAAATCAGAAGCTTTCTGGGGCATGCAGGATTTTACAGAAGGATTATAAAGGATTTTTCAAAAATTACAAAACCTCTAAGCAACCTGCTAGCTGCTGACACACCATTTGTGTTTGACACACAGTGTCTGCAGGTGTTTGAGACCCTGAAAGCCAAGCTGGTCACAGCACCAGTCATCTCTGCACCAGACTGGACATTGCCATTCGAACTAATGTGTGATGCCAGTGACCATGCCATTNNNTCAAAAGTGATTGTGTACACTGACCATGCTGCTCTTAAGTACTTACTCACAAAGCAAGATTCAAAACCCAGGCTCATAAGATGGGTGTTGCTTTTGCAAGAGTTTGATATAGAAATAAGAGACAGAAAAGGGATAGAGAACCAGGTAGCTGATCACTTGTCCCGGATAGAACCAGTAGCTGGGGCGTCCCTCCCCTCTACTGAAATCTTTGAGACCTTTTCAGATGAGCAACTCTTTGCCATTCAGGAAGAACCATGGTTTGCAGATATTACAAACTATAAAGTTGTGAGGTTCATACCCTAGGAGTACAGTAGGGTGCAAAGAAAAAAATTAATTTCAGATGCCAAGTACTACCTATGGGATGAGTCATATCTCTTTAAGAGATGTGTAGACAGAATGATTCGCAGATGTGTACCTAGAGAGGAAGCACAAAGGATCCTATGGCATTGCCATGGATCACAGTATGGGGGACATTTCAGAAGTGAGCGAACAGCCACTAAAGTCCTCCAATGCGGCTTCTACTAGCCTACTCTCTATATGGATGCCCGAGAGTTTGTGCATAACTGTGACAGTTGCCAAAGAGCTGGTAACTTGCCTCATGGTTATGCCATGCCTCAACAAGGGATCTTAGAGATTGAATTGTTTGATGTATGGGGTATTGACTTCATGGGTCCGTTCCCACCATCATACTCAAACACTTATATTCTGGTGGCAGTAGACTATGTATCTAAATGGGTAGAAGCAATTGCCACACCCAATAATGATACTAAAACCGTGCTGAAATTCCTCCAGAAACACATATTTAGCAGATTTGGTGTTCACAGAGTACTAATCAGTGATGGAGGCACTCATTTCTGCAACAAACAGCTGTACTTTGCTATGGTCCGATATGGAATTAGCCACAAAATAGCAACTCCGTATCATCCACAGACAAATGGGCAAGCTGAAGTCCCTAACAGAGAGCTAAAAAGAATCCTGGAACGGACTATGATTGCACGTAGAAAGGATTGGGCAAAGAGCTTGGATGATGCTCTGTGGGCATACAGAACAACATTCAAGACTCCTATAGGAACCTCTCCATACCAACTTGTGTATGGCAAGGCCTATCATCTGCCCGTGGAACTGGAACATAAAGCCTACTGGGCAACCAGATTCTTAAACCTGGATGCTAAGTTAGCTAGTGAAAAAAGATTACTCCAGCTAAATGAGCTAGATGAATTTAGACTCAGTGCCTTTGAAAATGCAAAAATTTATAAGGAAAAGGCAAAGAAGTGGCATGACAAGAAGTTGTCATCCAAAGTCTTTGAACCAGGACAAAAAGTTCTACTCTTCAACTCTAGGCTCAGACTATTCCCAGGAAAACTTAAGTCCCGGTGGAGGGGTCCGTATGTGATTACAGGAGTGTCACCATATGGATATGTGGAGCTTCAGGATATTGATTCTGATAAAAGGTTCATTGTTAATGGACAGAGGATCAAACATTATCTTGAAAGCAATTTTGAGCAAGAATGCTCAAAACTGAGGCTTGAATGAATCTCAGTAAAGGTCCAGCTAAAAACAATAAAGAAGCACTTGCTGGGAGGCAACCCAGTCATTAGCAGGTTATCTGTTTTATTTAATAAAAGTTTGATACATATTCTCAAGGGGTGATCATCAAAATTGGAAGAATTCACATAGTTACAGAAGGATTCAGTGCAAAAAGCAGAGAAAAGGAGCTTGCTGGCAAAAAAATGCCAGTAAGGGGTACTCTGGGAGTTAAACGCCAGAATGGATACCATTCTGGGCGTTTAACGCTAGTAAAGGTACCATTTTGGGCGTTAAACGCCAGAATGGGCATCATTCTGGGCGTTTAACGCCAGGTGTGCAGCATCCTGGGCGTTTAGCAAAACGCCCAGTGATGAAGGGGTTTCTGGCGTTTAACGCTAGCCAGGGTACCTGGTTGGGCGTTTAACGCTAGATAGGTGGGGGACAGAGATTTTCCTTTCCACTTCAAATTTTTTCAAACTTTCTTGTTTTGATCCATAATTTTCTACATAAACACATTTCAAACTTTCATCATTCACCTTCAATTTTCAAAAAAATTAAAATCATTCTTCAAATCTCTTTCAAATCCTTTCCAAATCTTCTTCAAAAATTCAAATATCTTCTCAAATTCTTTCCATATCTTCTCAAATCTCCTTTGGTGTGCTTTTCCGTGATCACTAAGCTAAGGCTCATCAAGATCATGGCTCCC
The DNA here is from genome assembly GCF_000817695.3 of Arachis duranensis. Taxonomy (NCBI): domain Eukaryota; kingdom Viridiplantae; phylum Streptophyta; class Magnoliopsida; order Fabales; family Fabaceae; genus Arachis; species Arachis duranensis. The sequence continues at coordinate 74,784,665 of NC_029772.3, read as the reverse complement.
AAAGGAAAACAAACCGCTCCAAAAGGAAAACAAACCAATTCAAGAGGCAAGAAAGAGAATGCTCCAAAGGATCTTTGGAGTCAAGAGAGGTTCTTAACCAAAGAACATGCAGACCATTACCACAAAATAATGGGTCTAAGGTCAGTGATCCCGGAAGTTAAATTTGATCTGAAAGAAGATGAATATCCGGAGATCCAAGAGCAAATTCGAAATAGAGGATGGGAAGTTGTAACCAACCCTGAGACAAAGGTTGGAAGAAACATGGTTCAGGAATTCTACTCAAATCTGTGGCTGACAGATAAGCAGAGAATGACTGAAACTGCTTTTCATACCTACAGAACCATGGTCAGGGGGAGAATTATTTACTTCCATCTGGACAAAATAAGAGAGGTCTTCAAATTGCCTCAACTACAAGATGATCCTGAATCCTTTAATAGGAGAATGGTGAGAGTAGATAAAGGGTTGGATCAAGTTCTAGAGGACATATGCCTCCCTGGAACCAAGTGGATGACCAATTCAAAAGGTGTCCCAAACCAACTCAAGAGGGGGGATCTCAAACCAATTGCAAGAGGTTGGTTAGACTTCATTGGGCGTTCTATTTTGCCCACTAGTAACCGTTCTGAGGTCACTATCAAGAGAGTAGTGATGATTCATTGCATTATGCTAGGAAAAGAAGTGGAGATTCATCATCTGATTGCTTGTGAGATTTACACAATTGCAAATAAGAACTCCACTAAAGCCAAACTAGCTTATCCAAGCTTGATCTCTTTGCTATGTAAAGATGCTGGGGTGAGGATGGGAGTAGATGAATTCATTCCAATTGAACACCCAATCACCAAGAAGTCAATGGAAGGACAAATGCAAGATAACTCTATCAAAAAGAGGGCGCAGGAGTTCCTCCCTGAACTTCCTGAAATTGACTACTGGACCCGCCTAGAAGCATCTGTTGCCAAGCTACAAGAAGCTATGGAACAAATTAAGGAAGAACAGCAGAATCAAAACTGCATGCTCTGCAAATTGCTGAAGGAACAAGAGAAGCAAGGGCGTGAGCTACAGGAGCTGAAGCACCAGAAGCTCTCCCTTGAAGGATCAAACACCCCACAAGTTGAGGGAGCATCCACTTCTCAAAATCAAGGTTGTTGAGTCCTAACTCTGTGATAACCTCTATCATTAGGAATAAATTTTAGGGTCATTTAAATTTCCATTTTTAATTTTCTGTTTTCTATTATTATTAGTCTTCTTTTATAATTATCTTTGAGTCTTGTTCTTATTTCATGATTAATAAAATTTAAGGTTCATGTCTTAAAGCTATGAATGTCCTATGAATCCATCACCTCTCTTAAATGAGAAAATGCTTCAATCACAAAAGAACAAGAAGTACAGGATTTCGAATTCATCTCTGAAACTAGTTGAATTAGTTTGATGTGGTGACAATACTTTTTGTTTTTTGAATGAATGCTTCAACAGTGCATATGTCTTTTGAATTTGTTGAGTAAAGAATGTTAAACTTTTTGGCTCTTGAAAGAATAATGGAAAAGGAGAAATGTTATTGAGGATCTGAAAAATCATCAATTTTGATTCTTGAAGCAAGAAAAAGCAAAAAAAAATAAAATAAAATAAAAATATTTTTTAAAAGGGATCCAAGGCAAAGAGAGTGTGCTTAAGAACCCTGGACACCTCTAATTGGGGACTCTAGCAAAGCTAAGTCACAACCGGAAAAGGTTCACCCAGTTATGTGTCTGTGGCATATATGTATCCGGTGGTAATACTGGAAGACAGAGTACTTTGGGCCACAGCCAAGACTCATAAAGTAGCTATGTTCAAGAATCATCATACTTAACTAGGAGAATCAATAAACACTATCTGAATTCTGAGTTCCTATAGATGCCAATCATTCTAAACTTCAAAGGATAAAGTGAGATGCCAAAACTGTTCAGAAGCAAAAAGCTACTAGTTTCGCTCATCTAATTGGAGCTAAGTTTCTTGGATATTTTGGAGTCTATAGTATATTCTCTTCTTTCTATTCTATTTGATTTTCAGTTGCTTGGGGACAAGCAACAATTTATGTTGGTGTTGTGATGAGCGGATAATTTATACGCTTTTTGGCATTGTTTTTAGTATGTTTTTAGTATATTTTAGTTAGTTTTTATTATATTATTATTAGTTTTTAGTTAAAATTCACTTTTCTGGGCTTTACTATGAGTTTGTGTGTTTTTCTGTGATTTTAGGTATTTTCTGGCTGAAATTGAGGGACCTGAGCAAAAATCTGATTCAGAGGCTGCAAAGGACTGCAGATGCTGTTGGATTCTGACCTCCCTGCACTCGAAGTGGATTTTCTGGAGCTACAAAAGCCCAATTGGCGTGCTCTCAATTGCGTTGGAAAGTAGATATTCTGGGCTTTCCAGCAATGTATAATAATCCATACTTTGTCCGAGATTTGATGGTCCAAACCGGCGTTGCAAATCAGCTTCAGAATTCCCGGCGTTTAACGCCGGAACTGGCACAAAAATTGGAGTTAAACGCCAAAACTGGCATAAAAGCTGGCGTTTAACTCCAGAAAAAGCCTCTACACATAAAAGCTTCAATGCTCAGCCCAAGAACACACCAAGTGGACCCCAGACGTGGATTTTTACGTCATTTACTCATTTCTGTATATCCTAGGTTACTAGTTTACTATTAATAGGACCTTTCGACATTGTATCTCTACCTCATGACACTTTACACATTTCTTATTGTATCTTCTGTGGTATTCTGAGTAGGATTCAAGGATTGAATGACTGTGACGAGCTTCAAACTCCTGAAGGCTGGGCGTTAGTGACAGACGCAAAAGAATCACTGGATTCTATTCAGACCTGATTGAGAACCGACAGATGAATAGCCGTGCTGTGACAGAGCGCGTTGAACATTTTCACTGAGAGGATGGGAGGTAGCCATTGACAACAGTGAAACCCTACATACAGCTTGCCATGGAAGGAGCCTTGCGTGCTTGAATAAAAAGACAGTAGGAAAGCAGAGATTCAGAAGATAGAGCATCTCCAAAACCTCAACCTGTTCTCCATTACTGCAAAACAAGTATTTATTTCATGTTCTTCTACTTTTCACAATTAAACCTGAGAATTATTGATATCTTGACTAAGAGTTACAAGATAACCATAGCTTTCTTCAAGCCGATAATCTCCGTGGGATCGACCCTTACTCACGTAAGGTATTACTTGGACGACCCAGTGCACTTGCTGGTTAGTTGTGCGGAATTGCAAAAGTGTGATTGCAATTTCGTGTACCAGCATTCATGAGAATCTGGAAAGTCTAAACCTTGTCTGTGGTATTCCGAGTAGGATTCTAGGATTGGATGACTGTGACAAACTTCAAACTCGCGAGTGTTGGGCGTGATGACAAACGCAAAAGAATCAATGGATTCTATTCCGACATGATCGAGAACCAACAGCTGATTAGCTGTGCTGTGACAGAGCATTTGGACCATTTTGACTGAGAGGGTGGGAAGTAGCCATTGACAACGGTGACACCCTACATATAGCTTGCCATGGAAGGAGCCTTGCGTGTGGGAAGAGGAATACAAGAGGAAAGCTTAAATGAGAAGGACAAAGCATCTCCAAAACTCCAACATATTCTCCATTATTGCATAACAAGTAATTATTTCACGCTCTTTTATTTTTCTAATAATTCAAACTGATAATTATAATTGATATCCTGACTAAGAATAATAAAATAAACATAGCTTGCTTCAAACCAATAATCTCCGTGGGATCGACGAAATCATAAGAAATCTTGATTTTGATATTTGGATTATAATTTCGTGCATCAAGTTTTTGGCACCGTTGCCGGGGATTGTTCGAGTTTGAACAACTAAAGGTTTATTTTGTTGCTTAGATTAGGAATAATTTATTTTTGTTGCTATAGAGTCATTAAATTCTAAGTCCTTTATTCCCTTTTCAAAAATTTTTCAAAAATATTATTTTTCTTTATCAAATTTTAATTTTTTTTCGTGAGTTTAGTGTTTTGTTCTAAGTTTGATGTCAATTACATATTTCATATTTTTCCTTTAAATTTTTGAATTTGTGCTCTTTGATCTTCAAGTTGTTCTTGTTGATTTTTCTTGTTGATCTTTAATTTTTCTTGTTCTGTGACTTTTCTTGTTTCGCTTGTGTTTTTCCAAAGCATTAGTCTTCCAAAAGGAATATACCTATTCAAAACAAGTGTTACATTTACTGCCCAATTGGCTAGAGCGTTGGTAATTGGGTATCTTTTTTTAAAATATTTTTCAAAAATAATTTTTCTTGATTTAATCTTGTGCCAAACTTTAAGTTTCGTGTTTTCTTGTCAATCTTTTTTATAATTTTCGAAAATTTTATTTAAGTTTTCTAAAAATTTTAAGTTTGGTGTTCTTTCTTTTGTTCTTGTGTTCTTGTGAATCTTCAAGGTGTTCTTGAATCTTTCTTGTGTTTTGATCTTAAAATTTTTAAGTTTGGTGTTCCTTGGTGTTTTCCCTCCAAAATTTTTGAAAATAAGGAGCATTAGATCTAAAAATTTTAAGTCTTGTGTCTTTTGTGTGTTTTTCTCTTTCATCATAAAATTCAAAATTAAAAAAAATATATCTTTTCTAACTATTTTTAAGCTATTTTTTTCGAAATTTTTTTTATAAAAATTCAGATTTCAATTTCAAAATTTTTCAAATCTTATCCTTTTAAGATTTAAAAAAAAATTATCTTTTTCAAAACAAATCTATATCTTTTCCTTCTTAAAATATTTTCAACTCATAAATATCTTTTTCAAATCTTCACAATATCTTTTTCAAAACAAATTTATCTTTTTCAAATATCTTTTATATCTTTTCAATTTTCAATTACATCTTTTTCCTATCATATTTATCTTTTACAAATCATATCTTCTATCTTATCTTTTCTCAAAGATTTTGAAAATATCCTAACCAATTTCTCTCTCCTCATCTTTTTTGAAAATCTTCATAAAATATTTTCAAATTTTATTTTTATTTTTATTTTTATTTTTATTTCATTTTTTTATTTTATTTCATTTTATTTTATCTTATTTTATTTTATTATTCTGAAAATAAATTTTTATATTTAATAAAATAAATAATATCAACATCCATATCATCTCCCTTGCTCCATCATGGAACTAAGTGGAAATGAACAGTCTAGAAGGACTCTGGGGTCATATGCTAACCCCGCTACTGCTTCATATAGGAGTAATATCTGTATACCCTCCATCAGAGTCAGTAGTTTTGAGTTGAATTCTCAGCTCATCATCATGGTGCAGCAAAGTTGCCAGTATTCCAGTCTTCCACAGGAAGAACCTACAGAGTTTCTGGCATAATTTTCACAAATTGCTGACACAGTACATGATAAGGAAGTAGATCAGGATGTCTACAGATTATTACTATTTCCATTTGCTGTAAAAGACCAAGCTAAGAGGTGGTTAAATAACCAACCTAAGGACAGCATAAAGACATGGAAATAGCTGTCAGAAAAATTCCTGAATCACTATTTTCCTCCAAAATGGATGACACAGCTAAGGCTAAGCATCCAAGGCTTCAAACAAGGAGATAATGAATCCCTTTATGATGCCTGGGAGAGATATAGAGAGATGCTAAGAAAATGCCCCTCTGAAATGTTTTCAGAGTGGGTGCAGCTAGACATCTTCTACTATGGGCTTACAGAAAGAGCTCAGATTTCTCTAGACGACTCAGTTGGTGGATCTATACACAAGAGAAAGACAATAGAAGAAGCTCAAGAGCTTATTGATACAGTTGCTAGAAATCAGCATCTGTACCTAAGCAGTGAATCTTCCATCAACGAAGAGGCTAAAACAGTAACTGCTGAACTCAGTCCTGCAGATCAAGCTACTGAATTCAATCAGCAATTAGATTTTCTAACAAAATAGTTAGCCGAATTCAAGGAGATACTACATGAAACAAGAATGGCTAATATGAATATGGAAGCACAGTTGAAGCAAACAGAACAGCAGTTATCAAAACAAATAACAGAAGAATGCCAAGCAGTTCAATTAAGAAGTGGGAAAATATTAAATACCTCACTTCAAGGTAGAACGAAGCCAAGAAATGAGCAAACCACCCAAAATCCATCTGAGGACAGTCAGAGCCCAGAGAGAAATAACTCTGGCGCTCAAACGCCAGAAAATGGGTGGAAAGCTAGCGCTGAACGCCCAGACCATGCTCAGTCATGGCGTTCAATGCCAGAAACAAACAATGAATCGGCGTTGAACGCCCAAAGGAAGCACAGTTCTGGCATTTAGACACATACAAGTGGGAGATCAGACACATACAAGTGCTGATAGCAACCCCTTTAAAAAGGCTTCTCAACCCACATCTGTAGGAAATAAACCTACAGCAACTAAGGTTGAGGAATATAAAGCCAAAATGCCTTATCCTCAGAAACTCCGCCAAGCGGAATAGGATAAGTAATTTGCCCGCTTTGCAGACTATCTCAGGACTGTTGAAATAAAGATTCCATTTGCAGAGGTACTTGAGCAAATACCCTCTTATGCTAAGTTCATGAAAGAGATCTTAAGTCATAAGAAGGATTGGAGGGAAACTGAGAAAGTTTACCTCACTGAAGAATGCAGTGCAGTCATTCTAAAAAGCTCACGTGAGAAGCTTAAAGATCCGGGAAGCTTTATGATACCATGCACATTAGAAGGTACTTGTACCAAGCAAGCTCTATGTGATCTTGGGGCAAGTATTAATCTAATACCTGCAGCTACTATCAAAAAGCTTGGGTTGACTAATGAAGTTAAACCAACCCGGATATGTCTCCAACTTACTGATGGCTCCATTAAATACCCATCAGGCATGATTGAAGACATGATTGTCAAGGTTGGGCCATTTGCCTTTCCTACTGACTTTGTAGTGCTGGAAATGGAGGAGCACAAGAGTGCAACTCTCATTCTAGGAAGACCTTTCCTAGCAACTGGACGAACCATCATTGACGTCCAAAAAGGGGAAGTGACCCTGAGAGTCAATGAGGACGAGTTCAAGTTGAATGTTGTCAAAGCCATGCAGCATCCAGACACCCAAAATGACTGCATGAGCATTGATATTATTGACTCTCTGGTAAAATAGGTTAATATGGCTGAGAGTCTCGAATCAGAGCTAGAGGATATCTTTAAATATGTTCAGCCTGATCTGGAAAAACCAGAGAGAATAATAGAACCTCTGAAAATCCCTCAGGAAGAGGAGAAACCTCCCAAACCCGAGCTCAAACCATTACCACCATCCCTGAAATATGCATTTCTAGGAGAAGGTGATACCTTTCGTGTAATCATAAGCTCTACCTTAGAGCCACAGGAAGAGGAAGCATTAATTCAGGTGCTAAGGACACACAAGACAGCTCTTGGGTGGTCCATCAGTGATCTTAAGGGCATTAGCCCAGCCAGATGCATGCACAAGATCCTATTGGAGGGTGACGCAAAGCCAGTGGTTCAACCACAAAGGCGACTGAATCCGGCCATGAAGGAGGTGGTGCAGAAAGAGGTCACTAAATTACTAGAGGCTGGGATTATTTATCCTATTTCTGATAGCCCCTGGGTAAGCCATGTCCAAGTCGTCCCTAAGAAAGGTGGCATGACAGTGGTCCATAATGAAAAAAATAAACTGGTTCCTACAAGAACAGTTAGAGGGTGGCGTATGTGTATTGATTACAGAAGGCTCAATACAGCCACCAGAAAGGATAATTTTCCTTTACCATTCATAGACCAGATGCTAGAAAGACTGGTAGGTCATGAATACTACTACTTCCTGGATGGATACTCAGGTTATAATCAAACTGCAGTAGATTCCCAGGATCAAGAGAAAACAGCATTCACATGTCCATCCGGAGTATTTGCATACAGAAGGATGCCATTTGGTCTATGCAATGCACCTGCAACCTTTCAAAGGTGCATGCTCTCAATTTTCTCTGATATGGTGGAAAAATTTCTGGAAGTCTTCATGGATGACTTTTCAGTATTTGGAGACTCATTCAGCTCTTGTCTTGACCATCTAGCACTTGGTCTAAAAAGGTGCCAAGAGACTAACCTGGTTTTAAACTGGGAAAAATGTCACTTTATGGTGACTGAAGGAATTGTCCTTGGGCACAAAATCTCGAACAGGGGAATAGAGGTGGATCAAGCTAAGGTAGAGGTAATTGAAAAATTACCACTACCAGCCAATGTTAAGGCAATCAGAAGCTTTTTGGGGCATGCAGGATTCTATAGGAGGTTTATAAAGGATTTTTCAAAAATTGCCAAACCTCTAAGTAATCTGCTAGCTGCTGACACGCCATTTATCTTTGATAAGGAGTGTTTGCAGGAGTTTGAGACTCTGAAAGCTAAGCTGGTCACAGCACCAATCATCTCTGCACCAGATTGGACATTACCATTTGAATTAATGTGTGATGCCAGTGACCATGCCATTGGTGCAGTGTTGGGACAAAGGCATGACAAGCTTCTGCACGCCATTTACTATGCCAGTCGTGTTTTAAATGACGTACAGAAGAATTACACAACCACGGAAAAAGAGTTGCTTGCAGTGGTTTACGCCATTGACAAGTTTAGATCCTATTTAGTAGGATCAAAAGTGATTGTGTACACTAATCATGCTGCTCTTAAATATCTACTCACAAAGCAGGATTCAAAACCCAGACTCTTCAGATGGGTGTTGCTTCTGCAAGAGTTTGATATAGAAATAAGAGACAGAAAAGGGACAGAGAACCAAGTAGCAAATCACCTATCCCGAATAGAACCAGTAGAAGGGGCATCCCTCCCTCTTACTGAGATCTCTGAAACCTTTCCGGATGAGCAACTCTTTGCCATCCAGGAAGTGCCATGGTTTGTAGACATTGCAAACTACAAGGCAGTGAGGTTCATACCCAAAGAGTACTGTAGGCAGCAATCAAAGAAATTGATCACAGATGCAAAGTACTATCTTTGGGATGAACCATATCTCTTCAAGAGATGTGCAGACGAAGTAATCCGTAGATGTGTGCCGAAAGAAGAAGCGCAGAAGATCCTATGGCATTGCCATGGATCACAATATGGAGGACATTTTGGAAGTGAGCGAACAGCCATAAGAGTCCTCCAATGTGGCTTCTACTGGCCTACTCTCTATAAAGATTCCCGAGTGTTTGTACTTAATTGTGACAGTTGCCAAAGATCTGGTAATCTGCCTTACAGTTATGCCATGCCTCAACAAGGGATCTTGGAGATTGAGTTGTTTGATGTATGGGGTATTAACTTCATGGGGCCTTTCCCACGTATGGGGAATTGACTTCATGGGGCCATTCCCACCATCATACTCAAACACTTACATTCTGGTGGCAGTGGACTATGTATCTAAGTGGGTAGAAGCTATTGCTACACCCACTAATGACACTAAGACAGTGTTAAAATTCCTCCAGAAACACATCTTCAGCAGATTTGGCACCCTTAGAGTACTAATCAGTTATGGGGGCACTCATTTTTGCAATAAACAGCTTTACTCTGCTTTAGTTCGTTATGGAGTTAGCCACAGGGTGGCCATTCCATATCACCTACAGACAAATGGGCAAGCTGAAGTCTCAAATAGAGAACTCAAAAGAATCCTGGAACGGACTGTAATTAACCGTAGAATGGATTGGGCAAGAAGCTTGGATGATGCTCTGTGGGCATACAGAACAGCATTCAAGACTCCTATAGGAACTTCTCCATACCAACTGGTGTATGGGAAGGCCTGCCATTTGCCTGTGGAACTGGAACATAAAGCCTACTGGGCAACCAGATTCCTAAACATGGATGCACAGTTAGCTGGTGAAAAAAGACTGCTCCAGCTAAATGAGCTAAAGGAGTTCAGACTCAATGCCTTTGAAAATGCAAAAATTATAAGGAAAAGGCAAAGAAATGGCATGACAAGAAGTTGTCAACCAGAGTCTTTGAGCCAGGACAAAAAGTCCTGCTCTTCAACTCTAGGC
>NC_029772.3:74771902-74774588 GCF_000817695.3 Arachis duranensis | reverse complement strand
TTAATTAATTGATTTTTACAGGTTTATGTCAATTTTCTTCAAGGTAAAATGGCAATTGCATGAGTTCACAGAGTTACAGAAGGATTCGGGGGATAAAACAGCAAAAAGAAGCTCACTGGTGCGAAAAACCTAGTAAGAGCTGTTTCGGGCGTTGAACGCCCAAAAGAAGCATCCACTGGGCGTTCAACGCCAGTAAGGATAGACATCTGGGCGTTAAACGCCAGAAAGGAGCATCTTTTGGGCGTTGAACGCCAGAAAAAAGCACCTTCTGGGCGTTTAACGCCAGATTTACAGCGTCCTGGGCGTTCAGAAAAATGCCCAGTGACAAAGGAGTTCCTGGCTTTCAACGCCAGAAAGAAGCAACAGCTGGGCGTTGAACGCCCAGGAGAAGCTACAGATGGGCGTTAAACGCCCAAAACATGCAGCGTTTGGGCGTTTAACGCCAGGATTGTGGGGAGGAGGTAATTTCGTTTTCAATTCAAATTTTTTCTAATTTTCACGTTTCAATTCATAATTTCTTGCATAAACATGTTACAAACTCTCATTTTTCAACTTCAATTTCAAAAATTTTTTTTAATCCTAAACATATTTCTTGATTTTTCTTTTCTTTTCAAATCTTTTTCAAAACTCATCTATCTTTTTGAATTCTTTTCAATTCTTTTTAATTTCTTCTCATATCTTTATCAACTCATCATATCTTTTGAATTTTAAATTTGCCTCTCCTACTATTCCTCTCCTTTCCTTTCTTTTGCTTGAGGACAAGCAAATCTCTAAGTTTGGTGTGATTCGCCAAGATCACTGAGCAAAAACTCATCAAGATCATGGAACCTAAGGGAACAGGAAGAGCAAGGATGTGACTTAAAGGAACTGAAGCATCAGAAATTATCTCTTGAAGGACCAAGCACCCCACAGACTAGAGGAACATCCACTTCCTAAAATAAAGGTCGTTGAGTTCTAATCTTTGCCTTAACTCTGTGATAACTGTTCTTATTAGGAATTTACCTTAGAAGTTATATATTAGTAGTAGTAATTAGTATCTCTACTTTGATTTTAATTCCAATTAAGTTATACTTTTTGTCTTCTAAATGAATGCTTGAACAGTGCATATTTTTTATATTGAATTTTGTGAATGTTAAAATAGTTGGCTCTTGAAAGAATGATGAACAAGAGAAATGTTATTGATGATCTGAAAAATTGTAAAATTGATTCTTGAAGCAAGAAAAAGCAGTGAAGTAGAAGCAAAGCTTGCGAAAGAAAAAAAAATTGCGAAAAGTAAAAGAAAGAAGAAAGAAAAAGCAAGCAGAAAAAGCCAATAGCCCTTAAAACCAAAAGGCAGGGGTAAAAAGGATCCAAGGCTTTGAGCATCAATGGATAGGAGGGCCCAAGGAAATAAATCCAGGCCTAAGCGGCTAAATCAAGCTATCCTTAACCATGTGCTTGTGGCATGCAGGTCCAAGCGAAAAGCTTGAGACTGAGTGGTTAAAGTCGTGATCCAAAGCAAAAGGAGTGTGCTTAAGAGCTCTGAAAACCTCTAACTGGGGACTTTAGCAATGCTGAGTCACAATCTGAAAAGGTTCACCCAGTTATGTGTCTGTGGCATTTATGTATCCGGTGGTAATACTGGAAAACAAAGTGCTTAGGGCCACGGCCAAGACTTATAAAGTAGCTATATTCAAGTATCAACATACTAAACTAAGAGAATCAACAATACTATCTGAATTCTGAGTTCCTATGGATGCCAATCATTTTGAATTTCAAAGGATAAAGTGAGATGCCAAAACTGTTTGGAAGCAAAAAGCTACTAGCCCCGCTCATCTAATTAGAATCTAAGCTTCACTTAAAACTCTGAGATATTATTGCTTCTTGATTTCTTTTTATCCTCTTTTATTTATCTAGTTTATTGGGGACAAGCAACAGTTTAAGTTTGGTGTTGTAATGAGCGAATATTTTATACGCTTTTTGGGGGTAATTTCATGTAGATTTTAGTATGTTTTAATTAGTTTTTAATAGAATTTTATTAGTTTTTAAGCAAAAATCACATTTATGGACTTTACTATGAGTTTGTGTATTTTTCTGTGATTTCAGGTATTTTCTGGCTGAAATTGAGGGAGCTGAGCAAAAATCTGATTTAGGCTGAAAAAATGACTGCTGATGTTGTTGGATTCTGACCTCCCTTCACTCGGAATAGATTTTTTGGAGCTACAGGAGTTCAATTCGCGCGATCTCAATTGGGTTGGAAATTAGACATCCAGGGCTTTCCAGCAATATATAATAGTCTATACTTTGTGAGAAGATAGATGACGTAAACTGGCGTTAAACGCCAGTTCCATGTTGCAGTCTGGCGTCCAGCGCCAGAAACAGGTTACAAGTTGGAGTTCAATGCCAAAAACACGTTACAACCTGGCGTTCAACTCCAGAAATAGCCCAGGCACGTGAGAAGCTTTAGTCTCAGCCCCAGCACATACCAAGTGGGCCCAAGAAGTGGATTTCTGCACCAATTATCTTAGTTTACTCATTCTCTGTAAACCTAGGTTACTAGTTTAGTATTTAAACAACTTTTAGAGATTTATTTTGTACCTCATGACATTTTTAGATCTGAATTATATACTCTTTGACGGCATGAGTCTCTAAACTCCATTGTTGGGGGTGAGGAGCTCTGCAGCGTCTCGATGAATTAATGCAATTA
>NC_029772.3:74770471-74771786 GCF_000817695.3 Arachis duranensis | reverse complement strand
ATGACACTCATCACCTTCCTCAACCCATGAACGTGTGCCTGACAACTACCTCCATTCTACATCAGATTGAATGAGTATCTCTTAGATTCCTTAATCAGAATCTTCGTGGTATAAGCTGGAATTGATGGCGGTAATCATGAGAATCCGGAAGTCTAAACCTTGTCTGTGGTATTCTGAGTAGGATTCTGGGATTGGATGACCGTGACGAGCTTCAAACTTGCGAGTGTTGGGCATGATGACAAACGCAAAAGAATCAATGGATTCTATTCCGACATGATCGAGAACCAACAGCTGATTAGCCGTGCTGTGACAGAGCATTTGGACCATTTTCACTGAGAGGATAGGAAGTAGCCATTGACAACGGTGACACCCTACATATAGCTTGCCATGGAAGGAGCCTTGCGTGTGGGAAGAGGAATACAAGAGGAAAGCTTAAATGAGAAGGACAAAGCATCTCCAAAACTCCAACATATTCTCCATTATTGCATAACAAGTAATTATTTCACGCTCTTTTATTTTTCTAATAATTCAAACTGATAATTATAATTGATATCCTGACTAAGAATAATAAAATAAACATAGCTTGCTTCATACCAATAATCTCCGTGGGATCGACCCTTACTCACGTAAGGTATTACTTGGACGACCCAGTGCACTTGCTGGTTAGTGGTACGAAATCATAAGAAATCTTGATTTTGATATTGGGATTATAATTTCGTGCATCAAGAGGCTAAGTTGGAATTTGACCGGATGAAGGATTTAAAGGAGGAGCTCGAGGCGAGGGTGACTAAGTTGGAGAAAGAGCTGGAGGGTGAGAAAACTACTGCCTTGGGGTTTTGTGGTTGCTTCCAACGTTAGTGACAATGTTGGGTGTCACTAACGTTGTCGACCACCCTTGCCTCTTACGTTAGCTCCCACGTTAACCAAGTTAACATGGGAGTTAACGTGGTACATTGCACCTTAGGCCAACGTTAGTGACAATGTTGAGTGTCACTAACGTTGGCTTCCTCCCCCCTTTTAACGTTAGAGGCCACGTTAACTAAGTTAACGTGGACTCTAACATGGCCACTTATGATCATTGGCCAATGTTAGTGATAATGTTAAGTGTCACTAACGTTGGCTCAAAGTCCCTTCTTCACGTTAGAGTTCACATTAACTTAGTTACGTGACTCTTAACGTGGGCAATGATGGCTTCGAGAGCGTTATTAGCAATCACTTTTCTCATTAACTTTGCAAGTTACCTCCCATTCCACGTTAGTGGTAACGTTAATTAGATTAACGTGACTGCTAAGTGGTTCTTCCTTGCTTCCTTTGG
>NC_029772.3:74769595-74770150 GCF_000817695.3 Arachis duranensis | reverse complement strand
AAGTACTGGAACAGGATAATGATGAATGGAATGCCAAGAGAAATGAGTCATTCTTGTGGAAGTCATGTCACTGATTTTATGGTGGTTTCATGCATAGCAACTTAGGTTCATTCCATTACTGGCTTTCAGACCTTTATCATGTCCTAAAACACTGACTCTGCTTACATCCCATGAGACTTTTATTGATCCTTTTATTGTCATTCCAAGGCTTATTTGTGCTCTTCAAGCTAAGTGCTATGTAAGGGGGCAACTCTTTAAGATAAGCTTTCAGCCAACACTCCCGAACCAGTTGGTTTAAGGTGCTAGGTGTTGAGACACCCCTAAGGCCTTACTCCCTCAAGTCTCTCCCCCATACATACACACCACAGGCATCTGGTTCATTTATTTTCCTTCTTGAGACCTTGGTGTCCAACACCTCTTTGGGTTACTAAATGCTCTGCAGTGAGGGTTACTCTTGATAGTGGACTTTCAGCTGATAATCCTGAGTTAGTTAACCCAAGTTACCAAGTGATAAGGCACCCCTAAGAGCTTATTCATCCAAGTAAATCCCTCACA
>NC_029772.3:74765361-74769507 GCF_000817695.3 Arachis duranensis | reverse complement strand
TATTGCTTACTCTTTTTCTTTTGTTTTTCACTTTAAGTGTTCTTTCCCTTTCTCTTGTTAGGATCTTGTTATTTACTTAGTCTCATGGGTATATTCAAAGTATAGTATTCAGGCCAGATAGTTGTCATACCCACCTTATGGTTGAACCAACTTAGCTAACTTATGACTACACCACAAACTCAGAAACTTACTCCATATCATGAACTCCACTCTGGTCTTTTGAAGAAAAATCATTCTCTTTTTCATTTGATTTTAATAGACAAGCATACAATAAGTAAAGATATGATGCAGTAACATAAAGACTAGCAAGCATAGACTTTTTCAACAGAAAACTTAAATTGCATAATTGAAAGTTGTTCAAACTAGTATGGAAGCATGTTCTATTTCATACAAGATCTTCCTTATTTCAAAATGGAAAAAGAGAGACCAAAAAAGGAGCTTCACCACCTTTTACTCATGTGGTTGCCCATGCTCTCCTTCTTGCTTGTCCTCTTGGTGTTTTTCTTGAGCGCTTGTGCTCCCACTTCCTTTGCCTTTCCCAAGCAGTTTCTTCCAAAAGCCAGCATCTTCCATCTTCTTCTTTAGTGTGTCCTTCTGCTATTTCACCTTCCTTTCTTCTTGTTCAACAAACTCTTTTTGGACCTCATCATATGTGGGAATGGCATAATGTAGATGATGCATATTGCTATTGCTCCATGTGTTGTTTCTGCCACTCTTCTTGTTGTCTCATCCAGTTGGACTGAATGTGAAGTATTTGCTCTTATCCCTCCATTTGTCTCATTCCCAAATCCTCAATGGCTCTTAGAAGGTGAGTCATATTTAGGTTGGCTGGGTCATGATGCTCTTCTTGTTGATATTCTTCCTGGTGATATTCTTCTTGATGAGTTCATTCCTTGGCTTTTTGCTTTCCTATATGTGACCTTCTTAGTTGCTGAGCGGGTGTGGTATAGACCAATCGCTCGACTGTCATTAATTTCCCAGGGTTCACCCAGTCTGGTTTGCTATCTTTAAATACTACCTTGGCCTTTTTGCACAATCTGAAAATCTTGCCTTGTTGCACAGGCGGAGAATGGTGCTGGGGTACCAAAGCCTGGCACCTGAATCAACTTTCTCAGCTGAAACTTGAATCCCCTCGGCGATGAGCTCATGCACATTGATTTCCCCACCCTGTACCAAGCAATGCACCATAGTAGCTCAATTGATGTTAACTTCTGAATTATTTGCAGCTGGTAGGATGGACCTCCTTACAAGTTCAAACCACCCCTTGGCTTCAGGGCTAAGGTCTCCCCTCTTGATGAACTTGGGCTTCCCATCTGCGTACCTCTCCCAATCAGCTTCTATAACACAGATGTCTAACACTATCTCTGAGAACTCATCCTTATCAGGGCTTCTACTTATCATTGCCTGATAACTGGCCTCATCAAAATGAGGTGATTTCAGGTGAAGAGCTCTTGTTATGGCACTTGGGTTGAAGTCCACCTCCTTGCCTCTCACGTAGCTTTTGAAGGTTGGGGCCTTGGTCTTGTCTTCTCTACTACATTTGCATAGAATTCTTTGATGAGGTTTCCATTGATCTTTCCCTCTGGACTTGTGAGCAATTCCCACCCCCTCTGTTCGATTTTTGCCCGAATCTGTGGTGATTCATTTGCATTGATTTGGAATATTAACTCTGACAATATCTTTCTGGCCCTTATCCGCTCAAATTCACGCTCATGAAAGGCAGTTTTGAACCTCTTCTCATTGAAAGGAACACTCTCCATGGGTTCCTTCCTCTTTTGCCTCTTTGAGCTTGATGATGCCATGAACTTGGGTTGCTGTTTTTGAGGGAGTTGGAGGATACGGATAGATGAAGAGTGGGTTGGCTAGGACAAAGTATGATGAAGGGTTTTAGCAAGCCGAAAGTGTGAAGTGTGAGAGTGGGGGTTTGAATGTGAGGAGTGAGCATGCACTAAGGTTCCCTTATATAGGGAGATCATGAAAGAACGGAAGGTGTGGATTGCAAGAATGGTTGCTTGATGGATGGTTGGGGTTGTGCATGAAGGAAGGACAATGATCATCACTTAATGAGAGTGAATGGTTCGGTCTTCAAGGGTCTCCTTTCTTCAATGTTGCATGGCAACGTTTCCCCATGCATTCCTTCTTGAGACAAGTGTGTAGTTCTCTTCATGAAGTGGCCGAATCCCCCCATTTAATTGTCCAATCAGTCCTCATCAATGTTCCTTTTCTTTTCCCTATAAAGATAAAATAAGAAAAGTAAGAAAAGATATCAAAATGACAATATGAACTTTACGGCTAGAATTAAAAAAAAAATAAGAAAAGATTAGATTGTTTATTTATGAACTCCAACTAACTAACTAACTGTGTGTCCTTATATGCACATTGGTGGCACCTTGGGGTGACACCAAACTTAGTTTGGAGCACTGTGATGAAAAGTTTTGTTCAAAGCTCCCAAGACTGTTCTGTTCAAAGCTCCAAGACTAGCATGCACCTTGGTTTGCTTTGAACACCAAACTTGTTCCTCACTATATACTGCACAATAAGGATTTCACTAAGTGTTTGTCAAGTTTGGGTTGGACTTCATTAACATTGACTTATTTACTTTTCTAAAAGCATATAAAACATGGGTTGCCTCCCATGAAGCGCTTCTTTAGCGTCACTAGCTTGACGTTTCTCCCTCATCAGGGTGGTTGGTAATGCTTGAAATCTTCCCCTCTTGCTGTGGACTTGTATCCATTGGTTGTTTCAATGATCTCGACATGTTCTAGGGAGAGAACTCTGTTGATAGTGAAGACTTTAGGTAACTGAGATGGTACAGTGGGGAGATTAGGGGGAATATCTGGGGAGTAAGTTGAGATCACTCTATCCCCTGGAGAGAAGTCTTCCGTAGGGATCTTTTTGTTCCTCCACTTCCTTGGTACCTTCTTCCTTGTGTCTTTTGACATTGCCTTGCTCTTGATGAATCCTTCCTCTAAGGTGGTTTTGTTGCTTCCTTCAAATATCTCTGGTGGTTTAGGTTCCTCCAGTTTTTCCTTGAGTTGTGACAACTGCCTATTTCCTTGTTCCTCATGCATGGGTTTCCCTAGATGGGTTGGGTGTGCTTCAATGCTTGCTTCCTCCTTCAACATCTCATTGTGATCTTTGCTTGGTTCCTTGTGCTCTTGGTCTGCTTCTTGTGAGAGTTTGAAGACATTAAAGCTGAGTCGTTCATCATGGATACTCAATATTAGCTCCCCTTGCTCTACATCTATGAGTGCTCTAGCTGTAGCTAGGAATGGTCTTCCCAATATGATTGGGTGTGTGTGACTGTCTTCCATGTCCAGAATGACAAAGTCTGTTCGGAGAAAGTATTTCCCAACTTTTAGCAACACATTTTCCACCACTCCTATTGCTTGCTTTTGAGTCTTGTCAGCCAGTCTGATGACTACATCTGTGGGCATTATCTCATTGATCTGCAGCCTCTTTACCAAGGATAATGGCAGTAAGTTGATGCTTGCCCCCAAGTCACAGAGTGCTCTATCGAACATTGTTTCTCTTATGGCACAAGGGATGTGAAAACTCCCTGGGTCTTTTCTTTTTGTAGGCAATTCAGGTTGAATAAGGGCACTACATTCCTTGTTCAACACTATAGTCTGGCCTCCTTTGATTGAGCTTTTCCTGGGAAGAAGTTCCTTCATATACTTAATGAATGCAGGCATTTGTTGGATGGCCTTGATGAATGGTATGTTCACATGCAGAGATGCAAACAAATCTAGGAACCTTGAGTACATTCTCTTCCCCACAACACCATTGAGCAGTTGGGGAAATGGTGCATAGAGCTTAAGCAACTCTTGTTGTGAGATTTCTGGTTCTTGGTGATCTCTATCCTCCTCTTCTGTTGAGTTGTCTTCAGGCTGTTTGGAGAGTTTGCTTTGCTTGTCTTTAGCCTCTTGACCACTTGTAGTGACCATTTTGCAATCTTCCCATCTTACTTTCTTTGCTTCGCCTCTTGGGTTTTTCTCCGTGTCACTTAGGAAGCCATTAGTAGGTTTGGGAATCTTCTCAGCTAAGCATCCCACTTGGAATTCCAGCTTCTTGATGGTCTCTCCCTGGTTCTTAATATTGGCTCGCACCTCCTCTTTGAACACCTTGTTTTCTTGAATCTCTTGG
>NC_029772.3:74763304-74765332 GCF_000817695.3 Arachis duranensis | reverse complement strand
GGTGGTTCCTCCATCCAGGGTTGTATGTTTTTGAGTATGGATCATGGTTCTGTCTAGGTGAATTCCCAATGTAGTTGGCTTGCTCAAGGTTACCCTCTGCTTCTTTTTCAACTCCTTCTTGGGTTGTTGAGGAGGTGCTGATAGCTGCCACTTGGTTCCTCTCCATCTTCTTGGTGAGGTCAGCTAGCTGCTTGGTAATGAGCCTGTTCTGAGCCAGCAGAGCATCTACATTGTTTAGCTTTATCACTCCTCTAGTGTTCCTTCTTTTGGAAGCATAGAAGTAGTCATTCTCAGCTACAGTCTCAATTACATCTATGGCTTCTTCAATGGTCTTCTTCTTGTTCAATGATCCTCCAGAGGAATGGTCTATTGCCTTCTTTGATTCATATGACAAGCCTTCATAGAAGATGTGCAACTGCACCCATTCATTGAACATATTTGGTGGACACCTCCTTGTTAGGTCTTTAAACCTTTCCCAAGCTTCATAAAGTGTCTCCCCATCTTGCTGTCTGAACGTCTGCACTTCAGTTCTCAGGCTATTGATCCTTTGAGGGGGGTAAAACCTTGCCAAAAACTTATTCACTACCTCCTCCCAATTTGTCAGGCTTTCTTTTGGGAAGGATTCAAGGCATTTGGATGCCTTGTCCCTGAGTGAAAAAGGGAACAAGAGCAGCCTATAGACATCCGGGTGGACTCCATTGGACTTCACTATGTCACAAATCCTCAAGAAAGTGGTCAAGTGTTGATTCGGGTCTTCTTGAGCACCTCCTCCAAATGAGCAATTATTCTGCACAAGAGTGATGAGCTGAGGTTTTAGCTCGAAATTGTTGGCATGTATGGTGGGCATCTGAATGCTACTTCCACAGTTGCCTGGGTTTGGATTGATGTAAGAGCCTAACACTCTTCTATCCTCCCCAGCATGATTTGCTCTACCTCCTCCCCCATGGTTATTAGCCTCTTCTTCATGTTGGTTTTCCATGTTGCCTTCCCTGTTTAGTTCAAAGTGTTCCTCCTCCTATTCAGCACCGATTGCACGTTTTTCTCTTGCTTCCCTCCTTAATCTAAGGAGGGTCCTCTCAGGTTCAGAATCGAAGGAAGTTGAAGCCCCGCTTCTTCTCCCTGTCATACAACCAACAAGTACAAGCAAGTAACAATATGTGCACATAGTATTCCTGTCAGAATTACTGTTAGTTGTGAGTGATGCAATATATCAAACAGTTAGTGGGTTAGCAAACTGAATGGTAAATAACAAAGAACACGAAAGAGTAGAGGGGGATAGAAAGTAAATTACTCAAACAGAAAATTAAATCAACAAAACAAAAATGCTCAATCTAGTGAACTCCTAATTTAATCATTGTTGATGCACAATCAGTCCCTGGCAACGGCGCTATAAATTTGATGCAGGTGGAAATTGTCTCTCAACAAATTTCCTTTGGCAAGTGTACCGAATTTGTTGTCAAGTAAAAACTCACAATAGAGTGAGGTCGAATCCCACAGGGATTGATTGATCAAGCAAATTTAATTAGAAGAATGTTCTAGTTGAGCGAATTCAGAATTTGGGTTGAGATTTACAGAAAATAAATTGGCGGGAATGTAAATAACAGAAAAAGTAAATGCTAGAATTAAAGGGCTGAAAGTAAATAACTGAAAGTAAATTGCAGAATTGTAAATGGGAATAGGGTGTTTGCTCATGAAAGTAAACGCAGAAATTAAAGAGAATGGGTGAGATCAGAATTGGGGAGTTCATTGGGCGCAGGAGATGTTGCAATTCTCCGGATCAAGTTCATTTTCATCTCTTCCTCAATCAATGCACTCATTGATCTCCTTGGCAATCTTAATTGATTGAATTACAACTTCTTGCAATTCAATCTCTCAAATCTTGATCAATAGCCAATTCCTTGGTCAATTGCTCATAAGAAGAGATGAAGTATGGTCACTAATTATACCACATGCATTTTCCAAATCAAGTATTGAGAGGATTATAGTCACATATCCATCCAAACCCAATTTGGTCCAGCATGAGAAAGC
>NC_029772.3:74762687-74763101 GCF_000817695.3 Arachis duranensis | reverse complement strand
ACAGCTTCTAGTTGGTTCTTCAAGTCTTGGGCCTTTGGATCTTGAGTTTGAAGCAGTTCTCTTCTTCATTTGGGCTTGGTTTTACTTGCAGAGAGAAAGTGTGAAGTGGGCAGATACTTTAGCTCAGGACGTTAGGGGTGTTAACGTTTTAGTGAAAGTATGAGTTCGAGAACGTTAGTGACACTCAACATTGTCACTAACGTTCCAATGTACCCCTTTGCCTCATGTTAGAGCCCACGTTAACTAGGTTAACATGGCTTCTAACGTGGCCTTGCCAACCTTCGAGAACGTTAGTAACACTTAACATTGTCACTAACGTTCCAATGTGCCCCTATGTCTCACGTTAGAGTCCACGTTAACTAGGTTAACGTGGCTTCTAATGTGGCCATTCTTAGCCATCCCCAACGTTAGTGA
>NC_029772.3:74752896-74762559 GCF_000817695.3 Arachis duranensis | reverse complement strand
GTTAACCAAGTTAACGTGGGAGTTAACGTGGTACATTGCACCTTAAGCCAACGACTAACGTTGGCTTCCTTCCCCCTTTTAACGTTAAAGGCCACATTTACTAAGTTAACGTGGACTCTAACGTGGCCACTTATGATCATTGGCCAACGTTAGTGATAATGTTAAGTGTCACTAACGTTGGCTCAAAGTCCCTTCTTCATGATAGAGTTCACGTTAACTTAGTTACGTGACTCTTAACGTGGGCAATGATGGCTTCGAGAGCGTTATTGGCAATCACTTTTCTCATTAACTTTGCAAGTTACCTCCCATTCCCCGTTAGTGGTAACGTTAATTAGATTAACGTGACTACTAAGTGGTTCTTCCTTGCTTCCTTTGGTCCTGAAATCAAGCAATAGAGTGCATCAAAGTTCTAGTCCAAGTCATGGGTAATGCAATATACAATTTGTTATTAAACTGATGCAAAATCCTCATGAAATCATGTAAAATTCACAATGTATGCTTGAATCAAGGTGTAAGTGAATATCTACCCAAAACTAGCTTATTTCCTAAGGAAATGCATGAAACTACCTTAAAAACAGTAAAGAAAAGGTCAGTGAAACTGGCCAAGATGCCCTGGCATCAGAAAGTTATTAAGATGAAACTTATCTTTTAAAGCTATTTTAAATGTGACAAGGACAATGCCTTTGAATTTGACTTTGACTTTGAAAGAACCTGAATGTCTATTGACAAGTTTCATTTTGAAATATTTTGGGAAAGGTTTTAAGTACTCTTTGAATTCTGAATTCTTGCAAGACTAAAACAATTTTGAACAGTTGAAATGCTTTAGAATTTATCATGGGGGTTGAAGTTGGTTTTGCCTAAGTAAAGGAAACAACTTTGAAAGATGTAGATGATTACGTGACTTGGTTTGGCTTAAATCATATTTTATTACTCAAATCGGAAAGCCAAGGTTTTAATGATTTTAAATGAATTTGGCGAAACGAGTTATGTTATTCTCCCCTAAAGACTTGGGACTCTGCCGAGAAACTTTTGCTATAAAATTCCATTGTTGGATGGATGATTTTGAATATTTCAAAATAAATCTTTAACTTGCCATGGTTATGGAAGTTTTGGAAAGAGGATGCCGAGAGTGGCATGGTTTTCAAAGGGTAAACTTACCTTGTGTAAGAGTGGCTTATGAGCCTGAGATGATTTGAGAAATGAGATCTTTAAAGGCAAGGGTGAAAAAAGTTGAAACTTGATTTCAAAGTGAATGAATTGAGAAAAGTGATATATGGCTTAAATGCCAATTTATGAATTTAATGATGTTGAGATATGGAAGTGCTATTTAGTTATGAGCCGGAATGACTGTGTATGCTATTGAACTATGGCTAATTGCTGAATGAGTTGTGGGCCGTATGGCTGATTATGAATTATGAGTTTAAGCTGAAGGGTATTTATTGATAAATTGGCTGGTTCTGGATTGAACCGTGAGCCGGATGGCTGAGATGAATGTTGTATGTGAGTATGCTTGTGTTTTCTCTCCGGTTGTAAGGGTGACAAGGCACCGATACCCTCTAATGGCGACAGGGCGCAGATACCCTCTAATGGCGATAGGGCACAGATACCTTCTAATGGTGATAGGGCACATATTCCCTCTAATGATATTAATGCGCAACAGAGAGACTGTGTCCGGGTTAGCTACCGGACACGTCGGGTTGGCTTGATAAACGACAGATAATATCATCAGCCACTAGGATAGGCATGCATCATATGCATCTATGTGACATTATTGGGTGTGCATATTGTACTTGGTTTTCCTATGTGATTACTTGTGATTAACTGCTGATTGCCCTACTTGCTGTAACCGTTTTTTTGTGCTTGAACCTTCCTATTTGTGTTTGCAACTAAAACTCTGTTGGATTGTTGTGGATTGGTTGTGGTTGGATTGTTTGGGCCTAGGGCCATGGTTGAATGAGATGGACCGACGGTTGGTTTCAGTTTTATGTTTCTGGTATGGAAAAATATAAAAGGCTATTTTGGTTCAACATAGATAAACCTTTTTGAAAGGCTTTTGATGTTTTTGAGAATTGAACGGTTCCTCTTTTAGAAAAGATTTCCGACTTTACTTTATTGTAAACCATTATTTTTTTAAAAGAGCATGGGACGGTTATTAATAACTGGTACAGTTTATCTTCACGTATCCTATTACAGTAATTCCCAAAAACCCTCTACTGAGAACCCTTTCGAGGATGATGTTCTCATCCCCTACATTTTTCCCCTTTCAAGATATGGGTGCTGAAGTCTCTAAGAGTTTACTTAGTTGTTGTTGTAAGGCTCTGTATTGCTTTAGCTTATTTATTGTACCCTCGCCTTTATCTTGATGTTTCTGTAAGAGGGATAGGAATTGTATTGGCTAATGCTTGTAATATTATTTATGTATATATGTATGTATATATATGGATGTACTCTTTGTGAGTTTTTGTAAGTTGTATGGTATCTATGGATGTACATTATCGAATGAAGTATATTGGGATCGATATTGCAATTTAAAGTTTTAAACAGTCTCATATTTTAGTATTAAATAGTATAAGTGTTGTTGCAATGTCTGAGCTATCAGAGTCGCGCAGCCGGAAGCGTGAGCTTTGGTAGTTAGGTTGTTACAAATGTCACACTTCCGGCTGTGCCACTCTGATAGCAAGAAGTATTACGACTACTTTATATACTAAATATTAAAATAGGAGCCTGTGACTCGACATCGTATCGCTGATTTCTTTGAAAACTGGAAATAAATACTTTATCTTAAGAAAAATACAAGCAGACATAGATTCATATACAAGACTTCTTACATAATATCTTATAATATAATATACATATAAAACATACAACTCCTATCCCTCTTACAAACTTGTAATAACAAAGATGAGGGAAGAAAATAATCTAATTAATACAGAAACATATAAACCAAACGCAGTATAACTCTTCATAATGCTTCATCTGGTTCCTAAAAAGGTAAAGCTATAGGGAGTGAGAACCTAACCACACGATCTCACCACGGGGTTTCAAAGTTGTCATAAGAAGATATTTAATAAGAAAACTATTTTCAAGCTCAGTGATTATCATTGCCTTATGAATCTTTTAAAAACCAACAGGTAATCATTCAAAACCTTTTCAAAGAAATAATGTTTAATCTTTCAGAAATCAGAAACCTTTCCTTTCTTATAAGAAAATCTTAATCAGAAATCAACCACGTAACCAAACAACACAATCATTAATTCAGCACCAAAGTTCATTCTCAAATGTAGCACGCCAAGACAAACACAGGCAACACAGACAAGGAAAGTACAGGTTTAGGTAGCAGTTACAGCAAATAGTTCAAGTAGCAGTTAAAAACAGTTTAGCAATTAGGTAAACCAAAATAAGTTCAAACCCAAACAAAACATACAAATGCATATGATGCATGCCTATCCTATAGCTGATGAGGCTCATCTGTCGGTTATCCAGCCAACCCGACAAGTCTGAATTGAACTTAAATTGTCCCCCGGCGTGCATCCCCAAGAGTCTATGCATAGCTTTTTTTCTCAAATAATCAATATTGCTCAATGGGGGGTTACATTCCCAGGAATTTATATAGTGCCCGGTCACACTTAGGTCGTAGGGTCAACAAAGTATCGAGTTTTCAACCTGGTACACGTGGTGGCAAGCCATGGTACTTTATCTAGGGAACCTCATATCTAAGATAATTCAAATTCATAAGCCATATAAATAATTCAAAGATCATATCTCAACATTCTCAACATCATAATCATTCATCAATCCAAATCTCATTTCCAAATTCATTCAAAAACCATATTTCAAAGAAAATCATTATCATCCTTCTTTCTATTCCGTCCATTAACAATCCCAATTCAAAACATAATTCTTTCGTTGATAAATAAATCAATCTTAAAACATATAATGTTTAAAAACAAATCTTTTTAATTAATTACTTCAAATAAAACTTCCAATTTTATAAAATTTCAGCAGCTTCTCCTCTAAAACTCGGACACTGCCACCCTTTTCGGGTACCAACCAAACCAAACCAAATGCCTGTTAATCAGTCAAATCACTTCCAATAACCATTATCACAACAAAACTCAATCTAAGGAAATTGCAAAATCCAGAATTCAATCAACCAATCCTATAAATCGCAAATTAAACCAACTTCAACCAACAGCATCAATCAATAGTTAAGAATTCTCGGTCTTCTCAAACAGTTTCAAACCAAACCATTTCTCAAACACTTTTCGAATCATTTCCAAAATAGCAAATCATTCTAAATAAATAACCCGTTTCCAAATATCAAGTCCTTTCTAAATTTATTTTAAAATCAAATTCCGATATCAAATCGGGTATAATATCAAATCAAATTTCAATATTAAATCTTTTCTAAAATCAAACCATTTCCAAAATTAACCTAAAAGTCAATAATAAATATTCTCTGATAATTCAAGGAAAACCACTTTAACAACTTCAATCAAGTAATCCAAATATCCAACTTTCTCAATCGATCAGTTTATCAATCAAACTAATAATCTCATTCATCCAAAGCAACTCAATTCAATTTATAAGACTTACGAAATCACAAAAATATATCTTATGCATTAATATTGATTTATAACAACTCTGGAAGGTAAAACAAGTTTAACAAAAGTGCCTTTACCTCGTTCGTGACTTAATTACACAACAAAACCCTTAAAACTCTGATTTCAGAGTGGCGGCATCAAATCTGACCATCCTCCAGCAATCACAATCTCTAAACAAAGCACATAAGAGCATAGTTCAACCCTAAAACATTAACGTCGCGTAAAACTCAATAATCTATAACAGAACAGTAACAAAGGAGTTTTGGAGGCAAAAGCAACTTACAGCATAGCAAGGAACCAAGAGCAGCACAGTCGCAACTCCGGCAGTCCTCACCGGTAAGAACAGAATCGTCGTGAACCATTTAGGATAGATCTAGTGAAATGGATTTCCACCGAATCAGAACCAAAGGGCAAGAGAAACTCACAGTAGTGGCGCACATCTTGAGAAGGCAGAGGCTTCAGTTGCGGTGATGGACCTTCGGCGACAGTGGAGGAACGGCGGCGATGACGGCTGGGTACGGCGGCGACTCCACACGCGACGGTGACAGCGACGACTTCACCTCCTCTACATGCGCGCCCTCTTCTCCGTCTGTGGTTGTCGTTCGTGCTCCCTTCTCCCTTAATAGCAACACGACGGCGAGGCGCAGGGTCGGGCTCGGCGATGGCGGAGAAAATAGCGGCGGTGACAGACCCAGAGGCGGTGACTCTACTCAACGCTGATGGACCCAAATGCGGCAGCTTTGCACAGTGACGATAGAAGCTTCGAAGACAGTGACCCTCGGCCTCCTCGGTCGGTGGCACGATGGCGGCGGTCAGCGCAAGACGGCGGCACAAAGCAGCTCGGGAAAATGGCGGCGACGTGAGATGGACGCCGGTAGGCGCGACGGCTCGGTCTCCCTCTTCTCCCCTGTGACGCAACTCACTTCTCCCTTATGCCTCTCTTCCTCTCCTTTTCTTCCCCGATGTAACCCTCTCTTCCTTTCTACTTTCTCGGATCTCACTTTCCCTTCCCTGCTTCCTTGTTTCCATTTTCTTTCTTTTTTTCGTTCTTAGTTTATACTGAAGTTATGCTTCTTTTGGGAGAAAGAGGGGAAAGTGTGGTGGTGGTGGCTAGGGATTAGGGTAGGGTTCAATTTTGGACAAAAGTGAAATTAAGAATTTTGGTTAAATTTGAAATCTAATTTGATCTCTTAAAATTACTTAAAAATACTATTTAATTATCAATTTACTAATCAGCTTTTAATCAAGTATTCTAATTTAAAAATTAGAAATAATATAATTTATTTTCTGTTTATAAAAATTAAAATATTAAATTCTAGAATCTCTATTATTTAACTAAATTGTATAAAATTCTTATTCTTTTGCAACTGTTAAGCTGTATAATTTATATATAGAAAATTATTCAATAACTATAAAATTAAGTAGAATTTCTAATTTAATTTTCAAAACTTGATTTAATTACTTTTAATAAAATAATTTCTAAAAATAAGGTCTTTAATAAATAAATAAATTGAAATTAACTCATAATGATATTTTTTCGAAAATTATGGGTTTTACATCCTACCCACCTTATAAAAATTTTCATCCTCGAAAATTAAAGTAATATATAAGGTAACACGTAGTCTTTGCACTCTACTTTTTAAACACTTTATAGAAAAGTATGAAATCTTAGTATGCATATATAAATGTTCAAAACTTTACAAAAGCTTGGAGAGACAAAATAGGGTGCAAATTAAGATACACGTTCACAAAACAAAACGGTAGCATGTGCGGCAAAAAGGGCTATAAAACAGGTTGTTATAACACAACGGATATAACGCTCGCTCACAGATCTCTTACCCATTTCAGAACTTCAACTCTCTAACTCCATCAATCACTTTACAACTCTAAAACCCATCACAATTCTAACATCCGCAAACCTTTACGAGGAACAAACTGATATACTCCTCATAACGTTGCACACTCACCAATCCATCTTTCACGTTTACGAACAACATTTTTAAAGTTTCGTTTGCTATCCCTAAAAGTCATACGTCATTCTAAGGTAATCCTTGAGTTTATTCAAAAGAATATAAGATCTTAAAAAAAAACAAGCGACAAAATCTGCCAGGGCTTGAAAGGATTGTTGAAATCACAAGTAATCAGGAATGCATAAGAAATGAAGAGTGTCAGACAGAAAATTAGTTTGGCAATCTCAAGAATGATTCCCAAATCAACAAAACCCGATAGGAATAACAAAAGGAAAAGTAGTGCAGTAGTTTGAAGCAAAATTAAGTCAAGTCAAGGAATATGAGGTTTACAGAAAAGATTGTCTAAGACCAAAGACAAGTCTTATAAGTCTCGAGTAGAATTAAGAATACTTTCGAATGAATTGCTCATAGAGAATGAAAAATATTTCAAAAATTATTTCACATTTTCAAAGGAAAAGTGCGCATCAAACACTTTGTAAAAGAAATAACAAAAGTATATTTGTGGCATTATGTTAATACAATTCCATGTTAAAATAAATTATGTAGAGTTTTAAAAGAAAATGAATACCGATTTAGCTAAGAACAAAAATATTCCCTCAAATATTTGAGAAAAATAGTTAGGTACACCGCTTAACCAAAAGTAGGCATAAAACTCGGAAGGAAATCAAATTACCTCTTGTCAAAATAATTTACAAGTTAAAGACAAAATAGGTGAGGTTTGAAAAGGGAAAGTTAATTCGGTTAAGGCCAGAACAATTTTCCGAAAATCTTAAAAGACATTTAGGTATCCAATCAAATAAAGATATACAGTGACATCATGGCAAGGTTGTAAGAAAATCAAATGTTTGTTTAAAAATTCTCAAGATTTATATTCAATCAAGCATGTATAAAAACTATAGCAAATATGGAAGAAGAAGTTAAACTTTATTTAGAAAAGAATTCTGAAGTAAAAATTTGCTTATAAGTCGGTTTCAAAACTTTATTTAAAATAGTGCGTGCCAACTTCAAAATAACTTTGTCTATTTAAAAAAATAGCTATGGATGCAATTCAAGTGAGAAAAATTGATTTAACCTTTTTAAGAAGAGAATCCAAAACTTGTTTTAAAAGTTCATATCAAAACAAAATTGCCATCACATAAGAACATTCAAGAATATTAAGATGTACTTAAAAAGAAATCAGGCCATATGAAAAAGGATATTAAATCAAGGGAGTTCAAACAAGATCAACTAGACATAAGGCATCGAACAAGCTTTCAATCGAGCTACTGAAAACTTAAACTTTCTCTTCTACCAGTCGTTCCCTAAAGAGCTAGCACATCCGTCTTTTTACCTCTAAGGACAATGTGTACACTGAGATGAGTACAAGTACATTTAAAGAGATACAATTCACAGGAAGGGAAAAATTAGCGATAAAATTATGTTTCTCATGAATTTGGAAGGAGGTGTAAGATTGCAACTAAGCAACGATGTACAGGCACGAGAAAATGTTTCGGAAAGAGTCATTTCGCATCATAATAAGAAATATTTAATTTAGGAACTCTAAGAGGTGCAAGAGAATGGTAGTAATAAATTAGATTAAAATAAACTAAAACCAAATTAGAGGAGTACAAGGTTCACAAAAATATGAAGGAATGGTTGAAATGACCAACAAATAAGAATGGTTAAAAGTCATAAAGTATGTCGGAAGGGAGAATCAAAATGCAAATAGAAAAGAATTTTTATTTCAAAGAACTCCAATAGAAACTATAGAGAAGAATGATGCCAGAATCCTATGGACAAGGTTTAGACTTTCCGGATTCTCATGAATGCCGCCATCAATCTAGCTTATACCACGAAGATTCTGATTAAAGAATCTAAGAGAAGCTCATTCAATCTGATGTAGAACGGAGGTGGTTGTTAGGCACACGTTCATGGATTGAGGAAGGTGATGAGTGTCACGGATCATCACCTTCTTCATAATTAAGCGCGAATGAACATCTTAGATAGGAACACACACGTTTGAATGGAGAAATAGAAACAATTACATTAATTAATCGAGACGCTGCAGAGCTCCTCACCCCCAACAATGGAGTTTAGAGACTCATGCCATCAAAGTGTATAAAATTCAGATCTGAAAATGTCATGAGGTCCAAGATAAGTCTCTAAAAGTTGTTTAAATAGTAAACTAGTAACCTAGGTTTGCAGAATATGAGTAAACTAAGATAATTGGTGCAGAAATCCACTTCTGGGACCCACTTGGTGTGTGCTGGGGCTGAGACTAAAGCTATCCACGTGCTGAGGCTTTTCTTGGAGTTGAACTCCAAGTTATAACGTGTTTTGGGCGTTCAACTCCGGATCATGACGTGTTTCTGGCGTTTAACTCCAGACAGCAGCATGAACTTGGCGTTCAACGCCAAGTTACGTCGTCTATCTTCGCGCAAAGTATAGACTATTATATATTGCTGGAAAGCCCTGGATGTCTACTTTCCAACGCCGTTGAGATCGCGTCAATTGGACTCCTGTAGCTCCAAAAAATCCATTCTGAGTGCAGGGAGGTCAGGATCCAACAACATCAGCAGTCCTTTTTCAGCCTAACTCAGATTTTTGCTCAACTCCCTCAATTTCAGCCAGAAAATACCTGAAATCACAGGAAAACACACAAACTCATAGTAAAGTCCAGAAATATGATTTTTGCCTAAAAACTAATAATATTCTACTAAAAACTAACTAAAACATGCTAAAATCTACATGAAATTACCCCCCAAAAAGCGTATAAAATATCCGCTCATCACAACACCAAACTTAAACTGTTGCTTGTCCCCAAGCAACTAGATGAATAAAATAGGATAAAAAGAATTTAAGGAGTAATAAAATCTCCGAGTTTTAAGTGAAGCTCAGATTCTAATTTAGATGAGCGGGGCTAGTAGCTTTTTGTTTCTGAACAGTTTTGGCATCTCCCTTTATCCTTTGAAATTCAGAATGATTGGCATCCATAGGAACTCAGAATTTAAATAGTATTATTGATTCTTCTAGTGTAGTATGTTGATTCTTGAACACAATTACTTTATGAGTCTTGGTCGTGGCCCTAAGCACTTTGTTTTCCAGTATTA
>NC_029772.3:74751449-74752727 GCF_000817695.3 Arachis duranensis | reverse complement strand
GCTCAGTCTCAAGCTTTTCGCTTGGACCTGCATGCCACAAGCACATGATTAGGGACAGCTTGATTTAGCCGCTTAGGCCTGGAATTACTTCCT
The DNA here is from genome assembly GCF_000817695.3 of Arachis duranensis. Lineage (NCBI taxonomy): Eukaryota > Viridiplantae > Streptophyta > Magnoliopsida > Fabales > Fabaceae > Arachis > Arachis duranensis. The sequence continues at coordinate 74,752,634 of NC_029772.3, read as the reverse complement.
TGGGCCCTCCTATCCACTGATGCTCAAAGCCTTGGATCCTTTTCACCCTTGCCTTTTGGTTTTAAGGGCTATTGGCTTTTTCTTTTCTTGATCCAATGATTTCTTGCAAAAGTTTTTTTTCACTGCTTTTTCTTGCTTCAAGAATCAAATTCATGATTTTTCAGATCATCAATAACATTTCTCTTTTTCATCATTCTTCCAAGAGCCAACAGTTTTAACATTCATAAACAACAAGATCAAAAATATACACTGTTCAAGCATTCATTCAGAAGACAAAAAGTATTGCCACCACATATAAATAATTAGAATTTTTCTTATTAAGAACTCGAAAAAATTATTGCCTCTTTATTCTAAAAATCTACTATTTTATTCATGTTTGATGATGATGAGAAAAATAAATTATAACTTAATTGAAAATAAAATCAAAATAGATATGCTAATTACTACCACTCCTATATAACTTCTAAGGTAAAATCTTATAATAATACTATCACAGAGTTAAAGCTTAAAATTAGAACTTAACAACCTGTATTTTGGGAAGTTGATGTTCCTCTAGTCTGTGGGGTGCTTGGTCCTTCAAGGAATAGCTTCTGACGCTTTAGTTCCTTCAATTCACATCCTTGCTCTTCCTATTCCCTTAGGTGCCATGATCTTGATGAGTTTTAGCTCAGTGATCATGGCAAATCACACCAAACTTAGAGGTTTGCTTGTCCTCAAGCAAAAGAAAGGAAAGGAGAGGAATAGAGGGAGAGGCAAATTCGAAATCCAAAAGATATGATAAGTTGAAAAAGATTTGAAAAAGATTTGGATGAGAAAAAGATTTGTGTTTATGAATTAAGATACATTTGATATTTTTGAAAAAGGGATTTTAGAAATTAGGATTAAAATTTTTAAATTAAGAAAGATTTTTAGGATTAAAAATTTTTCGAAATTCAAGTTGAAAGATAAGAGTTTGTAACATTTTTATGCAAGAAATTATGAATTGAAATATGAAAAATGGAAAAAATTTTAAGTGAAAACGAAGTTACCTTCTCCCCACAATCCTGGCATTAAACCCCCAACTGCTGCATGTTTTGGGCGTTTAACGCCCAATTGTTGCTTCTCCTGGGCGTTCAACGCCCAGTTGTTGCTTCTTTCTGGCGTTGAACGCCAGGAAGTCCTTTGTCACTGGGCGTTTTTCTGAAC
>NC_029772.3:74750555-74751203 GCF_000817695.3 Arachis duranensis | reverse complement strand
AGCTTTCCAAATTTCCCTGTAACTCTGTGAATTCAATCAATTGCTATTTTACCTTTTGGAGATACTTTGACATATACCTGTAAAAATCAATTAATTAGCAGAAACAAATAAAATTAAATTTTGTGAATGGCTGGGTTGCCTCCCAGCAAGCGCTTCTTTATTGTCTTTAGCTGGACCATTACTAAGCTCTAATCAAGTCTTAGTTTTGAGCATTCTTGCTCAAAATTACTTTCAAGATAATGTTTAATTCTCTGTCCATTAACAATGAACTTTTTGTTAGAGTCATTATCCTGAAGCTCTACGTATCCATATGGTGATACACCTGTAATCACATACGGACCTCTCCACCGGGATTTTAATTTCCCAGGGAATAATTTGAGCCTAGAATTAAATAGCAGAACTTTCTGCCCCGGCTCAAAGACTCTGGATGACAATTTCTTATCATGCCATCTTTTCGCTTTCTCTTTGTATATTTTTGCATTCTCGAAAGCATTGAGTCTAAATTCCTCTAGCTCATTGAACTAGAGCAATCGTTTTTCTCTAGCTAACTTGGCATCAAGGTTCAGGAATCTGGTTGCCCAGTAGGCCTTGTGTTCCAGTTCCACTAGCAAGTGACATGCCTTTCCATACACAAGCTGGTATGGAGAG
>NC_029772.3:74750136-74750283 GCF_000817695.3 Arachis duranensis | reverse complement strand
AATCCATGGCAGTGCCATAGAATTTTCTGTGCTTCTTCCTTAGGCACACATATACGGATTACTCCATCTGCACATCTCTTGAAGAGATATGGTTCATCCCAGAGATAGTACTTTGCATCTGTGATCAATTTCTTTGATTGCAGCCTA
>NC_029772.3:74740949-74742163 GCF_000817695.3 Arachis duranensis | reverse complement strand
AAGAAAAATTATTTTTGAAAAAGATTTTAAAGAAGATACCCAATTATCAAGAATATAAACTAATGCTCTAGCCAATTGGGCAGTAACTTCAATGTTGATTTTAAAAATGTATTATATTTATGGATAAAAGTATAATTTTTGAAAGTTAATATTTTGGAAAAGCGTAAGAGAAACAAGAAAAGACACAAAACAAGAAAAACTCAAGATCAAACAAGAAAAATAAACAAGAACAACTTGAAGATCAATGAAGAACAAAGAACACAAGTTCGAAAATTTAAGGAAAATATAAAATATGCAATTAACACCAAACTTAGAACAAGACACTAAACTCACGAAAATTAACAATTAATTAAGAAAAAATAATATTTTTGAAAAGAAATTTTTGAAAAGAAACTATCCTATCAGAATTTAATGACTCTATAACAACAAAAATAAATTATTCCTAATCTAAGAAATAAAATAAACCTTTAGTTTGTTCAAACTCGAACAATCCCCGGCAACGGCGCCAAAAACTTGGTGCACAAATTTGTGTATGCCAATATTAATGGACTATTTAACACAGCTTCGTACCGCTAACCAGCAAGTGCACTGGGTCGTCCAAGTAATACCTTACGTGAGTAAGGGTCGATCCCACGGAGATTATTGGTTTGAAGCAAGCTATGTTTATTTTATTATCCTTAGTCAAGAAATTAATTAAAATTATCAGTTGGAATTATTAAAAAAATAAAAGAGTGTGAAATAGTTACTTGTTGTGCAGTAATGGAGAATATGTTGGAGTTTTGGAGATGCTCTGTCCTCTAAATTCCTGCAACATAATGCTTTCTCACTTTCATAAATGCAAAGTTCCTTCCATGGCAAGATGTATGTAGGGCATCACTGTTGTCAATGGCTACTTCCCATCCTCTCAGTGAAAATGGTCCAAATGCTCTGTCACAACACGGCTAGAAAATGGTCCAGATGCTCTGTCACAGCACGGCTAATCATCTGTCGGTTCTCAATCAGGTTGGAATAGAATCCAATGATTCTTTTGCGTCTGTCACTAACGCCCAGCCTTCAGGAGTTTGAAGCTTGTCACAGTCATTCAATCCCAGACTCCTACTCGGAATACCATGGACAAGGTTTAGACTTTTTGGATTCTCATGAATGCCGCCATCAATCTAGCTTATACCACGAAGATTCTGATTAAAGAATCTAAGAGAAGCTCATTCAATCTG
>NC_029772.3:74735791-74740716 GCF_000817695.3 Arachis duranensis | reverse complement strand
ATGACGTTTTTCTGGCGTTTAACTCCAGACAGCAGCATGAACTTGGCGTTTAACGCCAAGTTACGTCGTCTATCCTCGCTCAAAGTATGGACTATTATATATTGCTGGAAAGCCCTGGATGTCTACTTTCCAACGCCGTTGAGAGCGCGTCAATTGGACTCCTGTAGCTCCAAAAAATCCATTCTGAGTGCAGGGATGTCAGGATCCAACAGCATCAGCAGTCCTTTTTCAGCCTAACTCAGATTTTTGCTCAGCTCCCTCAATTTCAGCCAGAAAATACCTGAAATCACAGGAAAATACCCAAACTCATAGTAAAGTCCAGAAATATGATTTTTGCCTAAAAACTAATAATATTCTACTAAAAACTAACTAAAACATGCTAAAATCTACATGAAATTACCCCCAAAAAGCGTATAAAATATCCGCTCATCATGGATCAATTATAGTTTTCATTCTTCTTCTTCTTTCTTTTCTCTTGATCTTACTAGAAAGCTTTCAATCTTAATTCAATTGGTTAGTTGTCTTGGAAAAGAAACTCTCCATAATTGGATCTCCTTTGAACCTTACAAAAGGGATGAGGAAATCATGCTAGAAATGCTTTCTCATGTTGGACCAAATTGGGGTTTGGATGGATATTGTGACATTTAATCCTCCCAACACTTTGATTTAGAAATACATGTGGTATAATCAGTGACCACACTTTCATCTCTTCCCATGAGCAATTAAATCAAGGAATTGGGCAATTGTTCAAACTTAGAGAGATTGGATTGCCAAGGAATTGGGATCCAATCACTTAAGATTGCCAAGGAGATTAATGAACGCATTAATTGAGGAAGAGATGAGAATGAACTTGATCCGAAGAATGCAACATCTCCTAAACCCAATGATCTCCCCATTTCTGATCTTACTCATTCTATTTACTTTCTGCCATTTAATTTCCTGCTCATTACCTCAACTCCCCGTTTAAGATTATGCACTTTAAATTCTGTTATTTACCTTCTAGTCATTTAAATTTTTGCATCTCAATCTCAATTCTATTTAGCTCAACTAGCATATTCTTCTAACTAAAGTTGCATGACCAATCAATCCTTGTGGGATTCGACCTCACTCTATTGTGAGTTTTACTTGACGACAATTCGGTATACTTGCCGAAGGGAAATTTGTTGAGAGACAAGTTTTCATGCATCAAAGAACAGGGTAATTATTTTACAAAACTCAAGGGAATCATCAAAAACGTAAATATTATGTCATGTTAAAACAAATTCAAGTCGAACTAAATTATGCAAAATTTGTGAAAATGAAAATTAGCTAGATTAAGGATGAAATGTTTTCTCGACAACCTTAAAAGATACTTTACATAATCAATTAAGAATTTGCATAAAAACAAATCGAGGTTGTTAGGAAATCACATTTTTTTTGCCAAAACTATTTCTAACGTAAAGACAAAATATTTGAATTTTAAAAGATGGAATCTAATTGGACTAAGAACCACAAGTAATTCTTTAGAAATTTCAAAAGGTATTCAAGCATTTAGTCAATTGGGAATGTATAGAGAAATTACAGTAAAATTGAAAGGAATTTCAAATTCTGTTTGAAAAAGAAAATTTGAGGTATGGTTTTACAAATACATATGAATAAAGACATGCTAAATTCAAAATACCTTTATCAAAATTTAAAGAATGATTATAGGTACAATTAGGTAAGAAAGGATTGAGTTGAAATTTCTTCGAAGAAAATCGAAAATCTCTTTTAAAAAAAAGTTTAAAACTAAAATTCCAAGTGCTTTTTTTTGCATTAAATAATTTCAGATTTTTATAAAAGACTACATGAATCAAAAAGAGTTTGAAAAGACAAACAAATCCTCCAAAGAATTTAAGTAAACATAAGCAGTTAGGATTAAACGAGAATGCATCTCAACAAGAGATAAAGTTGAGAAATAATCAAACTAATTTTCAAAAAGAAATCTCAAATAAGGATTTTCAAGGCACGCTATGAAAGAACAAGTTATAAGTCATCAGTAGAATTTCCAAGACACGTAAAAGTATATCCTCGAGAATTAACTCCTAACGTCCCCAAGCCGTTCGATAAGCGTTACCTATTACCTTGCTTGGGGACAAGCAAGATTTAAGTTTGGTGTTGTGATGACAAGTCATCATATACCCATTTTTCAAGCTAATTTCACTTGTTTTATTAGTCTTTATGCACTTTCTTGCATCCTAAGTAAGTGATTTGGAATGAAAATGCATAACTTCTTTAAATCAAGCAACTACCATTAAATTGATGCTAACTCATGAGGTTTGAGCTGAATTTAATTGATTTTTAATTGATTTATAAGCCTTGTGAATGTAGTGATACTTTGAGTGGTTGTTTTGATTATTTGAAGGTGAAGAAAAGAAGAAAAGAGGAAGCGTGGCTTAAGAAAGCATGGCCCAAGAGATAAGAAGTGTGGTGCATAGAAGGAGGAAGCAAACATTGCCCTCCACAAGGGAACACTGCCCTCCAGGAGGGCAACATAATGAAACAAGCTTTGAGAAGCAACACTGCCCTGCCCACAACAAGGGCGGAGCACAATTTGATGCCAAGGATCAAGGAGAGCAAAAACTCTGCCCTGCCCTCCTCAAGAGCAATATCGGGCTCATCAAAGAAGTGAATTCAAGGAAAAAGCTTACCAATGCTTGCCACAAGGATCGAACTCGGCACCATGAGGAAGCAAGGAACTAGGCCTTACTTTGGTGCCAAGAAAACCAAGGAAAAGAAGTAGCGTGTGCCTCCAACGAGCTTCGAACGCGGGGCTTCACTTTTGGAAACATTGCCCTGCCCTCCGCGAGGGCAGGGCAGCATTTGGTGATGCACGGCCAGCGCACAAGAGTTGGCACACCAAGGGAGTCTCGGCAGCAGCAGCACGCACGGGCATCCTGCAGCACCACACGCACCAACACGCGCGCACAAGGGCCGCACGCACAATTTCATGCCCTGCCCTCCACAAGGGCAGGGCAGCCTCCTGGAAGCCAATTTTCTCATGGGCTAAAAATTGAATTAAAAATCCAATTTAATTCATTTCTTCACTAAATCAAAAGCCCATCCAAATCCCAAGATCCAAGAGGAGAAAGTGTATAAATAAGAGATAGTTTGATGTAATTAGGACCGACCTTTCTTTTGAGCTTTGCACCTTTTCTTTTATTTTTGACTTTTGAACCTTCTCTTGGAGACTTCACTAAGAGCTAGGCACTGAGATTTCAGAGAATTGGGGAGGAGAATTGATCTCTCTTCTTCCTCGTTCTTGCTTGAGCATTTTTACTTTTCTTGTTTGAGTCTTGGGTGTGAAGAATTGAGGAATTTCTGTCTCAATCTCCATTCAAGATCTCTTTAATTTCTCTTATGCATAATTGAGTTCAATTACGTTTCCTTTACTGCTTCTTCTTTAATTTCTTGTTAATTGCTTTGTGAACTTGGATCTGGGAAGGCAATTGAGATCTAGACTTTGCTCTCTAGTCTCTGGAGTCCTGAGATCCCATTTTCCTTTTTGGTTCTTCTGTGAACCCCGGCTGCAATTTAATTTCATTTCCTGTTTGAATTCTAGTTACTTCCAATCCATCTTCTGCTTTATTAATTGTTGCAAGTTAATTTCCCTTGCTGAAATTCTGAATTCCCAAACCTCAACTCCCTTTTTCCATTCAAGCAATTTATATTTCTTGCACTTTAAGTTACTGCAATTTACATTTCTTGCACTTTAAGTTTCAGTCATTTAATTTCTTGTTCTTTAAGATTCAGCACCTTTACTTTCAGTTCTCTTTAAATTCTGCAATTCATCCCTCTCCCTTTACATTTCCTACTATTTACTTACTGTTGGACACAAAATCACTCAACCAATACTTGATTCGCTTGACTAAATCAACCACTAAACTAAAATTGCTCAATCCTTCAATCCCTGTGGGATCGACCTCACTCCCGTGAGTTTTATTACTTGATGCGACCCGATACACTTGCCGGTGAGTTTTGTGTTGGATCGTTTTCCACAAATCAAGTTTTTGTCGCCGTTGCCGGGGATTGAAATAGATTGACAATGATTAAGTGAAGTGGAGGTCTAGATCAAACATTTTTTCTTTTTTGTTTCTTTAATTTTTAATTAACACACTAACTGTTTGAATTTTTGCTTAAACTAACTAAAACTTCATTCTAGCAATAGATTGAAGTTTCACTGGTTTTCTGGATCTGTGTGTTTATTATTGTGTGTTTGTATGTCAGGTATAGGAAGATCTTCCCCTATCCTCTCTGAAATTGACCAAAGAAATCTTCGAAGAATAAGAAGAGCTGAAAGAGGGAAGAACATCATTGGAGAGGAAGAATCTGAGGAGGAATTTCAAGAGATGGAAGGAGATCCATCAAATCCCAATCAACCAGAAGGAGGAGCTAACAATAATCCACAACAAAGAAGAGTACTGGCTTCCTACACATTTGCAAATGCTAGACACTGTGGGAATAGCATTCTTACTCCTAATGTCAATGCAAACAACTTTGAACTAAAGCCACAACTCATCACTTTGGTCCAAAACAACTGCTCTTTTAGAGGAGGGCCATTGGAGGACCCAAATCAACACTTATCTACCTTCTTGAGGATTTGTGACACTGTCAACACCAATGGTGTGCCTCCTGACAGCTACAAGCTACTGCTCTTCCCATTCTCTCTCAGGGACAAAGCCACTCAATGGCTAGAAACATTTCCAAAGGAGAGCATCAACACTTGGGATGATTTGGTGAGCAAGTTTCTTGCCAAATTTTATCCCCCTCAAAGGATCATAAGATTGAAGACTAAGGTGCAGATATTCACTCAAATGGAGGCTGAAAATTTATATGAAGCATGGGAAAGATATAAAGCACTGTTGAGGAAATGTCCACCAGAGATGTTCACTGAGTGGGACAAGCTG
>NC_029772.3:74734074-74735357 GCF_000817695.3 Arachis duranensis | reverse complement strand
TAACCACCCAACTAACCAAAACACCTACCATCATCCATCAACACCCCAAAACCAACCAATCTCACAAGACTCTTAGAGGATTACTAATCTAGAGATGCTCATGGAGAAGATGATGAAGAACCAAGAATTGACAACAAAGAACCAAGAAGCTTCCATGAAGAGCTTAGAAAGGCAGATTGGACAAATATCCAAGCAAATTTCTGTTGAAAAACCATCAATCTCACTACCAAGTGACACCATTCCTAATCCAAAAGAGGAGTGCAAGGCAATACAGTTGAGGAGTGGAAAAATCCTGCTAAAAGATGAAGAAGCCACCAAGAAGCCCAAGGAAAGTGACAAGAAACAAGTCGAAAAAGAGGCAACCAATGATGAAGATGCAACAGCAAGCAATCACCCTCAGAATCAACCTCAAGAAAAAGAAGATAGACAACAAAATCCGAAGAAGGGAAAGCAGATCATGGAAGAACCAAATCCAAGACAACATCAAGTGGAGAAAAACTTGACACCTCCACTACCTTATCCCCAAACATTCCACAAAGAGGTTAAGGACCAACACTTTTCTAAATTCCTTGAGATTTTCAAGAAGCTAGAGATCAACATACCCTTGGCTGAGAAATTGGAGCAAATGCCTCTATATGCCAAGTTCTTAAAAGAGCTTATCAAAAAGAAAAGGAGTTGGATTGAAAAAGAGACTGTGCTGTTCACTGAAGAATGCAGTGCATTAATCAGAAAAGGGCTCCCTCCCAAGCTTGATGATCCTGGAGGTTTCTTCCTGCCTTGCACTATTGGAAGCCTATGTATCAACAAGGGGATGTGTGATTTAGGAGCAAGTATAAATCTAATTCCATCTTCTTTAGTGAAAAAGCTTGGCATAGGAGAAGTGAAATCAATACAGATGTCCTTGGAATTGGTAGACCAATCAGTGGTATATCCTAAAGGGTTGATTGAAAACCTTTTAGTTAAGGTTGACAAGTTCATCTTTCCGGTAGACTTTGTGATCCTAGATTCAGCAGAGAATGAGAATGACTCCATAATACTTGGTCGACCATTTTTGGCTACTGCTAGAGCCATTGTAGATATAGAGCAGGGAGAGCTAACCCTCAGGATGCATGAAGAAAGTATCACCCTGAAAGTATTTCCAGAATCACAAAGTAAAGAAGAAACAAGCAAGACAAGAAGTAACTTTCTTCCAAGGCAAGCAACCAACAACACAGTAAAACAGAAAAATGAGCAGGTGCAAGAAGGAAAAGGAATTCAAAAAGAAGCCGGGATGATAAACAAAA
>NC_029772.3:74729281-74729537 GCF_000817695.3 Arachis duranensis | reverse complement strand
TGGCATTTAACGCCAGTCTGGTGCCCCTTTCTGGCGTTAAACGCCCAGAATGGTGCCAGACTGGGCGTTAAACGCCCAACGCTAGCCTTACTGGCGTTTAAACGCCAGCACACTCTCCTCCAGGGTGTGCTGTTTTTCTTTCTGTTTTTCATTCTGTTTTTGCTTTTTTCATTGATTTTGTGACTTCTCATGATCATCAACCTACAAAAAAAATAAAATAACAAAAGAGAATAGATAAAATATAACATTGGGTTGG
>NC_029772.3:74721204-74724911 GCF_000817695.3 Arachis duranensis | reverse complement strand
GATCATCACATTCATCAAGTTGAAGAACAAGTGATATCTTAGAACAAGAACAAGCGGAATTGAATGGAAGAACAATAGTAATTGCATTAATACTCGAGGTACAGTAGAGCTCCACACCTTAATCTATGGTATGTAGAAACTCCACCGTTGAAAATACATAAGAACAAGAGTGATCATTGGCTTCGGTCCCAAATAGGGAACCAGAAGAACCAAGATGAAAATACAATAGTATAATGTCCTACTTATAGAAAACTAGTAGCCTAGGGTGTCAGAGATGAGTAAATGACATAAAAATCCACTTCCGGGCCCACTTGGTGTGTGCTTGGGCTGAGCATTGAAGCATTTTCGTGTAGAGACTCTTCTTGGAGTTAAATGCCAGCTTTTATGCCAGTTTGGGCGTTTAACTCCCATTTTGGTGCTAGTTCCGGCGTTTAACGCTGGGATTTCTGAGGGTGACTTTGAACGCCGGTTTGGGCCATCAAATCTTGGGAAAAGTATGGACTATCATATATTGCTGGAAAGCCCAGGAGGTCTACTTTCCAACACCGTTGAGAGCGCGCCAATTGGGCTTCTGTAGCTCCAGAAAATCCTCTTCGAGTGCAGGGAGGTCAGAATCCAACAGCATCTGCAGTCCTTTTCAGTCTCTGAATCAGATTTTTGCTCAAGTCCCTCAATTTCAGCCAGAAAATACCTGAAATCACAGAAAAACACACAAACTCATAGTAAAGTCCAGAAAAGTGAATTTTAACTAAAAACTAATAAAAATATTCTAAAAACTAACTAGATCATACTAAAAACATACTAAAAACAATGCCAAAAAGCGTACAAATTATCCGCTCATCATCAAGCTAGTGACAATAAAAGAGCGCTTCATGAGAGGCAACCCATGATTTAAGATTTCTGTCTTTTCTTTTATCCAATAAGCTATGATTACCTGCGCATGATTTTGAACTTTCATATTTGATAAATGCATACTTTGTTTTAGAGCATAAGTCAGACTTCTAAGTTTGGTGTACCTTAAGGCACACCCAATATTTGCTTTTCAAAAGAAAGGGGGCTATTCTTAGAACATATGTAAAATCATTTTGATGAAGCATATGACCAAACACTAAGTTTGGTGTCTGCATATGTAACACTGTTCAGCAGATCATTTCATATTCATGGAATCAAAACCATACAGAAAGGGATCATGCATCATTTTTTTGAAATATAAAATACATCAATTGTGAAGAATGGTTTGCATTGCTAAGCCATCCCCTCAATAAGAGATAAGTTTGGTGTTCACCAACTTTTAGCATCTCTAATTAAGGGACACAATTGATCACTAAAAAAAAAGAAAAAAAAGAGAAAAAAATAATAATAAACAAAACAAAACAACTTTCTTCTTTATTGCAAATCACTTGCCAACGTCTATATTAATGTTCTAAGGATAGCTGTTTTGGTTTATTTAGGAGGAAGAGATTGCGACAAATGCAAGGAGGGGCCACGGCTAGGACAAACTAAGTGAGGAGTGGTCACATGTGCCTAGAGAAATGCGCTCCTTGGGAAGCAGAATTTGCATGCATGCATCATCGAATACCTAAATGCATGCAACCAATGAGAAGAGAATCCTCGTCAAAGCCTCAACAAGGCATGCAAACCGTTCAATCCATGAACCTTCTGTATGATCAACTCAATCTCAACCCTTCATGAGTACCAACGAACTCCTTCCTCATTTATTATGGTTTTATTGGAAAGTTTGAAGAATCGGCCTATAAATAGCCGTTAGCACTAAATGGCTTATGCATTCATTCAAACTACTTTCACTTGTAAACCATAATCTCCTCTACTCCCAATCTAAAGCCAACAATTCTTTTCTCTTGCACAACAAAACCGAGCATCATCCCAAACACAACACATTCTCCTTTTACTTCCATTTCTCCTTCCTTTTCACCTTAAAGCTAATGGCTTCCTCAAGTTCCAAAAGAAGACCGGGAAAGGAACCAATGGTGACCGAGCCTCCATCATATGATACAAAAAAATTTAGGTCCCAGTTCCATGAAGGAAGATATCATAGATTCATGAAGACAAAGAATGTTATCTATGAGAAGGGCCTTGAGTTGAGGACGGGGAATACCCCATCATGAGGCAAATCACTAGAGAAAGAAGGTGGGAACTTTTATGTGCTCCTCTCATTGACATCAGTGCAGTCATGATCAGGGAGTTCTATACAAATGCTGTAAAAGAGAACAAAGATAGTGCCCCTTACACAAGTTATGTCAGAGGAGTTGAAGTGGATTTCAGTCCAACAGCCATCACTAGGGCCCTAAAGTTGAGAACCATAACTTATGCAGAGCCTAGTTATGAGACCAGATTGCAGATGGAAAACAATCCTGATGAGATCTTGCAAGGGTTATGTGTGGAAAATACAGACTGGGAAAGAGATTCAAAAGGAATTCCAAGCCACTTGAGGAGAATAAATCTTACTCCTGTGGCCAATGGATGGTATGAGATAGTAAGGAGGTCTATCCTCCTTACTGGAAACGCTTCTTGGGTCACAATCAAACGAGCACTCTTGACATACTGCATCCTACATGGAGGAGAAGTCAACCTCGCACAACTCATAGCTGATAGTATTCAAGAGATGGCTAACAGCACAAGTAAATCAAGTGGTCTTGGACATCCAAGTACCATCCTCAGGCTATGCAACAAAGCTAGAGTGATCCTTGAAGATAAGGACACAGAAAAAGTGAAAAAGGGGAAAGGAATCACCAAGAAGAGTATAGAAGGAATGAATGAAGAAGATGATCAAGAGGGGGTGGTAGCTCCCAGACAAAGGAGATCACAAAGAGAGGAAGGACGAAATCAAGCTCATGGTGCCATAGACATGAGCCAGCTACAAAGAACAATTGAAGATCTATCTCAACAACTCATGCAAGCTCAACAAGAGCAAAATCAAGGGCGCCAAGAGCAATATCTAGAGCCCCATCCAGAGTTTAGGGAGCAATATTTGAGGGATAAAGAGGAACGAGAAGCTTGGCAGCATCAAATGGAGGAGAAGCAAGAGAGATGGCAACAACAAATGATGACTTAGCAGCAAGAATTTCAAGCACAGATTCTTGAAGGACAAAAAGAACAATACAAAGAATTCAAGGAATCATATGATAAGCTGTATTTTAGTCAAGCTAAAGCAGGGGAATATAGTCACAACCTGTATCAATGGAAGAATATTCATCACACTATGGAAGAAATTAGATATGTGCAAAGAATGGAGAGTGATGAAAACATACAAGCAAGGTTGGAGTACTTGACCCACAATTTGCTAACACTCAATCCACAGATCAAGCCATTTGAGCAATGCCCTGAATTTGAAGCCAAGCAAAAAGCAAGATCTCATCATTACACGGAGTTAACACTTAACAGATTGGAAGAAGTTGGACTCTCAGGACTCTTAGATTCTGTCTGGGATAGAAGATGCCTTGGTGAAGAAGTCCGAGACTACTCCAAGCTAGGGAAGAGAAAGAAGAAAAAGGGAGAATCAAGCGACAGCCACAATCATTAGAAGGTGGCAAAGTTCTTTCATACTTCTTCCTTCATATCCCTAATAAGGAGATGCATGTCTGAAACATGATATGCCTCCATTGTTTATTTCTTTTACTTTGTGCATTTTTTTATTTTATTTTTCTTTGTCACTTAATAAATAGCTAGAGAAATGCTAAATCTGAATT
>NC_029772.3:74701503-74721075 GCF_000817695.3 Arachis duranensis | reverse complement strand
AGAAAGAAAAGGAAGAAGAAAAAGCCAATGTGGCAAGAAAAACAAAGAATAAAGGCTGGACACCAATAGCTTGGACCCTAGGACACATGCCTGTGGTGTTCTTGTACTAGGATATGCTTGGACAAGTAAATTCTGAGGGGTATCTCAAAACCCGGTCACTTAGATCAACTGATTTGGGATGGCCAATTGAAAGTCCACAATAAAGAGCAACTTAGATACAGAACATTTAGGAGGAAATAGTGAGCCATATGTCTGTTGTGGAAAGATGTTGAGTAAAAATAAAGCCAAAGGCTACTACTGCAACATTAGACACCAAGCCTTCAAAGAATAATAAGCTTGATAAGCAACATGAGAAAAGAAAAGTTAGCAAGGGAGTAATTAAAGAGTAAACCTTATAACAACAAGTTTAGTAAGCCTTTGAGGACAGGTGTATATTATGTAACAGCAAACAATAACTTGGGTTGTCATTTGGTGTTGTGATGACAAGTCATCATATACCCATTTTTCAAGCTAATTTCACTAGTTTTATTAGCCTTTATGCACTTTCTTGCATCCTAAGTAAGTGATTTGGAATGAAAATGCATAACTTCTTTAAATCAAGCAACTACCATTAAATTGATGCTAACTCATGAGGTTTGAGCTGAATTTAATTGATTTTTAATTGATTTATAAGCCTTGTGAATGTAGTGATACTTTGAGTGGTTGTTTTGATTATTTGAAGGTGAAAAAAAGAAGAAAAGAGGAAGCGTGGCTTAAGAAAGCGTGGCCCAAGAGATAAGAACTGTGGCGCATAGAAGGAGGAAGCAAATTCAAAGAAGTGAATTCAAGGAAAAAGCTTACCAATGCTTGCCACAAGGATCGAACTCGGCACCATGAGGAAGCAAGGAACTAGGCCTTACTTTGGTGCCAAGAAAACCAAGGAAAAGAAGTAGCGTGTGCCTCCAACGAGCTTCGAACGCGGGGCTTCAATTTTGGAAACATTGCCCTGCCCTCCGCGAGGGCAGGGCAGCATTTGGTGATGCACGGCCAGCGCACAAGAGTTGGCGCACCAAGGGAGTCTCGGCAGCAGCAGCACGCACGGGCAGCAAAATCTGGCGCACCACAAAACTCTGCCCTGCCCTCCACAAGGGCAGGGCAGCATCCTGCAGCACCACACGCACCAACACGCACGCACAAGGGCCGCACGCACAATTTCATGCCCTGCCCTCCACAAGGGCAGGGCAGCCTCCTGGAAGCCAATTTTCTCATGGGCTAAAAATTGAATTAAGAATCCAATTTAATTCATTTCTTCACCAAATCGAAAGCCCATCCAAATCCCAAGATCCAAGAGGAGAAAGTGTATAAATAGGAGATAGTTTGATGTAATTAGGACCGACCTTTCTTTTGATCTTTGCACCTTTTCTTTTATTTTTGACTTTTGAACCTTCTCTTGGAGATTTCACTAAGAGCTAGGCACTGAGATTTCAGAGAATTGGGGAGGAGAATTGATCTCTCTTCTTCCTCGTTCTTGCTTGAGCATTTTTACTTTTCTTGTTTGAGTATTGGGTGTGAAGAATTGAGAAATTTCTGTCTCAATCTCCATTCAAGATCTTTTTAATTTCTCTTCTGCATAATTGAGTTCAATTACATTTCCTTTACTGCTTCTTCTTTAATTTCTTGTTAATTGCTTTGTGAACTTGGATCTGGGAAGGCAATTGAGATCTAGACTTTGCTCTCTAGTCTCTGGAGTCCTGAGATCCCATTTTTCTTTTTGGTTCTTCTGTGAACCCCTGCTGCAATTTAATTTCATTTCCTGTTTGAATTCTAGTTACTTCCAATCCATCTTCTGCTTTATTAATTCTTGCAAGTTAATTTCCCTTGCTGAAATCCTGAATTCCCAAACCTCAACTCCCTATTTCCATTCAAGCAATTTATATTTCTTGCACTTTAAGTTACTGCAATTTACATTTCTTGCACTTTAAGTTACTGCAATTTATATTTCTTCCACTTTAAGTTTCAGTCATTTAATTTCTTGTTCTTTAAGATTCAGCACCTTTACTTTCAGTTCTCTTTAAATTCTGCAATTCATCCCTCTCCCTTTACATTTCCTGCTATTTACTTACTGTTGGACACAAAATCACTCAACCAATACTTGATTTGCTTGACTAAATCAACCACTAAACTAAAATTGCTCAATCCTTCAATCCCTGTGGGATCGACCTCACTCCCGTGAGTTTTATTACTTGATGCGACCCGGTACACTTGCTGGTGAGTTTTGTGTTGGATCATTTTCCACACATCATTACTTATCAATTCCAATTCACCTATAATAACCTATTAACTTCCCGTTCACATAAGCCATCAACATTAAGTTGGCCAGAGTTAACATCAACAGATATGCAACAGTAAGCTAACAGTATTAATTAACAGGCAGTCATGTGCATAAAATTCTAATTCTTGTTACTTGGACAAGACCTACAACATGACAGACACTCAGAGAATGCAATGAAGCATGGTCAGTCCATCCCCAAGGCTCTAATTAGGATGAACTGCTCTGATATCATAATGTAATACCCTCACAACCAGAATGTCACACTTCCGGCTGTGCTACTCTGATAGCAAGAAATATTACGACTACTTTATATACTAAATATTAAAATAGGAGCCTGTGACTCGACATCGTATCGCTGATTTCTTTGAAAACCAGAAATAAAAACTTTATCTTAAGAAAAATACAAGCACGCATAGATTCATATACAAGACTTCTTACATAATATTTCATAATATAATATACATATAAAACATACAACTCCTATCCCTCTTACAAACTTGTAATAACAAAGACGAGGGAAGAAAATAATCTAATTAATACAGCAACATATAAACCAAACGTAGTATAACTCTTCATAATGCTTCATCCGGTTCCTGAAAAGGTAAAGTTGTAGGGGTGAGAACCTAACCACACAGTCTCACCACGGAGTTTCAAAGTTGTCACAAAAAGATATTTAATAAGAAAATTATTTTTAAGCTCAGTGATTATCATTGCCTTATGAATCTTTTAAAAACCAACAGGTAATCGTTCAAAACCTTTTTAAAGAAACAATGTTTAATCTTTCAGAAATCATAAACCTTTCCTTTCTTATAAGAAAATCTCAATCAGAAATCAACCACGCAACCAAACAACACAACCATTAATTCAGCACCAAAGTTCATTCTCAAATGTAGTATGCCAAGACAAACACAGGCAAGAGAGACAAGGAAAGCACATGTTTAGGTAGCAGTTACAGCAAATAGTTCAAGTAGCAGTTAAAGATAGTTTAGCAATTAGGCAAACCAAAACAAGTTCAAACCCAAACAAAACATACAAATGCATATGATGCATGCCTGTCCTATGGCTGATGAGGCTTATCTGTCGGTTATCCAGCCAACCCGACAAGTCTGAATTGAACTTAGACTGACCCCCGACGTGCATCCCCAAGAGTCTATGCATAGCTTTTTTCTCAAATAATCAATATTGGTCAATGGGGGGTTACATTCCGGGGCACTATAGTGCCCGGTCACACTTACGTCGTGGGGTCAAAAGAGTATCGAGTTTTCAACCCAGTACATGTGGTGGCAAGCCATGGTACTTTATCCAGGGAACCTCGTATCTCAGAAAATTCAAATTCATAAGCCATATAAATAATTCAAAGATCATATCTCAACATTCTCAACATTCTCAATATCATAATCATTGATCAATCCAAATCACATTTTAAAATTCATTCAAAAACCAAATTTCAAAGAAAATCCTCATCATCCTTTTTTTCATTCCATCCATCAACAATCCCAATTCAAAACATAATTCTTTCTTTGATAAATAAATCAATCTTAAAGCATATAATGTTTAAAAACATATCTTTTTAATTAATTACTTCAAATAAAAACTTCCAATTTTATAAAATTTCGACAGCATCTCCTCTAAAACTTGGACACTGCCACCCTTTTCGGGTCCCATCCAAACTAAACCAAATGCCTGTTAATCAGTCAAATCACACCCAATAACCATTATCACAACAACACTCTATCCAACGAAATTGCAAAATCCAAAATTCAATCAGCCAATCCTATAAATCGCAACTTAAACCAATTTCAACCAACAGCATCATTCAATAGTTAAGAATTCTCGGTCTTCTCAAATAGTTTCAATCCAAACCATTCCTCAAACACTTTTCGAATCATTTCCAAAATAGCAAATCATTCTAAATAAATAACTCATTTCCAATTATCAAGTCCTTTCCAAATTTATTTTAAAATCAAATTCCGATATCAAATTAGGTTTAATATCCAATCAAATTTCAATATTAAATCTTTTCTAAAATCAAACCGTTTCCAAAATTAACCTAAAAGTCAATAATAAATCTTCTTTGATAATACAAGGAAAACCACTTTAACAACTTCACTAATCCAAATATCCAACTTTCTCAATCGACCAGTTTATCAATCAAACTAATAATCTCATTCATCCAAAGCAACTCAATTCAATTCATAAGACTTACGAAATCACAAAAATATATCTTATGCATTAATATCAATTTATAACAACTTTGGAAGGTAAAACAAGTTTAAGAAAAGTGCCCCTACCTTGATCGCGACTTAATTACGCGACAAAACCCTTAAAACTCTTATTTCACAGTGGCGGCATCAAATCCGACCATCCTCCAGCAATCACAGTCTCTAAACAAAGCACAGAAGAGCATAGTTCAACCTAAAACATTAACGTCGCGTAAAACTCAATAATCTATAACAGAATAGTAACAAAGATGTTTTGGAGGCAAAAGCAACTTACAGCATAGCAAGGAACCAGGAGCAGCAAAGTCGCAGCTCCGGCGGTCCTCACCGGTAAGAACAGAATCATCGTGAACCACTTAGGATAGATCTAGTGCAATGGATTTCCACTAAATCAGAATCAAACGGCAGGAGAAACTCACAGCAGCGGTGCGCGTCTTGAGAAGGCAGAGGCTTCAGTTGTGGTGATGGACCTTCGGCGATGGTGGAGGAATAGCGGCGACGGTGACAGCGACGACTTCACCTCCTCTGCATGCACGCTCTCTTCTCCATTCGTGGTTGTCATTTGCGCTCCTTTCTCCCTTAATAGCAACATGACAGTGAGGCGCAGGGCTGGGCTCGGTGATGGCGGAGAAAATAGCGGTGGTGATAGACCCAGAGGCAGTGACTCTACTCAAGGGTGACAGACCCAGAAGCGGTGGCTTTGCGTAGTGACGATGGAAGCTTCAAATATAATGACCCTCAGCCTCTTCGGTCGGTGGCACGATGGCGGCGGTCGGGGCAAGATGGCACCACGAAGCAACTCGGCAAAACAGCGGCGACGCGCAATGGACAGCGGTAGGTGCGACGGCTCGGTCTCCCTCTTCTCCCCTACGGCGCAACTCACTTCTCCCTCAGACCTCTCTTCCTCTCCTTTTCTTCCCCGACGCAACCCTCTCTTCCTCTCTGCTTTCTCGGATCTCACTTTCCCTTCCCTGCTTCCCCTGTTTCCATTTCCCTTCTTTTTTTTTCGTTCTTAGTTTATTCTGAAGCTATGCTTCTTTTCGGAGAAAGGGGGGAAAGTGTGGCGGTGGTGGATAAGGATTAAGGTAGGGTTCAATTTGGGACAAAAGCGAAATTAAGAATTTTTGGTAAATTGGAATTTGGTCAATTTTAATAAAATTAAAGTATATTATATAAATTTGAAATCTAATTTGATCTCTTAAAATTACTTAAAAATACTACTTAATTATCAATTTACTAATCAGCTTTTGATCAAGTATTCTAATTTAAAAATTAGAAATAATATAATTTATTTTCTGTTTATAAAAATTAAAATATTAAATTCTAGAATCTCTATTATTTAACTAAATTGTATAAAATTCTTATTCTTTTGCAACTGTTAAGTTGTATAATTTATATATAGAAAATTATTCAATAACTATAAAATTAAGTAGAATTTCTAATTTAATTTTCAAAACTTGATTTAATTACTTTTAATAAAATAATTTCTAAAATAAAGTCTTTAATAAATAAATAAATTGAAATTAACTCATAATGATATTTTTTCAAAAATTATGGGTCTTACATGGTAGCTGTTATTGTACGAACATTCCACTAGCGGCATATACGGATCCTAACTCTCCGGTTGGTCCAATACACAAGCCCTCAAAATATCTTTCAAGGTTTGTATTGTCCTCCCAGATTGACTATCTGTTTGAGGATGGTACGCTATACTAAAGCTCATCTAAGTTCTAATGGTTCTCTGAAACACCCCCCAGAATCTTGAAGTAAAACAGGGATCTCAATCAGAAATTATGGTGGTAGGCACACCATGCAGTCTCACAATCTCCTTTATGTATAAACGTGCTAGCTCCTCTATGGTATAGTTCAGTCGAACAGGCAAGAAGTGAGCAGAGTTTGTCAGTCGATCCACAATTACCCATATTGTGTCAAATCTAATTCTTGTCCTCGGTAATCTAGTTACGAAATCCATTGCTATCCTTTTCCACTTCCATTGCGGAACTTCTAAAGGTTGAAAGGTTCCCGATTGTCTCTGGTATTCAATCTTTACTTTTTGACAAGTTAGACATTTTGAAACATGTGTCTGACGTGGCAGAAATTGGCCGATCAAGAATTTATAGAGAAAACAGCATTGCAAGTATAGTTCTTAACCGACTAAAATCCGCTTATCAATTTAAAAAGGGTTGTCACAATTTTAGAATTAAAATACTGGGAGTATGAGTCCCAGGTCATCTCCCAATGAGTTGACAAAAGAGTGCTATTTTATTAATCAGAAGTTTTCCAAGAAATTTTGAGTTTGAGAAATAGAAAAGTAAATAATAGTAAATTTAAGCAACGGGAATTAACGAGAGAATTTATATAATTCGAATAAAAGCCTTGATCGCGATGAGATTAATTGGAAGTTCTATCCTTGTTGAATTTTTCCAAGTGTAATAATAAAAGGCTGTTGTTCTACTTAGTCATCCCTTATATAATAAGCGAAAGTCAAGTAACTAACTAACTAACCCTATCGCTCGTGTCCTAATCCTTTAGAGTCAGAGACTAGAGAGTCGGCCAACAACTCCCAATTAAAATTAACACTTGAGTATTTCAACTCAAGGTTCTCCTTTTAATCAACTCCCAATCAAGTTAGGAAACTACTCCATTAACATGAATATAACTTCCACATAATTAAAAAGGAAATAAAAGGAAGACATGATAAACAATAATTGAAAATTAATTAAAAGTAAAAATGGTTCTTTGCATGAATAAATCCCACAATCATAAACATACTTATCCAAATAGGGTTAATGGGAAATAAAAGAGTAAAGAAATAGGAAAACAAACTAGAATACTGCAGCTTCAACGGAGGTAATGACTCTTCTCAATATCCAAAGCAAAAGCAATAAAACTCCAAAGACTATCAATGTGAAGAAAACCTAGAGGGAGTTGTAGAATTCTCTCTAAGATTCAAAACTAAACTAAAACTGTGCGTAATGAGAATGTGTGTTGAGTCTCTACTGGTCCCTGGCTCTAGTCTGTGTTTCTGGGCCAAAAACTAGGTCCAAACTTGGCCCGAAATTGCCCCAGCATTTTTCTGCAACTGTTGTACGTCGCACATGTCACGCGTGCGCGTTTGTCAATTGTCCTCTTTGCCTGTTGTGCGTACGCGCCAGGTGCACGTGCATGTCGATGTGTGAGTGCGCTAATGTGGGCGTGCACACTAAGTACGCATCCGCGTCACTCCTCGCTGGTCAGCTCCTTTGTTTCCTTGCATTCCTTCCATTTTTGCAAGCTTCCTCTCCACCCTCTGAGCCATTGCTGCCCTATAAAGCCTGAAAATACTTAACGCACAGATCACGACATTGAATGGTATAAGGGGAATTAAAAATATATAATTTAAAGGTCTGTGAAGCAAGTTTTCAACCATAGAATAAAATTGGGAAGGGATTGTAAAATCATGCAAATCATATGAATAAGTGAGTGAAGGATTGATAAAAACCACCCAAATTAGTACAAGATAAACTATAAAATAGTGGTATATTAGTGTCGCTGCATCATTTTTCATTCTAGGCCACCAAAACATCGACTTTAGATCATTGTACATCTTTATGCTTCCCGAATGAATCGAACCTACTCCGATGGGCTTCTTTCAGGATGTCTTGCCACAAATTCCCAACATTCAGTACACAAATTCTCTAGATTCCGATGGGCTTCCCTGTTTCAAATACCGGTAATATCTTTTGTAATTCTTGATCATTTTGTTGAGCTTTCTCAATTTCAGCCTTAAAGCTACTCGAGATTCGTAATTGATTCAAACATACACCCCAACTATTTCTTTAACTCCTAGGCTCAGAATTTCAAGTTCCTTCAACAGTTGCTCCTCTTTAAGCATCATCCAAGCAGCACATAGTAATTTTTGACTCAAGGCTTCTGCCACCATGTTCGCTTTTTCCGGATGGTAACTCAGCTCAAAGTCGTAGTCCTTCAGTAACTCCATACACCTCCTCTGCCACATATTAAGCTCTTTCTTATCAAAGAGATATTTCAAACTCTTATGATCAGAGAAAACTTGAAATTTAACCCCATAAAGGTAATGCCTCTACACTTTTAGTGCAAACACAACTGCAGTAAGTTCCAAGTCGTGCGTTGGATAATTAACTTCGTGAGGTCTCAACTGTCATGAAGCATACACCACAACATTCTGGTGTTGCATCAGTACACACCCCAGACCCTTCAATGAAGTGTCACAATACACCTCAAATAGTTCATTTGGTTCGGGTAACACGAACATAGGTGCTGTAGTCAACTTCTGCTTCAAAGCTTGAAAGCTTTCTTCGCACTTAGACGTCCAAACGAATTGCGCATCTTTATGGGTTAACTTCATCATCGGCAAAGCTATTTGTGAGAAACCTTTGATGAACCCCCGATAATAACCAGCTAAACCCAGAAAACTTCTTATCTCTGTTACTGATGTCGGTCGCTCCCATTCCATTATTGCTTCTACCTTAGAAGGATCTACAACTATCCCTTATTTGCTTACTACATGGCCCAAAAACTTTACTTCGTCTTTCCATAACTCACACTTGGACAGTTTTGCGTAGAGTTTCCTTTTCTTCAGTAACTGTAACACAGTTCTCAAGTGTTCATCATGCTCTTCATCAGTCTTAGAATAAATGAGTATGTCATCAATGAAGACGACAATGAACTTATCCAAAAATGGAAGGAAAAATCTATTCATGCAGTTCATAAACACTGCAGGAGTGTTTGTTAACCCAAAGAACATTACGGTATACTCATAGTGACCGTAATGGGTCTTGAAAGCAGTCTTAGGGATGTCCTCATCACTTTTCCTTATCTGGTGATACCTGGATTGCAAGTCAATCTTATAGAAAACTCCAACTCCCTATAACTTGACAGTGGATATTTGTTCTTTACTGTGAGCTTGTTTAGTTGCCCGTAGTCCATGCACAAACGCATACTTCCATTCTTCTTTTTCACCAGTAATACCAGTGCTCTCCATGGTAAAGTGCCTGGGCGAATAAAGTTCTTGCTCATTAATTCCTTATGCTAAGATTTAAGTTCAGTCAATTCCAAAGGAGACATTCTGTATGGCACATCGATATTGGTCCTGCTCCAGGCACCAATTCAATCGCAAACTCGATTTCTCGAGCAAAAGGAAATTCAAGAATGTCTTCTGGAAACACTTCTAGAAATTCATTCACGACCGGGATCTAATCTAAACTTTGTTCCTTGCCCGTCATATTTGCAGCCAACAACATAACACCTTGACATTCACATCCACTATAGTTTACTACTACATAGTTCAAATAGTACCCCGTCACCACAATTGGTCCTTCTGACCCTTCTGACATAAAATGTATCGGCCTTTCAGAACAGTCGAGCAGAACGCAGTTCTTAGATAACCAATCCAATCCCAAGATGAGATCAAGACCAGCCATCAGCAAACAAATTAAATCATGGACAAATTCTCGTTATTTGACCCAGAATGAAAGTTGTGGACAACCTAATCTAGTTACAACTGCTTCAAAGGTAGCATTATACACATTCAAATTATAACCCAACACAACTATTTTTAATTCTAATTCACTAGACTTCTTGAATGCTATAAATGAATGGGTTGCTACGAAGTCAAATAAGGCATTCAAAATTTTACCAATTATGTCACAGTTACCTCGAATCAGTGTATCGGATCCCTTGGCACTTGCAGTAGATATAGTGAACACTCGTCCTGGCTGTTGTGCTCTCTAGGCATCATGTCTCTTCTTGTCCAAATAGTTCTAAGACATATGCCCGGCTCCCCGACAGAAATAACATACTCCTAATCCCGCTCTGCATGGAGTCCTCAGATGGTAACTCCCGCATCTCATGCAAGTGATTTCATTCTGTGGCTGCTTTCCAAACCTTCTTCCCTGATGATTGTTGTTGTTATTGTTGCCTCTCTAGTGAGCATTCTGTCCCTGAGGTATTGGTGGAATATAGCCTCCTCGCTTAAAGTTCTGGCCCCTAGGTGTGAAGTTTTTGCTTTAATTTCTCTAGAAAGATCCCCTATGATCTCCTTTGTCCAACATAGCCTTCCTTGCACAATCTTCAGTGATGAGGGAAAAACGATTCCACACAAACTCATCGGCAAGTGTAACGGGTCGCATCAAGTAGTAATAACTCACAAGAATGAGGTCGATCCCACAAAGATTGATGGATTGAGAAATTTTAGTTAGGTGATGAATTTAGTTAAGCAAATAGTTGATGATTTGAGTGAATTTTGATCAACAGAAGCTAAATTGCATGAAAATGAAAGGGAGAGCAAAAATTGACATAATAGTAAAGTGCAGAAGCAATAAAAAAGCTGAAACTTAAAGTGCAAGTAATATAAATTATTGAAACTTAGATTACAAGAAAGGTAAATAGCTGAAGCATAAAGTGCAAGAAATGTAAATGGCTGAAACTTAAAGTGCAAGAAATGTAAATTGCATGAAGAGTAAAAATGATTTTGGGTGCTGGGATTCAGAATTCAAGAAGGAAATGTAAATTGAAACAAATCAGAAAGCTATTAGATGAATGAACTCAATTCAGTAGCAAAACAGAAAGGAAAATTGCTTGAAGAAACAAACAACAAGAAGACTTGATTCAATTATGAAATTCTTAAAGATAAATTGAAGATCGAAGAAGAGAAATGAGATTAGAAAGAAGATCTAGATCTCAATTGCTCTCTTGATCAAGCAGAAAGTAATTGCAGAAGAAATAAAAAGGAAAACAACAATTGAAACTTTGATCCAATCCTTAGAACAATTGAGATGAGAGGTGAAAGATGATTCTCAGATTTAGAATCAATGAAGCTCTTCAATCTCAATTCAAATTCCAAGAACAGATAGCAGAAGTTGCAGAAGAAAAAAATAATGAAAACCAAAAACTAGATCCAATTCCCAAAATCCCAAATTCAAAGACAAATGAAAATTCCAAGTGAAAACTAGAAATGAGAAAAGTCAAAAGTGAAAAGTAAAAGTCCTCTACAAATCGAATAAACTCCTATTTATACAATTTCTATTTTTGGTTTTCGAAATTTGGAGTGGGCTTTTTAAGTTGGTGAAGAAGTGGATCCAAGATGGCTTTTCCATTGAAATTAGAGCAAGGGCCACCTCCAGTGGAGCGCTCAGTTAAGAAAGAAAACGTAGCGCTCCCTTGCCTTGTGCCTCCCTTCGAACCAAGCCTTGCCCATAGTGTATACAAAGCGCTCAGTGAGAGAATTCCAACGTAGTGCTACACTTAGCTTCCCTTGGTTCCCTCTTCGAACCTTGCTGGCTTCACTTTAGCTAATTTCCTTGTACTAAGCATTGTTGTGTAGCGCTCAGTGAAGTGCTTGCAACGTAGCGCCCTTCTTTGCTTGCGCATGGTTCTAATTTCGAACCTTGGTGCTCCCCCTTGGTTTTAATGCGCCTTTCTTTTCTTCTTTTGCTATGTGCAAAAAAGTGAAAATGTTTTAACATAGCGCTCCATTCTTTGAGCGCTTTGCCTTGCTAATTGAGCGCTCCGTTTGGTGCATTGAGCGTTATGCTTGAGCGCTTTGCTCTTCAAACCCTTGTCACTAGCGTTCAATTTGTGAATGCTCCGCTCAATTAGTGAGCGCTTTGCTTGGTTCCTTGAGTGCTACGCTTTCATTGCTACAGCCACACTTTGGTTGAGCACGCTTTCCTGGTTTTTTCTTTTCTTCATCATTTCTACACCTACAAGTAATCAAACCAACCAAACAAAGCATCACCAAATTCATATGATCTCTGCATTAATCATAAAATCAACTAATTCCAGCATGAATCCTATGATTTTGTGTCAATTAAATGATGGTTGATTGATTTAACATAACCATGTAAATCTGCTCCAAATCACTTACTTATAGTGCAAGAAAGTGCATAAAATCTAATCAAACAAGTGAAAAATGCTTAAAAAGCTAGCATAACATGACTTGTCATCACAACACCAAACTTAAATCTTGCTTGTCCCCAACCAAGCACTAAACATAAGAAGAAATGAAATTAAATAGAGAAGCATACATGTCCTTATTTAGCAGATAATTGAATTTGGTTCATGGGGTTTTATGCAGACAAATGTAGCTCAATTATTCTTATCTAGCTGATATGGAATGTCTCTTTGATGGTTCACTAGAGTTGCTGCTATAATACCTTACTTTTAATTGATCCCTGTTAGCTTTTTCTTTCTTTCTTTTGCTTAGAAAGCTTATTTCTTAATGAAAGCTTGGTGTCAAGTGTTGTAGCAGCCCTTTTGGCTCAATTTTTGCTCAACACTTCTTCACCACAAACACTTGGCTCACAATTTCTTCCTAGGAACATTGATGCCCAGCATCTCTTTGGATTACTAAATGCTTTGTAACTAGGTTGCTCTTGATAATGGACTTTCGCTTGGCAATCCCAGATTAGTTAATCCAAGTGGCCAAGTTTTAAAATACTCCTCAGAACCTAATTGTCCAAGTATATCCTAGTACAAAAGCACCACAGGCATATGTCCTAAGGTCCAAGCTATTGGTGTCTAGCCTTATCGTTTTGTTTTTTTGCCACTTCTTGGCTTTTCTCTTCTCTTTTTTTTTTCTTTCTTATTTTGATCATTCTCAAGGGATATTCATTAATAGAAGACTTTATAGCAGCAACCTAATTCACACTTCAAAGGACATTTTATTATGCAGCTTTTGTTATTGAGCTAATCATTGAATCAAACGAGTACCACCACTGAATTTCATTCTAATTCCTACAACATTGGACAATCACTTTCTGTTTCAAACATTTTTCGTTTATTGATGGAAAGGGAAACAAATCATGAATCTAAGTAGGTGAATGACAACAAGCATTATGCAGATAGAATACTTAGCAGACATCTATATTTACACCTAATTGAACACTTCGGCAAGGCATATAGGAATTTCCAAGTTAAAATACTTCTCAGCAAAAGGATTAAGTGTCAATACAACCTGTTGGGAATGTCTCTCAGCTTTTCTTATGTCCTCATCATTTCTCTTTGTTGTATCTCCTTTGGATGATGATGCAGATCCCTTCCAAAGGTTGAATGTTTTCCTGCATAATCCTTAGAAGTTGCTTGCTTCCCAATCTCTTAGGTAATTGATTAGCATGCAGAGATTGTTTGTAGGCTTTTGAACTTAGTTTGGTGTGTGAACACCAAACTTAGTTTCTTGCCACTGCTCCTTATGCAACAAGTCAACCATATATGAAACCTTGTGCCTTTGCTAAAAAACTAAAAAAAAAAACTAGAAGACAGACGATGGCTAAGTAATTTCTCTAATTGCTTAGAGCTAGCAACTATTTATGCAGAAGGTGAAAATGTGTTTTCAAATGAGATTCTTGGTGGAACACCAAACTTAGTATCCTTCATTCTCCCTTAAATTGTTTTGGTGTGCAACACCAAACTTAGCTCCTTGCAATACAAATAAAGCTACTTAACCTTTTTATTGAAATAACTATGAAATGAAACTACCTCAGGTTGGGTTGCCTCCCAATAAGCGCTTCTTTATTTTCACTAGCTTGACATCTCATCCTTTGATCATAGGGGCTATAAATCATAGTGCTTCAACTTTTCTCCTCTTACTGTGAACTTCATTCAGGTCTCCTCTTTGATGATCTCTAGGTGTTCAAGTGAAAGGACCCGGTTCACAGTGTAGTATTCAGATAATTGTGGAGACACCTTCATTAGTTGAGTGTTGACGAACGGATTCTTACGTGGTCTAGAATTTCACAATTAAGTTCTCGTTGAAAGTATAGCTTCTAAACCAACAAGAATCCTTTCGTACAAAAACTTGGTTGTCACAAGTAACAAACCCTTAATAAAATTGATAACAGAAGTATTTAAACCTCGGGTCATCTCTCAAGGAATTGTAGGGAGGTGTACTTATAATTGGTTATGGAAAAGTCTGTTTTGGGGGTTTTGGATAAGAGAACAAGAAAAAGTAAATAGTAAGAATTAAACTAACAACTAGAAAAGCTCTTGGCAAGGTATGAGAACTTGATGTCCTATCCTAGTTATCCTTATCAATTGTGATCAGAATTGTTCGTTGCTCACACTTGGTCAACCTCTAACTATGAAGGTATGTGAAGTGAATAAATCAATTTGATTCCTCAAGACCTAGTCAATTCTCAAGGAAAGACTAGAGTTATTGGAATTCAAATCAACTATCAAACACAACAATTATCAATCAACAAAGGAGTTTGATAACTCAAGTGTCACCAATTGCTCAACCAAAGCCAAAAACATAAAATCCTACTTTAAAAACCTTCTAAGAATTTTGTCAAGTACTTGGAAGGCACAACACAAAAGTATAGAAAAGCAACAAGAGAGAATAAAATCCAAACAATCAATTGCATTAATAGGGAAATTGAATCTAACATCAAAAGTTCACAAACCAAAGTAATAACAATGAGTAATCAATAAGAGTAGAAGAGAAATCCTAAATTGAAAATAGCTAAACCTAAGAATCCTAAAACCTAGAGAGAGGAGAGATCCTCTCTCTCTAGAAACTACATCTAAAACCGAAAATTATTTGAATGAAAAGTGTATGAATGAATGGATTGATTCCCCCACTCTGTAGCCTCTAATCTATGTTTTCTGGGCCGAAAACTGGGTCAAACACAACCCAAAAATCACCCCTAGTGATTTTTGTAATGACAGTACGTCGTGCATGTCGCGCGTACGAGCCAGGCGTGCGCGCCGATGGACTTTTGGCCAATGGGCGCGTGCGCGGGCTTTGCATGTGCGCATCCTTGAACGCCAAGTCAACTATAGCAAATTATATATCATTGTGAAGCCCCAGATGTTAGCTTTCCAACGCAACTAGAACCGCCTCATTTGGACCTCTGTAGCTCAAGTTATGATCGATTGAGTGCGAAGAGGTCAGGGTTGACAGCCTTGCAGTTCCTTCAATTTCTTGTATTCCTTCCACTTTTGCATGCTTCCTTTCCATCCTCTAAGCCATTCCTGCCCTGTAATCTCTGAAAACACTTAACACCCATATCAAGGCATCGAATGGTAATAAGAGAGGTTTAAACATAGCTAAATTAAGACCAAAGAAACATGTTCTCAATCATCGCACAAAATCAAGAAGGAAAATGTAAAACATGTGAATTCAATGAATAAGTGTGAGATTAGTGGATAAAATCCACTCAATTAAGCACAAGATGTACCACGAGATAGTGGTGCATCAGGTGTTTAACATCACTTTATCCCCTGGTGAGAAGCCTTCAGTTGGGATTTTCTTGTTTCTCCACCATTTTGGCCTTTTCTTCTTTTCTTTCTCAGAAGATAATTCATGCCTTGGTGGTTCTTTATCAGGGGTGTTAAGGTTCTCATCTGGGGGTTTTGGATCTAGTTCTTCCTTGATTTCTTTGGTCTGTTGCACCATCTCTACTTCTTTCAAGCATGGATTTAGAAGTCTTGGAGTTAACTCATTGACTGCCTCCTTCAAGCTTTGATCTTTAAACTTATCCTTCATACAATCTTCTTCTTGAGTGGGCTCATGCAGGGTCTTAAAAACATGAAATGCTAGGTGCTCATCATGCACTCTCAGCAACAATTCCCTTTTTTTTAACATCTATCAATGCTCTGCCCGTAGCCAGGAAAGGTCTCCCCAGGATGATGGGAGTGTCAGGGTCCTCCTTCATATCCAGGATGACAAAATCAACTGGGAGAAGGAATTTTTCCACTTTTACCAACACATTCTCTACAACTCCAAGTGCTTGCTGAATGGACCTGTCAGCCATTTGAAGAAGTATTCGTGTGGATTTCAGCTCAAAAATTTAGAGTTTCCTCATTAGAGACAAAGGCATCAAGTTTATGCTTGCACCAAGGTCACAGAATGACTTCACAATTATTATGTTTCCTATGGTGCAAGGTATATAAAAACTCACAGGATCATCTTTCTTCTCTGGCAATTCTCTTTGGATAATAGCACTACAGTCCATTGTCATCTCAATAATTTGTCCTTCTTTTAGAGACTTTTTCTTTGTCAGCACTTCCTTCATAAATTTGGCATACAATGGCATCTGTTCAAGTGCTTCAAAGAAAGGAATATTGATGCTGAGTGTCTTGAATATGTCCAGGAACTTTGAGTATTGCTTATCCTTGTTTTCTTTTGTGAACTTCTGAGGGTATGGAAGTTCGGGGACATATGGCTTCACCCCTTCCTTTTTCTCTTGTAGGTGTGGCTCAAGGAAGTTCTTGTCTCCCTTTGAGATTTGTGCCTTCTTGGTTTTCTGATCCTCTTCACTTCTCCCCTCTATCTCTTCTTGTGGAACTTCTCTGTTGTGTTTTTCCTAATTGATGGCTTCCTTCTTCATAGTCTTCTCACTTCCCACTGTGATTGCCTTGCACTCCTCCCACTTTGTAGCTTTTTCTTTGTCCCTTGGGTGTTCTTCAGTGGCATTGGGGTAGGTATTTGCTCTCTTCTCACCCATTTCTGAAATTTGCTTAGCCATTTGCTCCATATGCCTTTCAAGATTTCTGATTGAAGCTTCTTGGTTTTTGCTTGTTATGGCTTGATGATGACATGTCATCATGTCATGTTTTTCTATGCTCTTTCATACACGAAATTGATGATTAGTGCTTAAAAATTCCATTCTTTTGTGCTTAAAGGGTATATTTCTTTGATCTTTTGATTTTATAAACTTTGTAGGAAATAAGAAGAAAAAGAAGCAAAAAAAAACACAAAATATGCCAAAAAGAAGAAAAAAGGAATTTTAGGCACGCTTTGAAGATTGAGCACGCTTTGAAACCTTAGGCCACGCTTTTAAAAGCATGGCCCATGACCATGAAGCCATGGCATGCATCAATGCCTTATGCATGCATCATGAAATTAATAAAGCATGCATGCATTTAAATTGAAAGAAAGCAACGTTAAAGCATTAGACTTACTAATTAAAGCCATGCATTTCTAATGCAATTGGCAAATCAAAGCTTTATGTTAATGCATTAACAAAGGCATGCATGAAACATTAAATCATTAATGCCAAGTGAATGAAGCATTAAATTGGCAGCGGCATTACTTAATGCATGCATTTCATTATTAAATTAAAGCCAATTGGCAAATGGCTTTAACGTTAATACATTGGCATTAATTAATAAAGATGAATGCATGCATGAATCATTTGATTATTAGAGTTTACATTAATGCATTATAAAGCTTGTATAGCATTCATTAAAGAGAACAAAATGAAAGCATGAGAACGTGAAGCCTAGCATTCAATTAAAGAGAGGCATTGCGCTATGAAAGGAAGCAAGCGCTCAAGCATAGCGCTTTCTAATTTAGCGCTGCGCTATCTAATTTAGCGCTAGCAACACCAAGACCCAGCACCAAGGCAACAAGGCAAGGGCGCTATGCTAAGATACACAACGGAGAGCCTCAAAGGAGCCAAGGAAAACAAGGGTAGCACTCAAATGGAGAGAGCGTTACGCTAAAAGTTTTCACTTTTTCGGGCATCTCAACAAAGAAAAGCAAGGAGCGCGACACTCAAAATGGGAGCAACAAGATTCGAACCAAGTACATGGAGGAATGAAGAAGCGCTACTTCACAAGGGAATTCGCACAAATGCATTCAACAAGGCTCGAAAAAGGAATCCCACTCAAGCATGAAAGCGCTGCGTGAAATTACTTCACCTAGCGCTACACAACAAGGCCTGGACGCAACAAAAATGGGAGGCACACAAAATTCAATATAAAAAATATGCACTGTTCAAGCATTCGTTTAGAAGACAAAAAGTATAGCCACCACATATAAATAATTAGAATTTTTCTTATTAAGAACTCGAAAAAAAAATATTGCCTCTTTATTCTAAAAATCTACTATTTTATTCATGTTTGATGATGATGAGAAAAATAAATTATAACTTAATTGGAATTAAAATCAAAGTAGAGATACTAATTACTACTACTAATATATAACTTCTAAGGTAAATTCCTAATAAGAACAGTTATCACAGAGTTAAGCCAAAGATTAGAACTCAACGACCTTTATTTTAGGAAGTGGATGTTCCTCTAGTCTGTGGGGTGCTTGGTCCTTCAAGAGATAATTTCTGATGCTTCAGTTCCTTTAAGTCACATCCTTGCTCTTCCTGTTCCCTTAGGTTCCATGATCTTGATGAGTTTTTGCTCAGTGATCTTGGCGAATCACACCAAACTTAGAGGTTTGCTTGTCCTCAAGCAAAAGAAAGGAAAGGAGAGGAATAGTAGGAGAGGCAAATTCAAAATTCAAAAGATATGATGAGTTGATAAAGATATGAGAAGAAATTAAAAAGAATTGAAAAGAATTCAAAAAGATAGATGAGTTTTGAAAAAGATTTGAAAAGAAAAGAAAAATCAAGAAATATGTTTAGGATTAAAAAAAAAATTTTGAAATTGAAGTTGAAAAATGAGAGTTTGTAACATGTTTATGCAAGAAAATATGAATTGAAACGTGAAAATTAGAAAAAATTTGAATTGAAAACGAAATTACCTCCTCCCCACAATCCTGGCGTTAAACGCCCAAACGCTGCATGTTTTGGGCGTTTAACGCCCATCTGTAGCTTCTCCTGGGCGTTCAACGCCCAGCTGTTGCTTCTTTCTGGCGTTGAATGCCAGGAACTCCTTTGTCACTGGGCATTTTTCTGAACGCCCAGGACGCTGTAAATCTGGCGTTAAACGCCCAGAAGGTGCTTTCTGTAAATCTGGCGTTAAACGCCCAGAAGATGCATCTTTCTGGCGTTCAACGCCCAGAAGATGCTCCTTTCTGGCGTTTAACGCCCAGATGTCTATCCTTACTGGCGTTGAACGCCCAGTGGATGCTTCTTTTGGGCGTTTAACGCCCGAAACAGCTCTTACTAGGTTTTTCGCACCAGTGAGCTTCTTTTTGCTGTTTTATCCTCTGAATCCTTCTGTAACTCTGTGAACTCATGCAATTGCCATTTTACCTTGAAGAAAATTGACATAAACCTGTAAAAATCAATTAATTAAACTTTGTAAATGGCTGGGTTGCCTCCCAGCAAGCGCTTCTTTATTGTC
>NC_029772.3:74688097-74701442 GCF_000817695.3 Arachis duranensis | reverse complement strand
AGCCTAGAATTAAATAGCAGAACTTTCTGCCCTGGCTCAAAGACTCTGGATGACAACTTCTTATCATGCCATATTTTTGCTTTCTCTTTGTATATTTTTGCATTTTCGAAAGCATTGAGTCTAAATTCCTCTAGCTCATTTAACTGGAGCAATCGTTTTTCTCCAGCTAACTTGGCATCAAGGTTTAGGAATCTGGTTGCCCAGTAGGCCTTATGTTCCAGTTCCACTAGCAAGTGACAGGCTTTTCCATACACAAGCTGGTATGGAGAAGTTCCTATGGGAGTCTTGAATGCTGTTCTGTATGCCCACAGAGCATCATCCAAGCTTCTTGCCCAATCCATTCTACGGTTAATTACAGTCCGTTCTAGGATTCTTTTGAGTTCTCTATTTGAGACTTCAGCTTGCCCATTTGTCTGTAGGTGATATGGAATGGCCACCCTGTGGCTAACTCCATAACAAACTAAAGCAGAGTAAAGCTGTTTATTGCAAAAATGAGTGCCCCCATAACTGATTAGTACTCTAAGGGTGCCAAATCTGCTGAAGATGTGTTTCTGGAGGAATTTTAACACTGTCTTAGTGTCATTAGTGGGTGTAGCAATAGCTTCTACCCACTTAGATAACCCATTTGGATACATAATCCACTGCCACCAGAATATAAGTGTTTGAGTATGATGGTGGGAAAGGCCCCATGAAGTTAATACCCCATACATCAAACAACTCAATCTCCAAGATCCCTTGTTGAGGCATGGCATAACTATGAGGTAGATTGCCAGATCTTTGGCAACTGTCACAGTTAAGTATAAACACTCGGGAGTATTTATAGAGAGTCGGCCTGTAGAAGCCAAATTGGAGGACTCTTGTGGCTGTTCGCTGACTTCCAAAATATCCTCCATACTGTGATCCATGGCAATGCCAGAGGATCTTCTGTGCTTCTTTTTTAGGCACACATCTACGGATTACTCCGTCTGCACATCTCTTGAAGAGATATGGTTCATCCCAAAGATAGTATTTTGCATCCGTGATCAACTTTTATGATTGCTGCCTACTGTACTCTTTGGGTATGAATCTCACTGCCTTGTAGTTTGCAATGTTTGCAAACCATGGCATTTCCTGGATGGCAAAGAGTTGCTCATCCGAAAAGTTTTCAGAGATCTCAATAAGAGGGAGGGATGCCCCTTCTACTGGTTCTATTCGGGATAGGTGATCTGCTACTTGATTCTCTGTCCCTTTTTTGTCTCATATTTCTATATCAAACTCTTGTAGAAGCAACACCCATCTTATGATCTGGGTTTTGAATCCTGCTTTGTGAGTAGATATTTAAGAGCAGCATGGTCTGTGTACACAATCACTTTTGATCCCACTAAATAGGATCTGAACTTGTCAATGGCGTAAACCACTGCAAGTAGCTCTTTTACTGTGGTTGTGTAGTTCTTCTGTGTGTTATTTAAAACACGACTGACATAGTAAATGACGTGCAGAAGCTTGTCATGCCTCTGCCCCAACACTACACCAATGGCATGGTCACTGGCATCACACATCAATTCAAATGGTAATGTCCAATTTGGTGCAGAGATGATTGGTGATGTGGCCAATTTAGCTTTCAAAGTCTCAAATGCCTGCAGACACTCCTTATCAAAGATAAATGGCGTGTCAGCAGCTAACAAATTACTTAGAGGTTTGGCGATTTTTGAGAAATCCTTTATAAACCTCCTATAAAATCATGCATGCCCCAGAAAGCTTCTGATTGCCTTAACATTGGCAGGCGGTGGTAATTTTTCAATTACCTCTATCTTAGCTTGATCCACCTCTGTTCCCTTGTTCGAAATTTTGTGCCCAAGGACAATTCCTTCAGTCACCATAAAGTGACATTTTTCCCAGTTTAAAACCAGGTTAGTCTCTTGGCACCTCTTTAGAATAAGTGCTAGATGGTCAAGACAGGAGCTGAATGAGTCTCCAAATACTGAAAAGTCATCCATGAAGACTTCCAGAAAATTTTCCACCATATCAGAGAAAATAGAGAGCATGCACCTTTGAAAGGTTGCAGGTGCATTGCACAGACCAAATGGCATCCTTCTGTATGCAAATACTCCAGATGGACATGTGAATGCTAGTTTTTTCTTTATCCTGGGGATCTACTGCAATTTGATTATAACCTGAATATCCATCCAAGAAGCAATAGTATTCATGACCTGCTAGTCTTTCTAGCATTTGGTCTATGAATGGTAAAGGAAAATGATCCTTTCTGGTAGCTGTATTGAGCCTTCTATAATCAATACACATACGCCACCCTGTAACTGTCCTTGTGGGAACTAGTTCATTTTTTTCATTATGGACCACTTTCATGCCACCCTTCTTAGGGACGACTTGGATAGGGCTTACCCAGGGGTTATCAGAAATAGGATAAATAATCCCAGCCTTTAGTAATTTAGTGACCTTTTTCTGCACCACCTCCTTCATGGCTGGATTCAGTCGCCTTTGTGGTTGAACCACTGGCTTGGCGTCATCCTCCAATAGGATCTTATGCATGCATCTGGCTGTGCTAATGCCCTTAAGATCACTGATGGACCACCCAAGAGCTGTCTTGTGTGTCCTTAGCACTTGAATTAGTGCTTCCTCTTCCTGTGGCTCTAAGGTAGAGCTTATGATCACAGGGAAGGTATCACCTTCTCTTAGAAATGCATATTTCAGGGATGGTGGTAATGGTTTGAGCTCGGGTTTAGGAGGTTTCTTCTCTTCGTGAGGTATTTTCAAAGGTTCTATTATTCTCTCTGATTCCTCCTGATCAGGCTGAACATCTTTAAAAATGTCCTCTAGCTTTGATTCGAGACTCTCAGTCATATTGATCTCTTTTACCAGAGAGTCAATAATATCAATGCTCATGCAGTCATTTGGAGTGTCTGGATGCTGCATAGCTTTGACAACATTTAACTTGAACTCATCTTCATTGACTCTCAGGGTTACTTCCAATTTTTGGACGTCAATAAGGATTTGGCCAGTTGCTAGGAAAGGTCTTCCTAGAATGAGAGTTGCACTCTTGTGCTCCTCCATTTCCAGCACCACAAAGTCAGTAGGAAAGGCAAATGGCCTAACCTTGACAATCATGTCTTCAATTACGCCTGATGAGTATTTAATGGAGCAATCAGCAAGTTGGAGACATATCCGGGTTGGTTTGACTTCTTCAGTCAAACCAAGCTTTTTGATAGTAGATGCAGGTATTAGGTTGATACTTGCCCCAAGATCACATAGAGCTTGCTTGGTACAAGTACCCTCTAATGTGCATGGTATCATAAAGCTTTCGGGATCTTTGAGCTTCTCAAGTAAGGTTTTCAGAATGACTGCACTGCATTCTTCAGTGAGGTAAACTTTTTCAGTTTCACTCTAATCCTTCTTATGACTTAAGATCTCTTTCATGAACATAGCATAAGAGGGTATTTGCTCAAGTTCCTCTGCAAACGGAATCTTTATTTCAAGAGTCCTGATATAGTCTGTAAAGCAGGCAAATTGCTTATCCTGCTCTGCTTGGCGGAGTTTCTGAGGATAAGGCATTTTGGATTTGTATTCCTCAACCTTAGTTGCTGCAGGTTTATTGCCTACAGATGTGGGTTAAGAAGCCTTTTTAGATGGGTTATTATCAGTACTTGTATGTGTCTGATTCCCCACTAGCATTTGAATGCTAGGGGTGGAAGCTGGAGTGGCGTTAGACGCCAACTCCTTACTTATTTCTGGCGTTTGAACGCCAGAACTGTGCTCCCTTTGGGTGTTCAACGCCAAATCCTTGCTTGTTTCTGGCATTGAACGCAGGACTGAGCATGGTTTGGGCGTTCAACGCTAGCTTTCCACCCATTCTCTGGTGTTTGAGCGCCAGAATTATTCCTCTCTAGGCTCTTACTGTCCTCAGATAGATTTTGGTTAGTTTGCTCATTTCTTGGCTTCCTGCTATCTTGAAGTGAGGTATTTAATGTTTTTCCACTTTTTAATTGAACTGCTTGACACTCTTCTGTTATTTGTTTTGATAACCGCTGTTCTGTTTGCTTCAACTGTACTTCTATATTCATATTAGCCATTCTTGTTTCTTGTAGTATTTCCTTGAATTCGGCTAGGTGTTTTGTTAGAAAATCCAGTTGCTGATTGAATTCAGTAACTTGTTCTGTAGGACTCAGTTCAGCAGTTACTGTTTTAACCTCTTCTTTCATGGAAGGTTCACTGCTTAGGTACAGATGCTGATTTCTGGCAACCGTATCAATGAGCTCTTGAGCTTCTTCTATTGTCTTTCTCATGTGTATAGATCCACCAACTGAGTGGTCCAGAGAAATCTGAGCTCTTTCTGTAAGCCCATAGTAGAAGATGTCTAACTGCACCCACTTTGAAAACATTTCAGAGGGGCATTTTCTTAGCATCTCTCTGTATCTCTCCCAAGCATCATAAAGAGATTCATTATCTCTTTGGTTGAAGCCTTGGATGCTCAGCCTTAGCTATGTCATCCGTTTTACAGGAAAATAGTGATTCAGGAATTTTTCTGACAGTTGTTTCTATGTCTTTATGCTGTCCTAAGGTTGGTTATTTAACCACCTCTTAGCTTGGTCTTTTACAGCAAATGGAAACAGTAACAATCTGTAGACATCCTGATCTACTTCCTTATCATGTACTGTGTCAGCGATTTGTAAAAACTATGCCAGAAACTCTGTAGGTTCTTCCTGTGGAAGACCAGAATACTGACAACTTTGCTGCACCATGATAATGAGCTGAGGATTCAACTCAAAATTACTAACTCCAATGGAGGGTATACATATACTACTCCCATATGAAACAGTAGTGGGGTTAGCATATGACCCCAGAGTCCTTCTGGAGTGTTCATTTCCACTTAGGTCCATGATGGAGAAAGGGAGATGACTTGGATTTATTTTATTTAATTTATTATAAAAAAATTGATTTTCGAAAGAATAAAATAAAATAAAATAAAATAAAAACCGAAATAAATATATATTTTAAATTCTTAAAAGGATAAGATTTGAAAAATTTTGAAATTGAAATCTGAATTTTTTTAAAAAAAATTTCGAAAAAGCAGCTTAGAAATAGTTAGAAAAGATAAATTTTTTGAATTTTGAATTTTATGATGAAAGAGAAAAACACACAAAAGACACAAGACTTAAAATTTTTAGATATAATGCTCCTTGTTTTCGAAAATTTTGGAGGGAAAACACCAAGGAACACCAAACTTAAAAATTTTAAGATCAAAACACAAAGAAAGACTCAAGAACACCTTGAAGATTCAAAAGAACACCAAGAACAATAGAAAGAACACCAAACTTAAAATTTTTAGAAAACTTCAATAAAATTTTCGAAAATTATAAAAAGATTAACAATAAAACACCAAACTTAAAGTTTGGCAAAAGATTCAATCAAACAAAAATTATTTTTGAAAAAGATTTTAAAAAGAAGACACCCAATTACCAAGAACATAGACCAACGCTCTAGCCAATTGGGCAGTAAAGGTAACACTTGTTTTGAAGAGGTATATATATATATATATTTCTTTTTGGAAGACTAATGCTTTGGAAAAGAATAAGAAAAACAAGAAAAGACACAGAACAAGAAAAACTAAAAATCAAACAAGAAAAATAAACAAGAACAACTTAAAGATCAATGAACACAAATTCGAAAATTTAAAAGGAAAATATAAAATATGCAATTGACACCAAACTTAGAACAAGACACTAACTCACGAAAAATTAAAAATTAATAAGGAAAAGTAATATTTTTGAAAATTTTTTGAAGAGAAATTAAAGGACTCAAATTTAATGACTCTATAGCATCAATACTCTATTCCTAATCTAAGCAACAAAATAAACCTTTAGATGTTCAAACTCAAACAATCCCCGGCAACGGCGCCAAAAACTTGGTGCACGAAATTGAAAATCACAATTCTTCTCAACCTCGCACAACTAACCAGCAAGTGCACTGGATCCTCCAAGTAATACCTTACCTGCGTAAGGGTCGAATCCTACAGAGATTGTTGGTTTGAAGCAAGCTATGTTTATCTTATTATTCTTAGTCAGGATGCCAACAACAGTGTTTTTCAAGTTCAATGGAAAAAGGAAAAATGGCATAAAATAAATACTTATTGTGCAATAATGGAGAATATGTTGGAGTTTTGGAGATGCTTTGTCATCTGAATTTCATATTTTCTCTTGTACTCCTCTTTCCACACGCAAGGCTCCTTCCATGGCAAGCTGTATGTTGGGTGTCACCGTTGTCAATGGCTACTTCCCATCCTCTCAGTGAATATGGTCTAAATGCTCTGTCACAGCACGGCTAATCATCTGTTGGTTCTCGATCATGTCGGAATAGAATCCATTGATTCTTTTGCGTTTGTCATCACGCCCAACAATCGCGAGTTTGAAGCTCGTCACAATCATTCAATCCTTGAATTCTACTCGGAATACCACAGACAAAGTTTAGACTTTCTGGATTCTCATGAATGCCGCCATCAATTCTAGCTTATACCACGAAGATTCTGATTAAGAAATCTAAGAGATACTCATTCAATCTGATGTAGAATGGAGGTGGTTGTCAGGCACACGTTCATGGATTGAGGAAGGTGATAAGTGACATGGATCATCACCTTCTTCATAGTGAAGCGCGAATGAACATCTTAGATAGGAACAAGCGTGTTTGAATGGAAAACAGCTTTAATTGCATTAATTCATCGAGACGCTGCAGAGCTCCTCACCCCCAACAATGGAGTTTAGAGACTCATGCTGTCAAAAGGTACAAATTTCATATCTAAAAATGTCATGTGATACAAAATAAGTCTCTAAAAGTTGTTTAAATACTAAACTAGTAACCTAGGTTTACAGAAAATGAGTAAACTAAGATAATTGGTGCAGAAATCCACTTCTGGGGCCCACTTGGTATGTGCTGGGGCTGAGACTTAAGCTTCTCACGTGCCTGGGCTGTTTCTGGAGTTGAACGCCAGGGTGTAACCTATTTCTGGCGTTGAACTCTAACTTGTAACCTGTTTCTGGCGCTGAACGTCAAACTGCAACATGAAACTGGTGTTGAACGCCAGTTTACGTCATCTATCTTTGCGCGAAGTTTGGACTATTATATATTGTTGGAAAGCCCTGGATGTCTACCTTCCAACCCAATTGAGAGCGCGCCAATTGGACTTCTGTAGCTCCAAAAAATCTATTCCGAGTACAGAGAGGTCAGAATCCAACAACATCAGCAGTCTTTTTTCAGCCTAAATCAGATTTTTGCTCAGCTCCCTCAATTTCAGCCAGAAAATACCTGAAATCGCAGAAAAACACACAAACTCGTAGTAAAATCTAGAAATATGATTTTTTTTCTTAAAAACTAATAAAATTCTATTAAAAACTAATTAAAACATGCTAAAATCTACATGAAATTACCCCCAAAAAGCGTATAAAATATCTGCTCATCAGCTAAAAAGAAGAAAAGAGGAATTTTGGGCACGCTTTGAAGACTGAGCACGCTTTGGAACTTTAGGCCACGCTTTTAAAAGCGTGGCCCATGACCATGAAGCCATGGCATGCATCAATGCCTTATGCATGCATCATGAAATTAATAAAGCATGCATGCATTTAAATTGAAAGAAAGCAACGTTAAAGCATTAGACTTATTAATTAAAGCCATGCATTTCTAATGCAATTGGCAAATCAAAGCTTTATGTTAATGCATTAACAAAGGCATGCATGAAACATTAAATCATTAATGCCAAGTGAATGAAGCATTAAAATTGGTAGCGGCATTACTTAAAGCATGCATTTCATTATTAAATTAAAGCCAATTGGCAAATGGCTTTAACGTTAATACATTCGCATTAATTAATAAAGATGAATGCATGCATGAATCATTTGATTATTAGAGTTTACATTAATGCATTATAAAGCATGTATAGCATTCATTAAAGAGAACAAAATGAAAGCATGAGAACGTGAAGCCTAGCGTTCAATTAAAGAGAGGCATAGCGCTATGAAAGGAAGCAAGCGCTCAAGCATAGCGCTTTTTAATTTAGCGCTGCGCTTTCTAATTTAGCGCTGCGTTTTCTAATTTAGCGCTAGCAACACCAAGACCCAGCACCAAGGCAACAAGGCAAGGGCGCTACGCTAAGATACACAACGGAGCGCCTCAAAAGAGCCAAGGAAAACAAGGGTAGCGCTCAAATGGAGAGAACGCCACGCTAAAAGTTTTCACTTTTTCGGGCATCCCAACAAAGAAAAGCAAGGAGCGCGACACTCAAAATGGGAGCAGCAAGATTCGAACCAAGTACATGAAGGAATGAAGAAGCACTACTTCACAAGGGAATTGGCACAAATGCATTCAACAAGGCTCGAAGAGGGAATCCCACTCAAGCACGAAAGCGCTGCGTGAAATTACTTCACCGAGTGCTACACAACAAGGCTTGGACGCAACAAAAATGGGAGGCACACAAAGCCAAGGATTGAGCGCTGCGCTTTCTTTCTTCATTGAGCGCTCCCCTGGAAGGTTCCCACACACCAAACCAACTTGAACCAAGCAACCTTGACCATGCTTCCAAACCAATTGAACCAAGGCCATCCGGATCCACTCTTCCTCAAATCCAAAGCAAGCAAAACCCATCAACATAACTCAAAGGCACAAGAGATAGTTAGAATAGGAATTTCATTTAATTGTAATTTGTTTTTAATTTCATTTTCATTTTTCATTTTTGTAAAAAACCTATATAAGGCATCATTTTCATTTTTGTAGGGAGGCTGACTCTAATAGGGAGCAAGTAGAATAGAGAGCTCTCTTTTAATTTTCCTTTTTGAATTCTAGAGAATTGAGATCGGATTGGAGATTGTTTCCTGTTTTCATTTTCTTTCTTCTGCCATTCTCAATTTCTCTTCTGAAATTTCATGAATGATCTAAGTTCTTGCTGTTTTGATTCTTCTGCACTTCTACATTTCTGTTTTGGTACTAAATCAATCTGTTTCTGAATTTCATAATCTGAGAGCTCTTTAGTTTACCGCACTTCTTCTCTTTCAGTCCTATTTTGATTCCCAGCACCCAACTTTCTTTATTCTTCCTGCAATTTAAATTTTCAGTTGCTTGTTCTTAAGTTCTTTTCAATTGCTTGATCTATTGCTTTCTTTAAATTTCCCTGCACCCAACTCCCTTTATATTTAATGCAATTTACATTTCTTGTCATTTAAGATTCTGTCAATTTACATTTCTTGCTCTTTAAGATTCTGCTCATTTACTTTCTGCAACTTTAAATTTCTTGTCATTTACATTCTGTTGGTCACTCTTCACCCAAATCACCAATGTTAGCTTGACTAGACTAATCACCCACTAAAGTTGCTTGATGCATCAATCCCTGTAGGATCGACCTCACTCTTGTGAGTTATTACTACTTG
The DNA here is from genome assembly GCF_000817695.3 of Arachis duranensis. NCBI lineage: Eukaryota > Viridiplantae > Streptophyta > Magnoliopsida > Fabales > Fabaceae > Arachis > Arachis duranensis. Next base: position 74,692,041 of record NC_029772.3, on the reverse strand, counting down.
ATGCGACTCGGTACACTTGCCAGTGAGTTTTGTGTTGGAATTCATTTTCCACACCATCACTTGATCTTTTCTTGCTGCTTCTTGATCTTGTCTGGCCATCCCTTGAGTTTTGATGACTTTCTCCATTAATATTTCTAAGCTGGAGATCCTTTGAGAGTTTGGATTTGGTTGTGGTTGTGTGAGATGAGATGGTTGTTGCTGAAAGTTGTTTGAATTATCTACGGGGATATTTTGTGGGTAGAATGTGGATGTGAAAAAGTTATTCTGGTGGTTTTGTGAGTTGTTATGGGATTGGTGGGATGTGTCTCATGGGTTTTTGAATTGGTTAGTATTATTGGATGGATGACTTTGGTTGTTTCTGTTGCTAAGGCTGCTATAGTTGAAGTCCCTTTGTCCTTGATTCTGGTGCTCACCCCACCTCAAGTTAGAATGATTCCTCCAGGATGGATTGTGTGTATCAACATGGAAGTTGTGTTGGAACAAACTTGAGGTGTTATTCATATGTTGCACCTACTCAGGGCTTTGTTGCTCATAATTGAATATCCCAAAACCTTCTTCAGATTGCTTCTACCCATGTGAGGTTTGAGATTGGCTTTGTATATTTACTGCAGCAATTCGCAGTCCATCAAGTCTCCTGGTCATCATTTCCATTTGTTGCTGAAGTTATTGATGCATCTGTTTGTTTTGTGCCAAAAGAGTGTCAACACCTTCAAGCTCCAAGACACCTTTCTTGGGAGTTGGTTGGCGTTGCCTTTGGTGAGCATAAAAGTATTGATTATTTGCCATAGTGTCTATGAGGTTCTGAGCTTCTTCAACTGTTTTCATTAGTTGTAATGAACCTCCTGCCGAATAATCAAGGGCCTCTTGGGCTTTCAGAGTCAGGCCCTCATAGAAGTTTTGAAGCTTGTCCCATTCATTAAACATCTTAGGGGGACACTTCCTAATCAAGGTTTTATATCTCTCCCAAGCCTCATAGAATGATTATGTATCCATTTGAATGAATGTTTGCACTTTTGTCTTCAATCTAATGATCTTCTGAGGTGGGTAGAATTTGGCTAGGAATTTACTCACTAAGTCTTCCCAATTATTGATGCTTTCTTTGGGAAATATCTCTAGCCATTGAGAGGCCTTATCCTTCAGAGAGAATGGAAACAGTAGTAGCTTGTAGATGTCTGGATGCACACCACCTGTTTTGACAGTTTCACAAATCCTGAGGAAGATGGATAAGTGTTGGTTTGGATCTTCAAGTGGACCTCCTCCATAGGAGCAATTGTTCTGCACCAGAGTAATAAGTTCAGGATTCAACTCAAAGTTATTTGCATGAACGTTGGGAGTGAGTATGCTACTCCCACAGTTTCTTACATTGGGGATAGTGTAAGAGGCCAACACCCTTCTTGCAGGTTGAGCATTGTTGCTCACTCCCTCTTCACGCACCTCAGCCTCCATAACTTGCAAAAATCACAAACAAACCAAATGAAACCTGGACATTCTGATGCTAGAATGTGGTTAGAGGGTTAGGTGACACAATGTGTCAAACAGTTAATGTGCTTAGTAAAAATAAAAAGAAAAAGTGCTTAATCTAGATTATCACCCTACTTAATCATTGTTAATCTAGGTCAATCCCCGGCAACGGCGCCAAAAACATGATGAGGGAAAACGATTCCACACAAACTCACCGGCAAGTGTACTGGGTCGCATCAAGTAGTAGTAACTCACAAGAGTGAGGTCGATTCCACAGAGATTAATGGATTGAGCAATTTTAGTTAGGTGATAAATTTAGTTAAGCAAATAGTTGATGATTTGAGTGAATGTTGATCAACAGAAGCTAAATTGCATGAAAATAAAAAGGAGAGGAGAAATTGACATAATAGTAACGTGCAGAAGCAATAAAAAAGCTGAAACTTAAAGTGCAGGTAATATAAATGACTGAAACTTAGATTACAAGAAAGGTAAATAGCTGAAGCTTAAAGTGCAAAAAATGTAAATGGCTGAAGCTTAAAGTGCAAGAAATATAAATTGCTTGAAGAGTAAAAGGGATTTTGGGTGCTAGGATTCAGAATTCAACAAGGAAATGTAAATTGAAACAAATCAGAAAGCTATTAGATGTATAGACTCAATTCAGTAGCAAAACAGAAAGGAAAATTGTTTGAAGAAACAAACAGCAAGAAGACTTGATTCAATTATGAAATTCTTAGAGATAAATTGAAGATCGAAGAAGAGAAATGAGATTAGAAAGAAGATCTAGATCTCAATTTCTCTCTTGATCAAGCAGAAAGTAATTGCAGAAGAAATAAAAAGGAAAACAGCAAATGAAACTCAGATCCAATCCTTAGAACAATTGAGATGAGAGGTGAAAGATGATTCTCAGATTTAGAATCAATGAAGCTCTTCAATCTCAATTCAAATTCCAAGAACAGATAGCAGAAGTTGCAGAAGAAAAAAAATTATGAAAACCAAAAACTAGATCCAATTCCCAAAATCCCAAATTCAAAGAGAAATGAAAATTCCAAGTGAGAACTAGAAATGAGAAATGCCAAAAGTGAAAAGTAAAAGTCCTCTACAAATCAAATAAACTCTTATTTATACACTTTCTATTTTTGGTTTTTAGAATTTGGAGTGGGCTTTTCAAGTTGGTGAAGAAGTGGATCCAAGATGGCTTTTCCATTGAAATTGGACCAAGGGCCACCTCCAGTGGAGCGCTCAGTTAAGAAAGAAAATGTAGCGCTCCCTTGCCTTGTGCCTCCCTTCGAACCAAGCCTTGCCCATAGTGTATACATAGCGCTCAGTGAGAGAATTCCAATGTAGCGCTACACTTAGCTTCCCTTGGTTCCCTCTTCAAACCTTGCCAGCTTCACTTTCGCTAATTTCCTTGTACTAAGCATTTTTGTGTAGGGCTCAGTGAAGTCCTTGCAACGTAGCGCTTCTTTGCTTGCACATGGTTCCCATTTCGAACCTTGGTGCTCCCTGTAACACCCCACCATACAGAGTCTTATGCTTAAGTCATAATTCAGAGATGGCAAGGTATTACGACCTCTAAAATAAAAATTTAGTACATATAGTAGTATGAATGATTGATTATAACTAGGAGCCTTTGTAGAAAGAGGGGTAAACAAAAACCGCAACTCAAAAGCGCAACACTCCTATCGATAACGTAACGAACAAGGATAACTAACGCGTGAATATATATATATAAAGGAGTGTCAAAAATAGGAATATCAAGACTCAAGATCCGGCTGCGAAGATAACCGGTCCGAGCATAACAATATATACATATGATAAAAATAAGGAAAACCCCAAAGGAAACCCAAAGGGACACAAATACATAAAACCTATTCTCCAAAATTCTCCCATAAGAGGAGTCATCACAGTTTGTATTATTTAATGGAGATAAAAGTATCTAAGCAAAACATATAAACCAAAACATAGCCCCGAGAACAAAGGATCTTCGCAAATCTAGAAGTCTCCAGCGTGCCTCAGCGGGAAACCGTACGTCCTGCATCTGAAAACCACAAAATCCGCATGAGTGAGAACCAGAGGTCCCCAGCATGGTAACAGCTTCCACATATATAATACATAATAATAGAGAAAAGCCGAAGGCAATCCTAGAACTTCCTCCAGATAATTCAAAGCTTATAAACAAGCTAAACCATATAAGGGTATCTGACTAAAGATTCTTCAGTCTAACTAATACTTCCCTTTCCAATTCCTTCAGACCTCCCAACCACCAGCAGGAGTATAATGTAGCAAACACAGTTATATCAGACAAGAAATATTCAAATAGGAACAATTAAGGCAGTTAGACAATTAGCAAGTAATATGCAGTCAAATAGGCAATCCCAAACAATTCATATAGTATGCATATGATGAATGCCTGTCCCTAGTGGCTGATGATATCATCTGTCGGTTATAGAGCCAACCCGACAAGTCCTGGTAGCTAACGATTG
>NC_029772.3:74681425-74687961 GCF_000817695.3 Arachis duranensis | reverse complement strand
TCCGGCTCACGGTTAAATCCATAACCAACTAATATTCATAGCATACACAGCTATTCCGGCTCACGGTTCAATCCAGAACCAGCCAATTCATAAACAATTACGGCCCTTCGGCCATTGGCATAACAAGCACTTCCACCACCATCCTCCATATCTCACATAATCATCAATGATCCTCATTGATTATTCATTTTCCCTTGCTTTACTCGCAAGTTACCACATTCACTAGCCTTTCTTCTCATAGCTAGACATATCATAATAATTTAAGATATAAGTGGTGAGATCGGAGGCTTAGAAGTATGAAATTTGGCTTTTAAAACTCAAAAATCAACTTTGGGATGAAAACAGGGCCACGCGTACGCGCACTCCATGCGCACGCGTGGATGGCCTCAAAAACTCATCGACGCGCAAGCGTCATGCATGCTAACACGTGGATTAAAAATTTGCCAATCGACGCGTACGCGTCAACCACGCGTACGCGTGGGTGTCCTCGTGCCCCAGGCACAACACTGGCACAGTTCTGGCATAACTCTCTGGAAAATGGCTGGGCATTGGGTGCAGCACAATCGGCGCGTCCGCTCACATCACGCGTACGCGTGTATGGAATTTTCGAGAAGAACGGCGCGCACGCGCCAAGTGCGCCCACGCGCAAGGGGTCATTCTGCTAAAAATTTTCTAAGTTAAAACTGCAGAATTCACAAATTCAACCCCCAATCTTCCGACGGACATAACTTCCTTACTTTAAATCGTTTTTCACTCATTCTTCGAATGGCATGGACATCTCGGATCAAATTTCATTTCTAAACAGATTTGGCACAAAACAGAGATCCGTAGTCCAAGCTATGTCCCGCCAAAGTATGCCCAAAAACCATCTTTTTCATAAAAACCACAAAGTGCCATTTTCAAAACAAGCCATTTCCAACTCTTTTCTAAATCAATCAAAACATGCCATTTTCATCCCTTTTCTTTGAAATCAATCAAAATATATCAAAAACAACATCAAGCTTCCTCAACTCACACTTTAACACTTTACCATAATTCCCAAAACCACCATCCAACCATTTTAACACTTCTCAAACAAATGGCTAGAATACAAACATAATAACATGTCATACCTCCTCCCTAAGTATTTCCTACCACATTACATTTTAGATACGAGAAATCGAGACCATACTGACGAACGGATTCTTGCGTGGCCTAGAATTTTACAAATAAGCTCTCGTTGAAAGTATATCTTCTAAACCAACAAAAATCCTTGCGTACAAAAGTTTGGTTGTCACAAGTAACAAAACCTAATAAAATTTATAACCGAAGAATTTAAACCTCAGGTCGACTCTCAAGGAATTGAAGGGAGGTATGATTTATTATTGGTTATGGAAAAGTATCTTTTGAGTTTTTTGAAAGGTTTGAACAAGGAATTTAGATGGCAAGAAAATAAATAAATAACTAGAAAAACTCTTGGCAAGATAAGAGAACTGGAAATCTCGTCCTAGTTATCCTTATCAATTGTGATGAGAATTGTTTATTGACACTAGAGTTGAGAATCTTACCACACCCAAGGTCCAAGGAGACAAGATTAACCTTCTCCTTCAAGAGAGTTGGGTCCTATAACATCAAAGAACCCAAAATCTCAACATTTCACCCATGAAACTCGAAAATAAAGGCTGAGATTTCGAACAGCAACACATGGCTTACCTCAAGATTGATTGTATGGGTTTTGTAGAGCTCTCCGCGGTGAACGCGTGGCCGCAAACGGAGCGGCAATCGGAGCTCTAGATCAAAAGTTATGGTGGTTTGAAGATCAACCAAGGGAGAGAACTTGAGAGAGTGTTCTTCCTCCCTTTCTCCCTAATTTCAGCTTGTGTGTGTGACAAATGAGGAGAGAGGGTGCTGAAAACTAGGGTTTTGGTCAAGTTATGTTGGGCCAAGGGCCCACTTTGGGTCCAATTGGCCCGGTTTGGCCCGTTCGGTCCAATCTTGGTCCGAATTCTATAAAATTGGTACCGAAATTCTCGTCTCAATCTCCTCTATCATATTTAGCCACAAAAATCACATTTTGGGCTTTCTAGAATAAATTCTCATTTATGGATTAATTAGCTGTTAATTAACCGGGTTTTACACTCCCCCTTGGCTTCAATGCACCTTTCTTTTCTTCTTTTGCCATGCCCAAAAAAGGGAAAATGTTTTAACGTAGCGCTCCATTCTTTGAGCACTTTGCCTTGCTAATTGAGCGCTCCTTTGGTGCATTGATCGCTATGCTTGAGCGCTTTGCTCTTCGAACCCTTGTCACTAGCGTTCAATTTGTGAACGCTCCGCTCAATTAGTGAGCACTATGCTTGTTTCCTTGAGTGCTACGCTTTCATGGCTACAGCCACACTTTGGTTGAGCACGCTTTCCTGGTTCTTTCTTTTCTTCATCATTTCTTCACCTACAAGTAATCAAACCAACCAAACAAAGCACCACCAAATTCACAAGATCTCTACATTAATCATAAAATTAACTAATTCCAGTATGAATCCTATGATTTTGTGTCAATTAAATGATGGTTGATTGATTTAACATAACCATGTAAATCTGCTCCAAATCACTTACTTATAGTGCAAGAAAGTGCATAAAACTTAATCAAACAAGTGAAAAATGCTTAAAAAGCTAGCATAAGATGACTTGTCATCACTCAACCACTCTGCTTTTGTTTACTAATTTAGAAAAAGTTATGATCTTCATAGGGCCCTGCAAGAAGGTTACCGTCGGTCTAGAACTTTCACACAAAAATTATCTCGTCAAAGTATAGATCCAAACCAACAAACAGCCCTCAATCAAAGTTTAATTTTGTTTGTCACAAGTGCAAACCAATAATAATAACCGAGAGTATTAGATGTCAGGTCATTTCTCAAAGAAATTACAGTGAGGTATGGATGTTATCGGTTATGAGGTTCAAGGGGGATGGTTTGCAAATAAGAAGACAAGAATCAAAATGGCAAGAAAATAAAGCAAACATCTAAAGATAACAAATACTAAAGAGGCATTCATGGCAAGGATTGAGAATCAAAGTTTTCTATCCTAGTCATTAATCATAACACAATAATTAACAAGAGTTAAGGCTATTACGTTATCTCCATATTGAGAGAAAGTTTAATAGGCCTAGTTAACCCCAATCAATAAGTAGCATCAATGGAAACAAGATTAACCAACAACTCTATATCACCAACATAATTTGGGTATCAATGACTCAAGATTACCAAGCTTCTCTTTTCAAGCCAAGAATACTCAAAATCTACTCTAAATCTAAACCAAGCATTTTATAAAACACTTGGTATCCATAAAAATAAAAGCATAATAAATTACATGAATAATAAAATCTAAAGCTACCAAATGCAAGATAATAATAATAACAACTCAAATAAACATCAAAGAAACATAAAACATCAAAATCGCACTAAATGAAATTAAAAGTAACAAGAGTTCATGAACATAAAAATGACATAAAAAGGGAAATTTACAAGAAGAGCTAAGAGAACAAAGATGTAAGAACAAGAAATTGTAATGAAAACTAATTGAAAACAAGAATTAAACCCTAAATCTAAGAGAGATTGACCTAATTCTATCCTAATTCTAGAGAGAAGAGGGAGCTTATCTCTCTAGAAAACTACTCTAAAACGTGTTTCTAACCTAACCTAATTGCTCCCCCCTTGTTTCTTCTTGATTTTGGTCTCAAATACCTCAGAATTGAGTTGGATTTGGGGTTGGGTGAGCTCAGAAATCGCCCCTAGCATGTTTCTTTAATGAGGTCACGTGAAAAGTGTCACGCGTACGCGTACGTGTGGCCTGGCGAATTTCCTTTTTCATGCGTATGTGTGAATGGCCATGATTTCCACCAAATCCTCATTTTTCTCCATTTTGCATGATTTTTCTTCACTTCTTTGATCCAATCCTTACCTCCTAAGCTTGAAATCACTAAGCAAATACATCAAGGCATCGAGTGGAATCAAAGTGAATTAAATATAGCAATTTAAAGGTTTAAAAAAGCATGTTTTTACTCTTAAGTGCAATTTAGGAGAAATTCACAAAACCATGCTATTTCATTGAATAAATGTGGGATAAGTTGATAAACTTCAGTAAATTCAACATAAGATAAACCCTAAAATTGGGGTTTATCAAACCCACAGTGTTCAAAATATTGCCCCATAGTTCTCCTTCATATTTTATGCATTTTCACTCCTCGAAGTCTCCTAAAGCACCTTGAAAAATTCAGGAAAATCGACACAGTTTCTCAAATTTATGTGTATACTCAGCCACTGACATCGCACTTTACCTCAGTTGTATTAATTCAAGTTCATTCGCCATCCTAACTGAATTCGAAAAGTATTTCTTAGAAAATTCAGCATGGAAAGCATCCAGGGTATAGCATTGTCACCCTACTGCAAAAGGCGTCGCGTCCCTTGCCACCAATGTTGTGCCTCGCCCATTAATTGGTAAGTTGCAAACTTGATTCACTGATCTTCAGGCACCTACTGTGCTTGTAGAGCTCACTCTATCGCCTGAAATCAATTATCTGCTTCTGTCGGGTTTGTGGTTCCTCTGAATATCGGTGGATTAATTTTCAAGAAAGTTTCCAGCGTCATTGGGCCCTAATTTCCAATCTCGCCATTTCCATTATTCACTTGCTGACCCAACATTTTTGCAGTGGCCTGCATGTTCTCCTGAGAATTCATAAAGTTCATGGGGTTGTTCGTAGCCACTTCAGGTTCTTCGTTACTGTTATGACCTCTCTCTCAACCATGACTATGTCCACGAGGCGCCATCAAGTTTCTGTTGACAGCAAGCAAGTGATATCAAGGTGATCAGTCTCAATATCTCAAGTCTAGTGCTTCAAAGTCCCAAATACATGCTCATGAACATTCATGCCACATATATAAGTTAGATATCCTATTAGCACATAGACACACACACACAGAGTATGCACAGAAGCATAGTCAGTCCGTCTCTCAGGCTCTACAGGAACAAACCACTCTCATTCCATAATATAACATCCTACCACACAGAGTCTTATGCTTAAGTCATAACACTGAGGTGGTGAGGTATTATGACCTCTAAAAATAAAATCATATATATAATATAGGTGAAAAAGGATTTTATCTAAGAGCCTTTTGAAGAAAAGTTACTCAAAAGTGTTAAACAGAAAAATGCATCACTCACATAAGCGATAAACGTAAACCAAATAGGATAAGATCAAAGTGACATATACATATATACATAGGAAAATAATTTCAAAGATATAGTTAACAAAGCTTTTGATATGGCTCGCGAAATTAAAACTAGCCAAAGCATACATACATATATACATAAGAATTCCAGAAAGGCCCAAAATACAATTTACAGAAACCGTTTCTCCAAATCAACCTCTAAGAGGGATAAAGCATAATATACATAAACAGTGGAGATATAAGAGTATCTATATATACATTAAAGCCAAAATATAGTCCCACAAACACAAAAGTTCTTCGCTTTCAGAAGCTCCCAGTATTCCTCAGCGAAATACCTCACGTCCTGCATCTGAAAACCATAAAATATGTATAGGGTGAGAACCAGAGGTTATTGATGAGCGGATAATTTGTACGCTTTTTGGCATTGTTTTTAGTATGTTTTTAGTATGACCTAGTTAGTTTTTAGTATATTTTTATTAGTTTTTAGTTAAAATTCACTTTTCTGGACTTTACTATGAGTTTGTGTGTTTTTCTGTGATTTCAGGTATTTTCTGGCTGAAATTGAGGGACCTGAGCAAAAATCTGATTCAGAGACTAAAAAGGACTGCAGATGCTGTTGGATTCTGACCGCCCTGCACTCGAAGCGGATTTTCTGGAGCTACAGAAGCCCAATTGGCGCGCTCTCAACGGCGTTGCAAAATAGACATCCTGGGCTTTCCAGCAATATATGATAGTCCATACTTTGCCCAAGATTTGATGGCCCAAACCGGCGTTCAAAGTCACCCTCAGAATTCCCAGCGTTAAACGCCGGAACTGGCACAAGAATGGGAGTTAAATGCCCAAACTGGCATAAAGGCTAGCGTTTAACTCCAAGAAAAGTCTCTACACATGAAAGCTTCAATGCTCAGCCTAAGCACACACCAAGTGGGCCCGGAAGTGGATTTTTATGTCATTTACTCATCTCTGTACACCCTAGGCTACTAGTTCTCTATATATAGGACCTTTTACTATTGTATTTAAGAGCTTTTGATCTTTGAGAGCTTTTGATCATGTTTTTATGATTGAACCCTCTTTGGAAGGCTGGCCATTCGGCCATGCCTAGAACTTGTTCTTATGTATTTTCAACGGTGGAGTTTCTACACACCATAGATTAAGGTGTGGAGCTCTGCTGTACCTCGAGTATTAATGCAATTACTATTGTTCTTCTATTCAATTCCGCTTGTTCTTGTTCTAAGATATCACTTGTTCTTCAACTTGATGAATGTGATGATCCGTGACACTCATCATCATTCTCACCTATGAACGTGTGACTGACAACCACCTCCGTTCTACCTT
>NC_029772.3:74679244-74680108 GCF_000817695.3 Arachis duranensis | reverse complement strand
TGCTAAGTTTGGTGTCTTGCATGCATTATTATTTGATTTTAGTTGCGTTTTGATTATTCCTCACTATTAAAAATCCAAAAATATTTTTAATTTGTGTCTTTTCAAGTCAATAATACAGAGAATTGAAGATTCAGAACATACTGCAGAGGAATTACACAGAAAAAGCTGGGCGTTCAAAATGCCCAGTGAGGAAGGCAAACTGGCGTTTAGACGCCAGCCAGGGTGCCTGGCTGGGCGTTTAACGCCCAAAAGGGTAGTGGTTTGGGCGTTAAACGCCAGAATGTGCACCATTCTGGGCGTTTAACGCCAGGATGGCACAAGAGGGAAAATTTTGTTTTCAATGCAAATTTTTTCAAGTTTTCAAAATCTTTTCAAAATCAAATCTTTTTCAAATCATATCTTTTCAATCAAATCTTTTCAAATTCAATTTCTTTCTATTTTCAAAGATACCCGCTATCAATTAATAATTTGATTCAACATTTCAAGTATGTTGCCTTTTCTGTTGAGAAAGGTTTAATGTTTGAATCATATCTTTTCTTGTTAGTCAAGTTATTAATTTTTAAAATCAAATCTTTTTAAAATGTTTTTCAAATCATATCTTCTCAATCACATCTTTTTAAAACCAATCATATCTTCTTAACCACATCTTTTTCAAAATAACTTTCAATAAATCTTTTTGATTTCTAATTTCAAATTCTTTTTCAAAAATCACTTGATTTCTTTCCCACTTTTATTTTCGAAAATCAATTAGTGTTTTTCAAAATGTTTTCAAAATCTTTTACTTGATTTTCAAAAATTACTTCCCCTCTTCTCACATCCTTCTATTTATGGACTAACACTATTCCTTAATGCAAAATTCAAACT
>NC_029772.3:74674676-74674982 GCF_000817695.3 Arachis duranensis | reverse complement strand
TGTCTTATGATCATTAGTGTCTTAGTGTCTATGCCTTAAAGTTATGAATGTCCTATGAATCCATCACCTTTCTTAAATAAAAAATGTTCTTAATTGAAAAAGAGAAGAATTGCATGAATTTTGAATTTTATAACAGTTTAATTATCTTGATGTGGTGGCAATATTTTTGTTTTCTGAATGTATGCTTAAACAGTGCATATGTCTTTTGAATTTGTGGTTCATGAATATTGGCTCTTGAAAGAATGATGAAAACGGAGACATGTTACTGAGGATCTGAAAAATCATAAAAATGATTCTTGAAGCAAG
>NC_029772.3:74674107-74674438 GCF_000817695.3 Arachis duranensis | reverse complement strand
ACCCAATTATGTGTCTGTGGCATGTATGTATCCGGTGGTAATACTGGAAGACAGAGTGCTTTGGGCCACGGCCAAGACTCAATAAGTAGCTGTGTTCAAGAATCATCATACTTAACTAGGAGAATCAATGACACTATCTGGATTCGGAGTTCCTAAAGAAGCCAATCATTCTGAATTTCAAAGGATAGAGTGAGATGCCAAAACTGTTCAGAAGCAAAAAGCTAAAAGCCCCGCTCATCTAATTAATACTGACCTTCATAGATGTTTTTGGAATTCATTGCATATTCTCCTCTTTTTATCTTATTTGATTTTCAGTTGCTTGGGGACAAGA
>NC_029772.3:74673707-74673900 GCF_000817695.3 Arachis duranensis | reverse complement strand
TGGACTTTATTATGAGTTTGTGTGTTTTTCTGTGATTTCAGGTATTTTCTGGCTGAAATTGAGGGACCTGAGCAAAAATCTCATTCAGAGACTAAAAAGGACTGCAGATGCTGTTGGATTCTGACCTCCCTTCACTCGAAGTGGATTTTCTGGAGCTACAGAAGCCCAATTGGCGCGCTCTCAACGGCTTTGG
>NC_029772.3:74666624-74673112 GCF_000817695.3 Arachis duranensis | reverse complement strand
AGAACCGACAGCTGAATAGCCGTGCCGTGACAGGGTGCATTGAACATTTCCACTGAGAGGATGGGAGGTAGCCACTGACAACGGTGAAACCCTTGCATAAGCTTGCCATGGAAAGGAGTAAGAAGGATTGGATGAAGACAGTAGAAAAGCAGAGAGACGGAAGGGACAAGCATCTTCATACGCTTATCTGAAATTCCTACCAATGAATTACATAAGTATCTCTATCTTTATCTTTATGTTTTATTCGTAGACCATCATTCATATCCATTTGAGTCTGCCTGACTAAGATTTACAAGGTGACCATAGCTTGCTTCATACCAACAATCTCTGTGGGATCGACCCTTACTCGCGTAAGGTTTATTACTTGGACGACCCAGTACACTTGCTGGTTAGTTGTGCGAAGTTGTGTTTATGCCATGGTATTGAACACCAAGTTTTTGGATTCATCACCGGGGATTATTTGTGTTGTGAAAAGTATTGATCACAATTTCGTGCACCAGTTATCAGCATGGTAATGGTGCAACTAACTAACATATAAGCTCCCAAAACAGCTAGAGGCGATCCTAGGACTTCCGAAAATTGATACAAACTTAAAACTAAAATTGAAAAGCATCATTAAGATGAAGTATCTAAGGATTCTTGATTCTATCTCAAGCCTAACTTAGTCCCTAAATTCATTGCCTTTCCTCCAATCCTCCGAAACACCAGTGGAACTACCTTCGTCACCCATCCTCCAGACAAGGGACATCTCAGTTGCACAGACAAACAAGGCATACAAGGAAAATACAGGTAGTTTACAGATACAGCAAACAAAACATATAGCAATTAAGCATGAATATCAAATAAACAAACCCAAGACTGCAAACCAAAGCAAACAGACAAATGCATATGATATATGTCTGTCCTATGGCTGATGAGTCTCATCTGTCGGTTATAAAGACAGCCCAACATGTCCGGCTGCTAAACCCTAGAAGTCCCACATGCGCGCATCCCAAGATTCTATTCAAAGCTTTTTATCATCATAAATAAATTCAGCTCTTTGGGAGAATTTTCAGGGAGTTAAAGTGCCCGGTCACATCTTGCGACGTAGGGTCAACAGAGTATCGAATTTCAACCTGGAGCACGTGGTGACAAGCCACTGCATTTTTCCCAGAGAAACTCGTATCTCAGATCATCAGAAGTGCCTAAGCCACATATTCACAATATCAAACATCGTCATCATGTCATGTTTTTCTATGCTTTTGCATACAAGAAATTGATGATTAGTGCTTAAATATTGAATGTTTTTGTAATTAAATAGTATATTTCTTTGATCTTTTGATTTTATAAATCTTGTAGGAAATAAGTAGAAAAAGAAGAAAAAAAGCACAAATTAAACTCAAAAAGAGGAAAGAAGAATTTTGGGGCACACTTTGAAGTTTGAGCACGCTTTATAACCTTAGGCCACGCTTTTAAAAGCGTGGCCCATGACCATGAAGCGGTGGCATTTAGCTAATGCCTTATGCATGCATTAGCATGAATTAAAGTATGCATGCATTTAATTATGCCAATTAAGAATGAATGAACGCTACATTACTTGGCATTACTAATAAAGTAATGAAAGCATGCATGTAATATTATTAATGTCATTATTTCTTTGCTAAGGCATTAATGAATGTATGCATGAAACATTTAATTCCTAATGCCAATGAATGAACGCTTGGCATTGTTAATTAAAGTTAATGAAAGCATACGTTAATAAAGCCATGAAAGCATGCATGTAGTATTAGTAATGCCATCCTTGGCTTATGTATTCATTAAATGAATGAACGCTATAATGCCAACCAAGCAAGCGTTCATTAGTTTGAACTTGGCGTTCACTTTTGTTAACTTTTGCACGACACAAGGCTTGGAAGCTAGGGAGCACATGGCCAGCGCTCAAAGGAATGAACTGAGCGTTCAATGAAGTGAACGCTAAACAAGGAATGGTGGCAACAATTGAAGCACCAAGGCGCAACACAAGAAGTAGCGTTCAAACAAGTGAACGCCACGTTCACTCTTGTGAACGTTTTCGAGACTTTTGCCAAGGAAAGCAAGGCACGCACCAAAGGACCAAGAGAGAGCATTGGGTAGGTGAACGTAGCGTTCACATATTGAATGCTAGAGGAAGGAAAACATCCGCACCAAAATTTGCGCACCAAGAGGGAATGAACGTGACATTCATTCAACCAAACGGAGCACTCCACTGGAAGGTTCCAACACACCTTGGCTCACTTGAACAAAAGCCAACCCTGACCCACCATTTCAAGGCCAAACCAAAAGGACCCACTCTAAGTGCAACTCTAGCTCAATTAATTTCAATTCAAGCCCATTGAAGCCTCAAAGCAAGCAGAGCTCATTAACACCACTCAAAGGCACAATAAACAGTTAGATTATGAATTTCATTTAAATTGTAATTTGTTTTCAATTTCAATTTTATTTTCATTTTGTAAAGCCTATAAAAAGGCATCAGTTTCATTTCATTAGGAAGGCTGGCTCTGTTAGAGAGCAATAGGAGTAGGAGTAGGATAGAATAGAAAGCTCTCTTTGATACACTTTTTATTTTTCTGCACTTTCTACACTTGAGTTACATTGAATTCAGTTTGTGCAAATTTCAATTTCTACAATCCTCTACTCCAATTTCCTTTTCTGCAATTTTACCTTTCTGTTATGTTCATGATTCAATCTGATTTACTCTTTCTGCAATTTAATTTTCTGCAATTGATCTAAGTTGTAATTTACTGCCTTCATTTAATTTTCCAGCACACAGCCCCCTTTACATTTGCTGCAATCAACATTTCTTGTTCTTTAATATTCTGTCAATTTACTTCCTGCAAGTTAGATCTTCTGTAATTTACTTTTCTTGTTCTTTAAGTTTCTGTCCAATTTACTTTCGGCACTTTAAATTTCTTGTCATTTACTTTCTGCTGTATCAATTATCACTCAATATTGTTAGTTCGACTAAACTAATCACTCACTAAAGTTGCTTGATCCATCAATCCCTGTGGGATCGACCTCACTCTTGTGAGTTATTACTACTTGATGCTACCCGGTGCACTTGCCGGTGAGTTTATGTGGAAATCTAATTTTCACCCATCAAGTTTTTGGCGCCGTTGCCGGGGATTGATATAGATCAACAATGTTTAAGTGGGTGAGAAGTCTAGATTAAGCATTTTTCCTTGTTTTTGTTCTTTTTAATTTTCTGTTTTAAATTGAAACCAAGGTGTTTTTGTTTTTGCCTCACTAAGCAAATCTCATCTGAGACATGAATTTCAGTTTCTTTGGAGATTGTATTTTACAAAATTCAAATGGAGTTCAACTCATCTTTTGATCAAACAAATTTTATGGGATATTACCTACCATCACCAATTGATTATTCTAATGGTGGCTGAGAATATCACCAAGAAAATGCAAATTCTGAGCACTTCAATCAATGGAGATATGTTTTAGAACCACAAGACGAGCAAGAGAATCATATGGGATATTTTCCACCACCACAAAATGATTCGAGTCATTATTCTAATGGTGGCTGAAAATATCACCAAGAAATGATAGATGATGAAGCAATTCACATGAGATATGATCCAGAACCACAAGATGATTTAAGTAATTACCCTCATGGTGTCTGGACATGTCAACAAGAATGTGAACAATCAGTTGAAATGGGACACCTTCCAAAGACACAATATGATCCAGATTTTGATGAGTCTAACAACTACTCATATTGTGGCTGGAAAAGTCAAAATCAAAGAAATCTTAGTGATCCGTACCGTGTTCATCAAGAAACATCTTCACTAGAGCGTATTTTCAATAAATTCATACAAGATTGTCCCTCAAGGCAACAAGATGATCCATACTGTGATGAGTTCAACAATTCTTCAAGTTGTGCCTGGAAGGATCAAAATCAGAGAGCATTTGACAATTCATACTCTACATATCAAGAGCCATCATCACTTGAGCAAACTTTCAATTCATTCATGCAAAATTGTCCAACCTCACCTTCCAGTTTTCCACTTGAAAATTTTTCATCACTTGATTTTGCCTCAACACAAAACCTCCCTCAAGATCCGTACGACTCATTTTACCAACCACAAAATTCATTCCACGACATAGAAGACTCATTTCAACATTCACAAAATCCATTCTACAACTCACAAGATTCATTCCATACAACTCAAAACAATTTCACCATAATACATCCATATCCACAAAATTTCCCTCAACCTTCATCTTTTGAGCTAGTAGCTGAGGATCCCCTTCAAAAGTCCAGAGAATTATTAGAAAGGCAAGAACAATCCTGGAAAGAGCAAGAAATCCTTCTTCAAAGGATGGATGGGCACTTAGAGCAAATGAGGAGAAACTTAGACTTGCTGAGCTAGGAGGATGAAGACCAATTGGTGGATGTGGAGAAGGAAGCGGAAGAAGAGGCAACTGCATCAAGTGAAATTTCAATGGAGGAGGAGGTAGTGGAGGTATTTGAACCTGAAACTGCACTTGAGATGACAAAGAAACAGAAAAACTCACAACCCTCACAAACTTCCCTGAACCAAAGATGCTCAACACTTGAATCTGTGATTGAAAGATATGAAGAGGAGATGAAGAAATTTTGAGAAGAACAACAAACCTCCTCCATGGAAGTAGTGTTAAATCAAGTGTTGAGCGCAAAAGAGGAAGTGGAAGAACAAGAAAGTGAGGAAGATAACCAAGGAAGTCCATACTCAAGTGAGGCAGAAATTTGCATGGAAGAAGGGCTCATTGAACCACCAATGCAAAAGGCTTTTAATGAAGATAAAGCTCCAACAATCACACAACCACCAAGTCTTGATGTCTAAGAAGTGAAGGCAACTAACAAGAGCACCGATCCTACCCCTGATCCAGCAAGCAAGCTCAATCAAGCCATTAACAAAAGGAAGCTTGCTGAAGAGAGGCCAAGACAGGGGACACTAGCTGGTTCATATCTCCTCTTGAGGTCATTCCTCTTAACAAATTGGAAGAAGAGGAAGAAAGGGAAGAACAACATGTCAAGCTAATGACACTAAAAGAGCGCTTGTTGGGAGGCAACCCAACCTTAGGTAACATTTCATTCCTTTGCTTTGTTTATTTTCTCTGTCTGCTTTGTTTAAATTTCAATAAATTGGCATATGGTTACATTCTAAGTTTGGTGTTGTCCTGCAACAATTTGTTTTCAATCTTTCTGAGGATATGGCATTTTGGCTTTCTATTCCTCAACCTTAGTTGTTGTAGGTTTATTGCCTACAGATGTGTGTTGAGAAGCCTTTTTAGAGGGGATGTTATCAGCACTTGTATGTGTCTGATCTCCCACTTGTATTACCTGTTTCTAGCGTCTGAACGCCAGAACTGTGCTTCCTTTGGGCGTTCAACGCCACTTCCTTGCTTGTTTCTGGCGTTGAACGCCAGGACTGAGCATGGTCTGGGCGTTCAGCGCCAGCTTTCCATCCATCTTCTGGCGTTTGAGCACCAGAGTTATTCCTCTCTGGGCTCTAATTGTCCTCAGATGGATTTTGGGTGGTTTGCTCATTTCTTGGCTTCCTGCTATCTTGAAGTGAGGTATTTAATGTTTTCCCACTTCTTAATTGAATTGCTTGGCATTCTTCTGTTATTTGTTTTGATAACTGCTGTTCTATTTGCTTCAACTGCACTTCCATATTAATATTAGTCATTCTTGTTTCTTGTAGTATTTCCTTGAATTCGGCTAGCTGTTTTGTTAGAAAATCTAATTGCTGATTGAATTCGACAGCTTCATCTGCAGGATTGAGTTCAGCAGTTACTCTTTTAGCCTCTTCCTTCTTGGGAAATTCACTGCTTAGGTACAGGTGCTGATTCCTGGCAACTGTATCAATGAGCTCTTGAGCTTCTTCAATTGTCTTTCTCATGTGTATAGATCCACCAGCTGAGTGGTCTAGAGAAATCTGAGCTCTCTCTGTAAGCCCATAATAGAAGATGTCTAATTGCACCCACTCTGAAAACATTTCAGAGGGGAATTTTCTTAGCATCTCTCTGTATCTCTCCCAGGCATCATAAAGGGACTCATTATCTCCTTGTTTGAAGCCTTGGATGCTTAGCCTTAGCTGTGTCATCCATTTTGGAGGAAAATAGTGATTCAGGAATTTTTCTGACAGCTGTTTCCATGTCTTTATGCTGTCCTTAGGTTGGTTATTTAACCACCTCTTAGCTTGGTCCTTTACAGCAAATAGAAACAGTAATAATCTGTAGACATCCTGATCTACTTCCTTATTATGTACTGTGTCAGCAATTTGTAAAAATTATGCCAGAAACTCTGTAGGTTCTTCCTGTGGAAGACCAGAATACTGGCAACTTTGCTGCACCATGATAATGAGCTAAGGATTCAACTCAAAGCTACTGACTCCCATGGAGGGTATATAGATACTACTCCCATATGAAGCAGTAGTGAGGTTAGCATATGACCCCAGAGTCCTTCTGGACTGTTC
>NC_029772.3:74658504-74666419 GCF_000817695.3 Arachis duranensis | reverse complement strand
CATAAAAGGGATTCATTATCTCCTTGTTTGAAGCCTTGGATGCTCAACCTTAGCTGTGTCATCCGTTTTGGAGGAAAGTAGTGATTCAGGAATTTTTTTGACAGTTGTTTCCATGTCTTTATGCTGTCCTTAGGTTGGTTATTTAACCACCTCTTAGCTTGGTCCTTTACAGCAAATGGAAGCAGTAATAATCTGTAGACATCCTGATCTACTTCCTTATCATGTACTGTGTCAGCAATTTGTAAAAACTGTGCCAGAAACTCTGTAGGTTCTTCCTGTGGAAGATCGGAATACTGGCAACTTGGCTGTACCATGATAATGAGCTGAAGGTTCAACTCAAAGCTACTGACTCCGATGGAGGGTATACAGATACTACTCCCATATGAAGCAGTAGTGGGGTTAGCATATGACCCAGAGTCCTTCTGGACTGTCCATTTCCACTTCGTTCCATGATGGAGCAAGGGAGATGATATGGATGTTGATATTATTTATTTTATTATATATAAAAGTTTATTTTCGAAATAATAAAATAAAATAAGATAAAATAAAAATGAAATAAAAATAAAATTAAAAAATTTGAAAATGTTTTGTGAAGATTTTCGAAAAAAATTGAGGAGAGAGAAAGTGGTTAGGATATTTTTGAAAAAGGTAATAAAATATTATATAATTTTTTTTTAAATCTTAGGAGGATAAGATTTGAAAATTTTTGAAATTGAAATCTGAATTTTTATAAAAAGAATTTCGAAAAAGTAGCTTAAAAATAGTTAGAAAAGATATTTTTTTTGAATTTTGAATTTTATGATGAAAGAGAAAAACACATAAAAGACACAAGACTTAAAATTTTTAGATCTAATGCTCCTTGTTTTCGAAAATTTTGGAGGGAAAACACCAAGGAACACCCAACTTAAAAATTTTAAGATCAAAACATAAAGAAGACTCAAGAACACCTAAAAATTTTAAGATCAAAACACAAGGAAGACTCAAGAACACTTTGAAGATTCACAAGAACAACAAGAACAAAAGAAAGAACACCAAACTTAAAATTTTTAGAAAACTTCAATAAAATTTTCGAAAATTATAAAAAGATTAACAACAAAACACCAAACTTAAAGTTTGGCACAAGATTCAATCAAAGAAAAATTATTTTTGAAAAAGATTTTAAAAAGAAGATACCCAATTACCAAGAACATAGACCAACGCTCTAGCCAATTGGACAGTAAATGTAACACTTGTTTTGAAGAGGTATATTTATATTATTCCTTTTGGAGGACTAATGCTTTGGAAAAGAACAAGAAAAACTAAAAATCAAACAAGAAAAATAAACAAGAACAACTTAAAGATTAAAGAACACAAATTCAAAAATTTAAAAGGAAAACATAAAATATGCAATTGACACCAAACTTAGAACAAGACACTAATTCACGAAAAATTAAAAATTAATAAGGAAAAGTAATATTTTTTTTTGAAAAATTTTTGAAGAGAATTTAAAGGACTCAAATTTAATGACTCTATAGCATCAGTACTCTATTTCTAATCTAAGCAACAAAATAAACCTTTAGTTGTTCAAACTCAAACAATCCCCGGCAACAGCGCCAAAAACTTGGTGTACGAAATCGTAATGCCAATATCAAAATCAAGATTTCTTATAATTTCGTACCACTAACCAGCAAGTGCACTGGGTCGTCCAAGTAATACCTTACGTGAGTAAGGGTCGATCCCACGGAGATCATTGGTTTGAAGCAAGCTATGTTTATTTTATTATTCTTAGTCAGGATATCAATTATAATTATCAGTTTGAATTATTAAAAAAACAAAAGTGTGTGAAATAATTACTTGTTATGCAGTAATGGAGAATATGTTGGGGTTTTGGAGATGCTTTGTCCTCTGAATCCCTGCAATATAATGCTTACTCACTTTCATAAATGCAAGGCTCCTTCCATGGCAAGCTGTATGTAGGGAATCACTATTGTCAATGGCTACTTCCCATTCTCTCAGTGAAAATGGTCCAAATGCTCTGTCACAGCACGGCTAATCATCTGTTGGTTCTCGATCATGTCGGAATAAGATCCATTGATCCTTTTGTGTTTGTCATCACGCCCAACACTCGCGAGTTTGAAGCTCGTCACAGCCATCCAATCCCAGAATCCTACTCGAATACCACAAACAAGGTTTAGACTTTCCGGATTCTCATGAATTCGCCATCAATCTAGCTTATACCACGAAGATTCTGATTAAGGAATCTAAGAGATACTCATTTAATCTCATGTAGAACGGAGGTGGTTGTCAGGCACACATTCATGGATTGAGGAAGTTGATGAGTGTCACGGATCATCACCTTCTCCATAATTAAGCGCGAATGAACATCTTAGATAGGAACACACATGTTTGAAAGGAAAACAGAAATAATTGCATTAATTCATCGAGACGCTGCAGAGCTCCTCACCCCCAACAATGGAGTTTAGAGACTCATGCCATCAAAGAGTATAAAATTCAGATCTAAAAATGTCATGAGATACAAAATAAATCTCTAAAAGTTGTTTAAATACTAAACTAGTAACCTAGGTTTACAGAAAATGAGTAATCTAAGATAATTGGTGCAGAGATCCACTTCTGGGGCCCACTTGGTGTGTGCTGGGGCTGAGACTTAAGCTTCTCATGTGCCTGGACTATTTTTGGAGTTAAATGCCAGGTTGTCACGTGTTTTTGGCGTTCAACTCTGGTCCGTAACATGTTTCCGGCGCTGAACGCCAGACTACAACATGGAACTGGCGTTGAACGCCAGTTTACGTCATCTATCTTCGTGCAAAATATGGATTATTATATATTGCTGGAAAGCCCTGGATGTCTACTTTCCAACCCAATTAAGAGTGCGCCAATTGGACTTCTGTAGCTCCAAAAAATCTATTCCAAGTGCAGGGAGGTCAGAATCCAACAACATTAGTAGTCCTTTTTCAGCCTAAATCAGATTTTTGCTCAGCTCCCTCAATTTTAGCCAAAAAATACCTGAAATCATAGAAAAACACACGAACTCATAGTAAAGTCCAGAAATATGATTTTTGCCTATAAACTAATAATATTCTACTAAAAACTAATTAAAACATACTAAAATCTACATGAAATTACCCCCAAAAAGCGTATAAAATATCGGCTCATCATTGCACCAAATCAAAAATGAAAGTGTCACACTAAGATTCTAAGTTTGGTGTGCCACTTATTTTCTATGTAATTCATTCAGCAACACCACTTGTCTGCATAATCATAATGCCCTTTGCAGTGTTATCTTTCTTTTAGTTAGACAATTTTAGTTTTCTTGTTGTTTTAGTCATTTCCTTGTTTTTAATGCTTTCTTTTATTAACTTTTTTTGTTAATACATCACCAAGAGATCCTTATTCATGGTAGATTCTTGGCTTGGTGATTGTACTTAACATATAACATCAATTGTTTAGTTTTAGTTCAAATAAAATGGACATGTGATTGCATTCTAAGTATGGAGTTGCTATGCAGCAAAATTTGCTTCCAATCTTTACTGAATACTTGCATCAATTCCAAGTGAAAGTGTCACACTAAGTTTAGTGTGCCACTCATTCTTTATGCAATGTATCATGCACACTGATGAGCGGATAATTTATACGCTTTTTGGCATTGTTTTTAGTATGTTTTTAGTATATTTTAGTTAGTTTTTATTATATTTCTATTAGTTTTTAGTTAAAATTCACTTTTCTGGGCTTTACTATGAGTTTGTGTGTTTTTCTGTGATTTCAGGTATTTTCTGGCTTAAATTGAGGGACCTGAGCATAAATCTGATTCAGAGACTGAAAAGGACTGCAGATGCTGTTGGATTCTGACCTCCCTGCACTCAAAATGGATTTTCTGGAGCTACAGAAGCCCAATTGGCGCGCTCTCAACGGCGTTGGAAAGTAGACATCCTGGGATTTCCAGCAATGTATAATAGTTCATACTTTGCCCGAGATTTGATGGACTAAACCGGCATTGCAAATCAGCTTCAGAATTCCCGGTGTTTAACACCGGAACTGGCATAAGAATTGGAGTTAAACGCCCAAACTGGCATAAAAGCTGGCGTTTAACTCCAGAAAAAGTCTCTACATATGAAAGCTTCAATGCTCAGCCCAAGCACACACCAAGTGGACCCCGGAAGTGGATTTTTACGTCATTTACTCATTTCTGTATACCCTAGGTTAATAGTTCACTGTTAATAGGATCTTTTGACATTGTATCTGGACATTATGACACTTTACACATTTTTCATTGTATCTTCTACAGCATGAGTCTCTAAACTCCATGGTTGGGGGTGAGGAGCTCTGCTGTGTCTTGATGGATTAATGCAATTACTACTGTTTTTCATTCAATCACGCTTGTTTCTATTCTAAGATATCACTTGTTCCTAAACTTGATGAATGTGATGATCCGTGACACTCATCATCATTCTCACCTATGAACGTGTGCCTGACAACCACCTCCGTTCTGCCTTAGATTGAGTAGATATCTCTTGGATTCCTTAATCAGAATCTTCGTGGTATAAGCTAGAATTGATGGCGGCATTCAAGAGAATCCGGAAGGTCTAAACCTTGTCTGTGGTATTCTGAGTAGGATTCAAGGATTGAATGACTGTGACAAGCTTCAAACTCCTGAGGGCTGGGCGTTAGTGACAGACGCAAAAGGATCACTGGATTCTATTCCAACCCGATTGAGAACCGACAGATGATTAGTCGTGCTGTGACAGAGCGCATTGAACATTTTCACTGAGAGGATGGGAGGTAGCCATTGACAACAGTGAAACCCTACATACATCTTGCCATGGAAGGAGTCTTGCATGCTTGAAGAAGAAGACAGTAGGAAAGTAGAGATTCAGAAGATAGAGCATCTCCAAAACCTCAACCTGTTCTCCATTACTGCAAAACAAGTAATTATTTTATGTTCTTTTACTTTTTACAATCAACCCTGATAATTATTGATATCCTGACTAAGAGTTACAAGATAACTATAGCTTGCTTCAAGCCGACAATCTCCGTGGGATCGACCTTTACTCACGTAAGGTATTACTTGGACGACCCAGTGCACTTGCTGGTTAGTTGTGCGGGATTGCAAAAGTGTGATTGCAATTTCGTGCACCAAGTTTTTGGCGCCGTTGCCGGGGATTGTTCGAGTTTGGACAACTGACGGCTTATCTTGTTGCTTAGATTAGGACTGTTTTATTTTTGTTAGTTTAAAGTCTTTTATTTGAGTCTAGTTTCAAATTTTAAGTTTGGTGTCATTTTGTTGTTTTTCTCTTTCCTCATTTCAAAAATCAAATCTTTTTCAAAATAATTTTCAATCATATCTTTTCAATTGCTAATTCTAAAATCTTTTTAACTAATTAATTGATTTAGTTTTCAATTTGCTTTGATCTAATTTTCTTTTAGTTTTCGAAATTTTCTTTTATTTTCTCTTTTTTATTTTATTTTTACTATTTTTGGTCATTCCTAAAAAAAATATTTTTACTTTACTTGTAAATTCATATCATATTCCCTTTCTCCATCATGGACCTAAGTGGAATTGAACAGTCCAGAAGGACTCTGGGGTCATATGCTAACCCCATTACAGCTGCATATGGGAGTAGCATTTGTATACCTCCCATTAAAGCAAGCAGCTTTGAGCTAAATCCTCAACTCATTATCATGGTGCAGCAAAATTTCCAGTATTCCAGTCTTCCACAGGAAGAACCTACTGAGTTTCTGGCACAATTCTTACAAATTACTGACACAGTACGTGACAAAGAGGTGGATCAGGATGTCTACAGACTATTATTGTTTCCATTTGCTGTAAAAGATCAAGCAAAAAGGTGGTTGAATAACCAACCTACAGCAAGCATAAAGACATGGAAACAGTTATCAGACAAATTCCTGAATCAATTTTACCCTCCAAAAAAGATGACACAGCTAAGGCTGGACATCCAAGGCTTTAAACAAGAGGATAATGAATCCCTTTATAATGCCTGGGAAAGGTATAGAGGTATGCTAAGAAAATGCCCCTCTAAAATGTTTTCAGAGTGGGTATAGTTAGACATCTTTTACTATGGGCTTACAGAAAAAGCTCAGATGTCTCTAGATCACTCAGTAGGTGGATCTATACACATGAGGAAGACTATTGAGGAAGCTCAAGAGCTTATAGATACTGTTGCTAGAAATCAACATTTGTACTCTAGCAATGAGTTCTCTACAAAAGAAGAAGTTATGGCAGTAGCCACTGATCCTAATCCTCAAGAACAGATGGTTGAGCTTAATCAGCAATTACACCTGATGACAAAACAATTAGCAGAATTTAAAGAGATGCTCCAAGAAACTAAAATTGCTAACAAGAACATAGAACTGCAGTTGAATCAGGCAAAACAGTAGATATCTAAACAGATAACAGAAGAATGTCAAGCAGTTCAACTGAGGAGTGGGAAGACATTGAATAACACTGCTCAAAGTAGCAAAAAGCCAAATAAGGAACAATTGACAGAGGATAATCAAACCACTGTCCAAAATCCCTCTGAGGACAGTAAGAGCCCAGAGAGGAATACTCTTGGCATTCAAACGCCAAAAAAGGGGGGAAAGCTGGCGTTAATGGCGTTCAAATGCCAGAAAAGGGGGAAAAGTTGGCGTTAAACGCCCATTCCCTGCCCAGTTCTGGCGTTCAAATGCCAGAAAAGGGAGAAAAGTTGGCGTTAAACGCCCAATCTTCACCCAATCCATGCGTTCAAACGCCAATGGAGGATCAAACACCTGAGAATGCTGATAGTAACCCCTCTAAAAAGGCTTCTTCAACCACTTCTGTAAGGAATAAACCTGCAGCAACTAAGGTTGAAGAATATAAAGCCAAGATGCCTTATCCTCAGAAACTCCGCCAAGCGGAGCAAGATAAGCAATTTGCCCGCTTTGCAGACTATCTAAGGACTCTTGAAATAAAGATTCCGTTTGCAGAGACACTTGAGCAAATACCTTCTTATGCTAAGTTCATGAAAGAGATCTTAAGTCATAAGAAGGATTGGAGAGAAACTGAAAAAGTATTTCTCACTGAAAAATGCAGTGCAGTCATTCTGAAAAGCTTACCAGAAAAGCTTCAAGATCCAGGCAGCTTTATGATACCATGCACATTAGAAGGTGCTTGCACCAAGACAGCCCTATGTGATCTTAGAGCAAGCATCAATCTAATACCTGCATCCACTATCAGAAAGCTTGGCTTGACTGAAGAAGTCAAACCAACCAGGATATGTCTCCAACTTGCTGATGGCTCCATTAAATACCCATCAGGCATAATTGAGGACATGATTGTCAAGGTTGAGCCATTTGCCTTTCCCACTGACTTTGTAGTGCTGGAAATGGAGGAGCACAAGAGTGCAACTCTCATTCTAGGAAGACCTTTCCTAGCAACTGGACGGACCCTCATTGATGTACAAAAAGGGGAAGTAACCCTGAGAGTCAATAAGGATGAGTTCAAGTTGAATGCTGTAAAAGCTATGCAGCATCCAAACACACCAAATGACTGCATGGGCGCTGACATTATTGACTCTTTGGTGGAAGAGATCAATATGACTGAAAGTCTAGAATCAGAGCTAGAGGACATCTTCAAGGATGTTCAGCCTGATCAGGAAGAACTAGAGGAAACAAAAGAATTTTTGAAAATTCCTCAGGAGGAGGATAAGCCTCCCAAACCTAAACTCAAACCACTACCACCATCCCTGAAATATGCATTTCTGGGAGAAGGTGACACTTTTCCAGTGATCATAAGCTCTGCTCTAAATCCACAGGAAGAGGAAGCACTAATTCAAGTGCTAAGGACACACAAGACAGCTCTTGGGTGGTCCAAAAGTAATCTTAAGGGAATTAGCCCAGCTAGATGCATGCACAAGATCCTGTTGGAGGATAATGCCAA